>NW_020954582.1:3063181-3118096 GCF_900497805.2 Vombatus ursinus
GGGGGGGTGTTATTTGTTTTAAATTAAAATTGTTACCTCTTCTCCTTAACAGTTTCCTCTCAGTTTCTTGGCTACATCAGGGAAAGCTGTATTTAAAGTCCTGAATGTTGGGACTAACTGCAAATATGCAAATGAAACCTGTGACCCTCAGGTAATCAATCAATCAATCACCAAGCACATATTAAGGGCTTACATGGTATCAGGCCCTGCCCACATGGTAGAGAAGCCAGATGACTCATGGACTATGTCTCATTTTCCTATCTTCCCATGAAATTCTACTGACAAAGTTCTACAGCTCTCCCATGTCTACACAGTCCTCCAGAAAGTCCAGCCACTAGACAGCAAGCTATTAAAGGGAGGAAGGTAGACATGAAAGTGGCCTGGGATGGTGTATAATTGAGAGCAAAGACAGAACTAAGGTGAGGCATCTGGGACTTTTCTTAGGGTCCCACTTGAAAGAGTGTTGATAGAATTTATGTTTTAAAGGCAAAAAAACAACAAAGTTTAGCACCTAGTTAACAATAATAATTAGTTAAAATAGGAAGGTACCAGATAGTAGGCTAAAGGGAACTCCTTCCCCCAGCCCCAACATGTGCTGATCTCCCAGAAGAGGCCTCATCCCAATGTCCAATGTCCCAGTGTCTCTTTCTGCCCATCCTCACAATCCAATCTACCACTCCCACCCTACCCCCACCCATACTCTCAAACAGAGGGCATATTCTATGCTGTGTGCCCTGGATATGGTTTGTGGTACTTGACCCAGACAAAAATGCCTTATTCTATTTTTATTTGAGGGGGCTTTTGCATATCATGCCAGTAGTTCCCAGGGACCTGTGTATATGGCAAAACTTATATTTGCAAAATCACTCAATGTAGATGAGTGCAGGGGAAGGAGAGACAGGTAAATGGTTGAATTGAACAATGGATAATATGCCCCCGCACAAGGTAGAATATTTTGGAGCTTCCTAAAAACAGATACAAGTGACAGGTGACCAAGAACAGACCTGGAAGGAGGAACAATAGAGGGAATGGGGATGGGAGAGGAGTCTGGGGTGGTGAAAACCTCCTGTATGGACTGGACAGTAACTAATCTTGTTACTTTCTTTATATATGTGCAGACTTTCTATTCTACCAATATAAGCAAGGAATGTCCAGGTGCTGGCTGCCATTTTGCTTTCTATGGTGGAAAATCTATTTTTTACGAGTACATCTTAATTTTCCAAATCTTCAATGCATTTGTCTTCCTCTGGCTGGTGAATTTCTCCATTGCCCTGGGTCAGTGCACCCTTGCAGGTGCCTTCGCCTCATATTATTGGGCCTTCCAGAAACCTAAGGACATTCCCTCGCATCCACTCAGTGCTTCGTTTGGATGTGCCCTCCGGTAAGACTTCCGGGTGAGCTCGGTTGGCTAGTGCTGAGTGCATAGCTGAGGACATAGGCTCAGAGGGTCATTAGATTTAGAGCTTGAAAGAAACATAAGAGGCCATTTTGTGTCTAACCCTGTCATTTTACTGATGAGAAAACTGAATCACTTCCCCAGTCACATGGCCAGTTAAGTGTCTGAGGACCGAAGTATTCCTGAACACTGTTCCAGAGCCCTAGTCACTGTACCATGGCGCCACTTGCCAACGATACGGATTTGATGTGCCCTGATGATCCATTAGCTTTGCTTTGAACACAGGTGGTGTCCCTAGCCCTGGCCCATCACCCTTCTAAATATCATTAGTCGTAAGGGTGGGACCAAGGAAGAGACCAAGATTGCTCAGGATAATTCCCACCATCAGAATAGCTCCTACTTCCTGTCTTGCTTGTGGTGGATTCTTGGCATCTTCATTCATGAAGTAATGTATCAGAAGATCATAGATTTCAAGCTGGAAGGGGCTCTAGGGGCCATTTAGTCTACTTCCTTCATTTTACAGGTGAGGAAGCTGAGGATCAGGGATACAAAGTGATTTACCCCAGATCCCACATACAGTAAGCATCAGATACAGGGTTTGAAACATTGGTCCTTTAACTCCTCAGACAGGTGCCCTTTGCACTGTCTTTGCACTGTATGATGCCTTCTCGTTCCTTTTCCCCCTGGTATATGTGTATACACTTACCTCAAGTATATATAAATGATGGAATTCTTTTAGTGTTTGCTGAATGACTGTGTGTGTATATGCTTTGCCTACTATGCAAAAAGTATAGAGTCCTCCTCTCCATAGGAGGCAGCTAGGTAGCTCAGTGGCTAGAGCACCAGACCTGGAGTCATGAAGACCTGAGCTCAAATCCAGCCATACTAGCTGTGTGACTCTGGGCAGGTCACTTAATTAATCTCTTGCCTTGCTTGGTTATTGTCCTTTATGCTTGAAGAGGCCCAAAATGACATCACTAGGTCACAGTGCACTGTGTCCAAATGTGGTTGAGCAAACCAATGTGATTTCAGGAAGCTGTACCACAGGTTGGGCACAAATAGTTCATATGAACACCCTGGGAAAGTTACTTAACCTTTTTTTGCCTTAGTCTCCTTGAGGAGGAAATGACAAACTACTTCAGTATCTTTGCCAAGAAAACCTCATGGACCGTGTGGTCCACAGGCTTGTGAAGAGTCAGACAGAACAAAATGGCTGAACAACAACAACATATGAGCACATTATGCATCTGTAAGTTAATCCATGTATGAAACTCCAGATATGGGAGCTACCTCTGCTGAGGCAGATTGCAGCCCTCCTCGGATTTGTTAGTTAAGTCCTAAGGAATGGCCTGAAACACACAAATATTGAAATATAAAAATTTAAAAATTCATGCCATAACCAAGGTCCCCAACTAGTAAGTATCAAAGGCAGGATTTGAACTTAACTCTTTCAGACTTCAAGCTCAGCTTTCTGTGCACTATGCCAAGCTGCCTCTATGGATAGACTGACCTGAGTAAAATTGTTTAAGAAGCCTTTTTCAACAAACTCTGATGCAAAAACAGTTGAATTAGATGGTTTGTCATAAGAGTAGGAAAAATGTCTTCTAAATCCTTCCTTGTCCTACTAGTGAAAATGTCTCACTTGCTTATTTGCTTTTATCTTTGACTAGATATCACACAGGTTCCCTAGCATTTGGATCTTTAATACTTACAATTGTACAAATTCTTAGAGTTATGTTGGAGTACTTGAACCACAAACTTAAAGGTAAGATTCCAAAAGTCGTTACTGAACAATGCTACCCTTCATTGATGATTATCATCATTTTCATCATCATCACCACCACCATCATTATCATCATCATCATCATCTTCATCATCGCTGTTATCTCATTCTTATCATTATTGCTGTTATTGTTACAATTTTAATTTAAAAATATTAAGTATAGAGTATGACAACAGTCTAAAACATAGAAAAAGTCCCGTCCTCAAACAGTTTACATGCTATTAAAGGAGAACCAGCATGGATTAATTAATCAACTAATCATGTATTAATTGCTTACTAGATGGCAGGCACACGAGTCAGAAAATAAAGCAATCCTTACCCTGAAGGAGCTTATATTCCAATTGGGAAGACAAATACATATATACATAGATGCCAAATTGATACAAAGTGAATAAGTAGAAAGTTATTCAATAAGGGAGGGCATGAGCATTTGTAAAGTGGGGATTTGGAAAGATTTCATATATAAGGGGTTGGTTGAGCTGTTTCTTTTTTTAAAATCTGTTTTGATATTTTCTATTTCTTACATCACCAGTGGATGTCATGGATCTCTCTCCCTCTTCTTTTCCAAGAACCAGTCCATATGTACAATAGTATTTTTACAGAGAAAAAGGTCAGCATATCTGATCGATCCATTAAAAAAGTCCCCAAACATGTGCACTGCATAACCCCTGTTAATGTCCCACCTCCACGAGGGGCTGAGGTGAGGTCTCCCCTCATCTGGCTTCATTCGCGTCCTGCTCAATCTTTATCATTTTGTTACATTCACTTTTGATTTTTTTTTGTCACGTTCTTTCCATTTCCATTGCTGTTGCTATTGTGTATATTGTTTTCTTGGTTCTGCTGACTTCACTCTGCATTAGTTCATATAGACCTTCCCGTGCTTTTCTATATTCATCATACACATAATTCCTTATAACACAGTAATACATCATTACCCAATTTGTTTAGCCATTGCCTAATTGATGGGCATCTACTTTGTTTCCAATTTGTAGCTAACACAAAAAGTACTGCTATAAATATTTTGGGGTATAAACTTTTTTTTCTTATCAACGGTTTCCTTGGAAGTATAAGCCCAGTAATGGAGTATCTGATTCAAAGAGTATAGACATTTTAGATGCTTAATTTGCATAATTCAAAATTCCTTTCCTAAGTGATTGTACCATTTCATAGCTCCACCAACAACGTATAGGTGTGCCTGTCCTCCCATAAGCCCTCCAACATTGACTGTTGTCATTTTTTTGGGTCATTTTTGCTGACTTGCAACCTCAGGGTGATACCTCAGGATTGGTTTGATTTGCATTTCTTTTTGCATTATTAATGATTAGGATAATTTTTCATGTGATTGTGAATGCTTTTCAGTTATTCATTTGAGAACCATTTATTCATATCCTTTGACCATTTATCTATTAGAGAATGGCTATTAGCTTTGTATTTATTAATTGTTTATGTATCTTGGATATCAAACCTTTATCAGAGGAATTTGATATAATTTGATAAAATTTCACCCATTTGACACTTTCCTCTCCCTTTTTATCCTACCTGTGTTCATATTGTCTATTCAGACACTTTTCAGTTTCAAGTACTCAAAGTTATCTATATTATCTTTTGTAATTGCCTCTCTTTCTTATTTGTTTAAGAATGTATTTTCTACCCATACCTGTAAGAGGAACATTATCTGTTTCTTTTTTTGAATTTTTTATAGTATTTTTATAATATGATTTTTATACTATATACTATACTAAATCTAGTCTATACTATACTATAGTATTTATAGTATTTTTATAGCACGATGTTTAATATTAAGGTCACATAGGCATTTAAAATGTGTTGTAGATGTGGTGTAATATGTTGGTCTAAGCCTAATTTCTCCCAGACTGCTTTCCAATTTTCCTAGCAGTTTTGATAGAATAGGCAGTTCTCCTCAGGTAACGTATGTTTTCTATTTTTATCAAGCATTGGGTTATTGAGTGCTATTCCTTCTGAATCTCCCTTGACTAGTCTGTTCCATTGATCTACCATGCTATTCTTTAACCTTCCAAATAGTTTTGATGATTACTGTTTCATGATAGAGTTTGAGGTCTGGAAGTGCTAGCCACCCTTCAGCTCCACTTCTTTTCAGCATTTCTATTCATTCATTTCATATTCTAGTTCTTTTATTTTCCAAATGAAGTTTATAATTATTTAATCAAGTTTTGTAAAGCATCCCCTTGGTGATTTGATTTGTATAGCATTAGAAGTATAAATTACTTTGGGTAGTGGTATCATTTTTATCATATTGGTGTGGCTGAGCCATGACCATTGAAAATTACTCCAACCGTTTAAGCTGTTTTTCACTTACTTAAGGAGTACTTTATAATTGAATCCTTATGAATGAATGTGTGCTTTGGGAGTTTGATTCCTGTGTTGTATGCTGTAGTTATTTTATGCATTTATGTATGTTGTAGCTATTTAGAGAGAGGTTTCCCTTATCATCATTGCTTTTTGTTTTTGTTATCATTACATAGAAATCTTGTTGATTTTTCAGAATTTATTTGTAGCCTGCAAGTTTGCACAAGCTGGGAGTTCATTCATGGCCTGTTTGTTTTCTCTCCTTTAGATAGGTTTATATAAGTATTCTCTTTTCTGTTCTGCTATCAGGCAATTTATATTTATGTAACATTAATTTCATTTAGATTGTCTGTTTTACTGGCATATTGTTTCCTAACACTTGCTTTTAGGTCATCTTTGTTGGTTGTGAATTCACACTTAATTTTTAAAACTGGTAATTTGGTTTTCTTTTTAATAAATAAACTTAACCAATGACTTATATTTTTTTTAAGTTCCTAGTTTTATTAGTTTATTTTTTTACTTTTGATTTTTTTTATTAATCTCTCCTTTGATATTCAAGATTTCTATTTTGGTGTTTAAGTGGGGTTTTCAATGTTTTGTTTTTCAAGGATTTTTTTAGGTGCATGCCAAATTAATCAATCTATTGTTTTCCTCTTTTATGGTTGTAAATATTTAGAGAGATAAATTTTCCCCTCAGTGCTCTTTTAGCTGCATTCCACACATCTTGGTGCATCTTATTGTTGTCATTGTCTTTAATGAAATTATTGATCTTTGATTTCTTTAGAATTAATTTACTTAGTTTCCAGTTGAGTTTTAATCTATGCTTTAAAAGCCCTTTTTTGAAAGTAACTTTATTATGTTATTGTCATAAAAGATGAATTAAATATTTCTGCATTTCTTCATTTGTTTGTGAGTTTTTTATGCCCTGTTACGTGGTCAATTTTTGTGAAGGTGCCATGTACATCTGAGAAGTTAGACATATTACTTTCTGTTCCATTCACTGTTCTCCATAGATCTATCATATCTAACTTTTCTAAAATCTGTTTGTCTTCTTAACTTCTTGTTTATTTTGTAGCTAGATTTATCTAGAATTGAGAGGAGTAAATTGAGCATTCTTCCCACTATTACAATCTTACTACTTCCTCTTATAAATCATTTAACTTTTCCTTCAAGAATTTGGATCCCATGCCATTTAGTACATATATGTTCTGTATTAATATTAAGTCATTATTTATGGTATCTTTTAGCAAAATGTAGTTTCCCTATTTATCAAAACTTGTTCCTTGCTCTTTAAACAGGAAGGGTCCATGTTTTTGACCACTCCTTTCTACTCTGGAATTATAACTCAGGACTGGGTAATGGACAACAGAGATGCCAAATAGCACACTCTCCTGTACTCCTGACCAGTCCCAATCCCATTATTCATAGACCTCTCTTTCAATCTTCCTAAGCTGCCCTGGATTGGAAAATGACTCACTGTGAGTTGTTGTTGACTTCAATCTGGTACACTTTCTATGCTATTGTGGAGGTGCTAAGGCAAAAAAAATGCTACCTTTCACTCTGCCATTTTGACTCTACCCTGCTTCTGTTGAATCTTAACAGAAAATTAAGAATTCAGTGAGGTAGAAGTCAGGAGCAGTGCATCCAAAGAATTAGGGATGGCCATTGCACAGGCATGGAGGCAGAGTGCCTTGAAGGGGAAAAGAGACTAATTTAGCTGTATCATAGAGTGTGGAAAAGAGAGTAATTTTCAATTAGGCTATAAAGGTAGATTGGGATCAAGTTGTGATAGGCTTTAAAAGTCAAATAGGGGAATTTATATTTGATCCTACAGACAAAAGGGTGCCACTGGAGTTTATTGAGTGATAAATGATGATGATGATGATAACAACAACTTGCATTTCTATGGCACCTATAAGAACATAAGAACACAAGATTTATGTAGGGGCAGACTTTCCTGCTGACTATGCCAATTGTAAGGAGATAAGATCTGTTCTGGCCTGATTATGCCAGTTTTAGGGTAGCAGACCCTCTGAGAAAATACTGAGATATGAAAGTTAAGAGAGGCCCATGCCAGCTTGGTTATTAGTAGGTTTTATTAAGGTTAACTGGGGAGCTTACCCACAAGAGGCCAGTTGTCCTTGGTGGCAGCAGGACAACATGGTGCATCCCCATATCCACCCTCAGGCCAGGCCAGGTATTATTTAGAAATAGAACAAAAAAGGCATAGTGCTAAGGATGGACCAACGTCATGTGCAGATTTTCTCATGGCAGTTAGAGCTTCTTTTGCTATTTATATTCATTCAAGGTAGTTTACATTAACTGTGAGACTCAAGGTCACATTCTCAGGCTCTGGTTTCCATTGTATACTCCACCCATCATGACCAGCTCATACATTTTTCTTGATAGGATCTTCCACAAGGCTTCCTGAATGGTACATGAGTCATTTTGCTATCGTGGAGAGAACAGAGGAACTCAGCACTGAGTTACATTGGAGACACAATTCACAATAGCAATACAGGCACAAGTAGGGAACCAACATGTCTAATAAGGAATTAGTACAATTGTTACAATTTTCTTCCATCCCACCCCTAGGGAGGTGAAGCAAGAATCAATGGCATTTGGTAATTAGTGGGAGAACTGGACTTCTAAACCTAATCTGTTATAAACTAGCTGAATTTCTAAACTAAGTTCAGAGACAAAGAAACATGACTTGAGCAATTTTATAACACATTGGGGGTGATACAGAATAAAATAAGTTATAAAATGGAATCAGAATCATTTGATTCTCTCAATTCCCTCCTTTTTGTCAATAGGAAACCTGTCACAATTTTTTCCTAACAAGTTGATATAAGAACAACAAGAATGATTAATCATAGTACAAGCTATAACAAGAATATCTAAAGCTACAGACTAATTTAGAGGGAAAATTCACATGACACCAAGATAATTGAGGGAAATTAGTACACAAATATCATGAAGCAAAAAGGCCAAAGTATGACCATCAACATTACCTAACATCAAGTCTCCTTGCATTTTAGTAACCCACTTCCAATGTCCATTTAATCAACAGATTTCATCCTGAATCACAGATGTCACATGTAGTTGACTCATCTCTGGAAACATCTTCTCTTAGACATTTTGGGATAATTCTAAAGTAGTCTCCACTTTAGTATATTTGATTCTCTGGTTCCAAGTTTCTTGCAGAGATCCTTAGATGTTCCTGATAAAATCTTTTACAAAACAGATCTTGATATAAGTTAGTACAGTCTCTCAAAGTTTACTTCTAAAATAACTAGTTCATGTGGTGACAACTAGCTCAAACCTCGTGGTTCTGATCCTATTAACAATAAAGCTACTTAGGAACTCATAGTTCACTTGACATTTCAGATAATTTAGATTTTTACATATACCATTAGAATAATTTACATTTGACATATATATTTGTCTGATCTAGTTGCTTTCTCAAAATTTTCCACTCCAATTAAGTCAAATTTCTTTAGGAGAATCAGATGCTATTAAGGATTAATCCTACACATGAAAATATAGGTACCCAATCTCTTGATAAGTAGAGACTTTACACCCCTAGGTTTGATGGTTACACAAATGAGTTTACTTATCAAGAGGATGATTTTATTATAATTGTAACAAAAGACCTGGGATGGTATGTGTAAATACACTAAGTAATTAATTCCCAATCATATGTAGTCATAATTGCATTGTGTTCATATCTTTTACTGACCATCTGTCCTCATTATAGAAATTTGCTATAAAAGGAAAAAAAAACAGGGATATGATTATAATGGCATCAAAGCTAATCCGCCAGACCTGTTTTTCAGCACAGAATGACTCCACACATGCATATCAAGATAGAGCATCCTTAGCTCTGTTTGATTTCAGATTAGAGTCACAATTGACAACCAATCATGCAGTAACAAATTCACCTCACAGCCAGACTCAGATTAACCAGGTGGGAAACATTCCTCTTCTAAAGGGAGTAATGCAATAAGGAAACTAAGCCAAGAGGATCTTACCTTCAGCCATGCCAACATTGTCCTCTCAGCTTTTCCCCCATATGCAGACCTCTACCTGTCACAGTTCAGAATCACACTGTCTGTGAGTGTCTTGTGGCATTTCCCTTGACTAGTGGATTAGTGACTTAATGATCCATCAAACAACTATACCTGAATTAAAAACCTAGAATACTAATTACATTCCCAAGAAATTTTACCTCGGATATTAAGTTTCACTCATCACAGTTTAGGGCTAGATACAGTAATTGTCACTCTCATGATCTTGCAATAAGCAATAAAAGTTTACTAAATCTTGTGTTACCTGATTGTGTTTCCACAATACGTGAATTGCTTCTTTCTGGTTGCTTGCAATATTTTCTCCTTCACCTGGGAATTCTGGAATTTGGCTACAATATTCCTAGGAGTTTTCCTTTGGGGATCTCTTTCAGAAGGTGATCGGTGGATTCTTTGAATTTCTATTTTGCCCTGTGGTTCCAAAATATCAGAGCATCTTTCCTTGATAATTTCTTGAAATATGATGTCTAGGCTCTTTTTTTGATCATGGCTTTCAGATAGTCCAGTAAATTTTAAATTATCTCTCCTGGATCTATTTTCCAGGTCAGTTGTTTTTCCAATGAGATATTTCACATTGTTTTCTATTTTTTCATTCTTTTGTTTTTGTTTTACAGTGTCTTGATTTCTCATAAAGTCACTAGCTTCTAATTGCTCCATTCTAATTTTTCAGAAAGTATTTTCTTCAGTAAGCTTTTGGACTTTCTTTTCCATTTGACCAATTTTGCTTTTTAAGGCATTCTTCTCATCGGCTTTTTGGACCTCTTTTGACATTTGGGTTAGTCTATTTTTTAAGATATTATTTTCTTCAGTATTTTTTTGAGTCTCCTTTAGCAAGCTGTTGACTTGTTTTTCGTGATTTTCTTGCATCACTCTCATTTCTCTTCCCAGTTTTTCCTCTACTTCTCTTACTTGCTTCTCAAAATCCTTTTGGAGCTCTTCCATGGCCTGGAACCAATTCATATTTTTCTTGGAGGCTTTGGATGTAGGAGCTTTGACTTTGTAGTCTTGTTCTGGTTGTATGTTTTGATCTTTTTTGTCACCAAAGAAAGATTCTACGGTCTGACCTTTTTTGCGCAGTTTGCTCATGATCCCAGCCAATTACTTGAGTTATAAACTCTCTGTTAAGGTAGGGATCTGCTTCCAGTGTGGAGAATGTACTGTTCCAAGTTTTGGGGGTTTTCTGCAGTTGTTTTCAGAGATACTTCTAGGGACCTGTAAATTTTCAGTTCTTCCAAGGTGGTATGATAAGAGGCGAGGTGTTTACTCCTTTCCTGGGCTGTGCTCTAGTCTATGAGTGACCGCAGGCACTTTTTTTTGCCTTGGAACTGTGAGGAGGATTTCCTCTCCACCACCACTACAAGCTCCACCATGCCAGCACTCCTTCTCGCCCCAGGACTGCCACCCCAAACTGTGACCCAGATCCAACCGCGGGCAAAGCAAGAGAATCCTGCACCAGCAAAGAGATCCCTGCAATCCCCCTCTGATCAGCCACTTGATTCCCCCTCAGTCTGTGGGCTGGAATCTCCAGAAGCAGCTGCCACCCCAGGGCCACACATGGGGCCTGGGGCGGGGGCCCCGCTTCTCTCTCGCTGCAGTTACAGACTTTTCCTACTGACCTTCTAAGTTGTCATTGGTGTTCATGGGTTGAGCAGTCTGGAAACTGCCACAGCTGCCCATGATTCAGTCCTCTGAGGTTTGCTTCAGGTTCACTAAAGCCTGTTTTGCCTGCACGCCCATGTTGAACTGAGTTTCTCTCCCAGCCCCATGAGATAGACCTTTCTAATCAACCATCCAGGTTGTCTTGGGCTGGAAATTTGTAGCCTATTTTTTCTTCACTTTGAAACTTCACTGACACTGCTCCCCCCAACACACACCTCATTATGATCAGTGAATCTTCTTCTCTAGTTGTAAAATAATAAATCTGTCCTTTTCTCTATACTCCTCAAACCTGGCTATAATCCAAGAATATAAAGGGAAAGGAAGAAGCTTTCTGAAAACTTATAGAGGTTCACATACTTTTTCCAAGGAATAGATTAACTAAGAAGACACAGAATGATTTGCCAGCAAAGCTTTTCCTTCTGAGCTCTGTGCACACAGTTACAGACTCTGACAGACACACAAACACAGGCACAGAAAAAAACCCCTGCATAAATAGACCAAGAGTTGTGAGGCAGTCTGTGTCTGTCTGTGTGTCTGTGTGTCTGTCCGTCTGTCTATCTCTGTCTCTCTCTCTCACACACATACACACACAGACACACAGCCTAAGAAATTATTATTCTTTTCCCACCTGACAGAAACTGGGGCTTTACTTAAAGAAAGAGAACCTTCTCTGGAAATAATCCAATGGCTCTATTCTCCAAGGTTTTGAACACAAGGTAAAAACCTTCCCTGCAGGGCTGTCTTGGAGGAGCCAATACGTTCTCCAAAGCTTTGAACAAGGGTCTAATTCTTCAAGGCTTTGCCTGGGGGGATTTTTTTGAGTAACTCATCACACTTAACAAAAATAGCAGACTAAAGACAGACCTAAAGCTAGAGCTTTCTTGTTTCTTGAATATTCTGATCTGACACTTCTCTTACTTTCTTCTACTCACTTTTACCAATCATATCCCAAATAAGCTTAACTTCACTGAGGTTTTACTCCTCTGTCTTTCACCTGTCCATCCTCTGACATGGCTGCAGTCAGAAAGGGAGGAAGGGAGAGAGGAATAGAGGGTGGGAAGGGGCCAGGGACAGAAGGAGTGAGCAAGGCAGGAAGGGAGGGAGAGAGAAAGGGAGGGAGGGAGGGGGGTATAGGGAGAGAGAGAGAGAGAGACAGACAGACAGACAGACAGACAGACAGACAGACTCCCCCTGTTCTTTTCCTTTATACAAAATGGTGGATTTCTATATCTAATCTCAGGTCAGGCATTATATAGAAACAGAACAAAAAAAAAAGGCATAGTGCCAGGGATGGACCAGGATCATGTACAAGTTTTCCCATGGGGTAGTTAGAGCTTCTTTTGCTGTTTACATTTGTCCAAGGTGGTTTACGTTAACTGTGCCACTCAAGGTCACATTCCTAGGGTCGAGCTTCCACCACACAGCACCTACCATGTATATGTTTGTTCTTCTCAACAACCCTCAGAGGTAGATGTTATTATCATCCTCATTTTACAGTTGAGGAAACTGAAGCAAATAGAGTTTAAATGACTTGCCCAATGCTACCCAGCTAGTAATTGAGGACTGATTTGAACCTAGGTCTTCCAAATTCTAAGCTCAGAGCTCTATTCACTGCACCACATAGCTGCCTGAAAGAGTGATGTGGTCAGATCTGTACTTAAGGAAAATTACTTTGACAACAATGTCTAGCATGAACTAGAGTGGGGAGAGACTTCAGACAGGAAGACCTATTAGGAGGTTATAGAACTAACATGTATACATGAGTTGAGTATGACCCAAGAAGGGAGAGTACAATACTGTTATCATCATCATTAGCATGAGAATTATAGGGCCTCTCTTCTAAACATTTTAAAATATTTCAGAGGTTCACATTTTGGTTAAATTGAAGCATAGAAAATTTATGTGGTTTTGTGGTTCCTCCCATTGGTTCTAATTCTTCTTTACAACATGACTAATGTGAAAATATTTAATAAAAATATATATGTAGAGCCTATATCAGATCTCACACTCTCTTGAGAAGAGGGGAGGGGAGGGAGGTGGAAAAAATTTACAATTCAAAAACTCATGGAAGTGACTGTTGAAAACTAAAAATAAATTAATTAATTAAAAAAAGAAAATTTATGTAATTTGTCTGTAATCATACAATTAGTAATGGACCTAGACTTACTTCCCTCTCTCTTGATTCATAGCCTAAGAGCCTGTGCCATAGAGGGCTCATACAGTTATGTCCTTAGTCTGAATATGGTCATCAGGAGTCAGTCAGAAGCAGTTCTCCACAGCTTACAGTACCAGTTTCATCATAGACCTTCCATTCCACTTACTTCTCATGTCCTGATTCTTTTTATAAACTGATAGAAAATGGGTCCCTCTAGGCAGCTTTGTTTCCCTAGTGAACACTAAAAAGACAAATCTGCCATTATCCAGTGGCCCGTCTCCCTGCTCTAGATAGGATATAGATGTTGGTGAGGATTTCTCCTGGTAAGTTTACTAAAGAGTTAATGCGGCATCAGCAAATGTTTGAAACCTTGAAGCTTCTTAACCAAACATACCCAGAAGGACCTCTACCACCTAACTAACTAAGGTGCAGGTCAGATTATATAGTCTTTGAGGATCCTTCCAGTTTCATTTGTGTGAAATTCACACAACGAGAGGACAAGAGTGGAGTACCAGACCACTACAAGAAAAGAAACCATTTGGAAAGAGACTATTGTGTCTTCTTGCATTCAGACACATTTTCTACTCAATGCAGTGTACTCCAAAGTACTCAAAGCTATGGGAAGTGGTAGAGTCTATTTGGTGTGACTGAGATCATACATATCATAAACGGTAACCAGAAGGGATGGAGTCACTTGCTGTTTATTTAGAGCATCGTGAACCATCTAAACTGATTCACAACATTCTGTACTGTATGCTGGTCAAGCACCATTAGCTGTCATAGTGTCAGTCACCAATGGTGGACAATGGACACATATTGTTTTGACCAGGAGACTCAGTGAAAAGGCCTGGAATCTGTCATGATTACTATCAGTAGTACCTATTACTTGGGCAAATTACCTCACTTTTGTGAGTTAATCTCTGGGACCGTCAAACCATAGTCAACTCATTCTTTTCCTCAGAGGAATAGCTAAAGTCAGAATATTGACCTTATTGTCTGTGGCATCTTGCTCCTGAAGAGCCAAAGCTGGTTAGGTGCTAATAGGACTTAAAAGATGTACATTTGTGAAGTTTTTTTCCTTCATTTTTTTTCCCATTTACTTATTTATTTTTAGTTTTCAACATTTATTTCCACAAGTTTTTGAATTCCAAACTTTTACCCATCTCTCCCCTCCCCCCATCCCATGACAGAATGCATTCTGATTACCCCTTCCTCCACTCTGCCCTCCTTTCTATCACCTTCCCTTCTCTTATCTTCATCCCTTTCTATTTTCCTGTAGGATAAGATAGATTTCTATACCCCATTGCCTGTGTATCTTATTTCCTAGTTGCATGTATAAACAGTTTTTAATATTTGTTTTTAAAACTTTGAGTTCCAAATTCTCTCCCTTCCTCCCTCCTCACCAACCCTCATTGAAAGGGCAAGCGATTTGATATAGGTTATACATGTGTAGTTATGCAAAGCACTTCCATAATAGTCATGTTGCAAAAGACTAACTATATTTCCCTCCATCCTATCCTGACCCCTGCCCATTTATTCTGTTCTCTGCTTTGACCTTGTCCCACCTCAAAAGTGTTTGATTCTGATTATCCCATCTCCCAATCTGCTCTCTCTTCTATGACCCATCCCTCTCTTATCCCCTTTCCCTTCTGTTTTCCTGTAGGATAATATAGATTTCCATACTCAATTGAGTGTGTGTGTGTTATTCCTTCCTTAAGCCAAATCTGATGAGAGTAAAGTTCACTCATTCCCTCTCACCTCCCTGCTTTTCCCCTCCACTATAAAAGCATTGTTTGCCTCTTAGATGTGAGATAATTTGCCCCATTCTACTTCTCCCTTTCTTGTTCTCCCAATACATTCCTCTCTCATTCTTTAATTTTATTTTTTAGACAACATCCCTTCATATTCAACTCACCCTGTGCCTTCTGTCTATATATACTACCTCCAACTACCCTAATAATGAGAAAGGTCTCATGAGTTACAAGTATCATCTTTCCATGTAGGAATGTAAACAGTTCAACTTTAATAAGTCCGTTATGATTTCTCTTTCCTGTTTACCTTTTCATGCTTCTCTTGAGTCTTGTATTTGAAAGTCAATTTTTCTATTTAGCTCTGGCTTCTCAAGAATGCATTAAATTCCTCTATCTCATTGAATATCAATTTTTTTTATCTCCTTATAGATTACACTCAGTTTTTCTGGGTAGGGGATTCTTGGTTTTAATGCTAGTTCCTTTGACCTCTGGAATATTATATGCTAAGCCCTCGAATCCCTTAATGTAGAAACTGCTAAATCGTGTGTTATCCTGTTTGTGTTTCCACAACATTTGAATTGCTTCTTTCTGGCTGCTTGCAATATTTTCTCTTTGACCTGGAAACTCTGGAATTTGGCTATAATATTGCTGAGAGATTTCCTTTTGGGATCTCTTTCAGGAAGTGATCGGTGGATTCTTTCAATTTCTATTTTACCCTCTGCTTCTAGAATCTTAGGGCCGTTTTCTTTGATAATTTCTTGATAGATGATGTCTAGGATCTTTTTTTTTTATCATGGCTTTCAGTTGAATAACTTTTAAAGGATCTCCCCTGGATCTATTTTCTACGTCAGTTGTTTTTCCAATGAGATATTTCACATTGTCTTCTATTTTTTTCATTCTTTTGGTTTGGTTTTATAGTTTCTTGATTTCTCATAATTATCAGCTTTCATTTGCTCCATTCTAATTTTTAAAAATTATTTTCTTAAGTGAGCTTTTGGACTTCCTTTTCCACTTGGCTGATTCTACTTTTTAAGGCATTCTTCTTCTCATTGGCTTTTTGGACCTCTTTTGCCATTTGATTTAGTCTATTTTTTAAGGCGTTATTTTCTTTAGTATTTTTTGGGTCTCCTTTAGCAAGCTGTTGACTTGTTTTTCATGATTTTCTTACATCACTCTCATTTCCCTTCCCAATTTTTCCTTTACCTCTCTTACTTGCTTTTCAAAATCCTTTTTGAGCTCTTTCATGGCCTGAGATCAATTCATATTTTTCTTGGAGGCTTTGGATGTAGGAGCTTTGATTCTGTTGTCTTCTGATTGTATGTTTTGATCTTCCTTGTCACCAAAGTAAGATTCTGTAGTCTGAGTTTTTATCCACTGTTTGCTCATCTTCCCAGCCAATTACTTGACTTTTTAACTCTTTGTTAAAACTTTTAACTCTTTGCTTCCAGTGTGGAGGGCACACTGTCCCAAGCTTCAGGGGTTTTGTGCAGCTGTTTTCAGAGATACTTCTAGGGACCTGTAAATTTTCTGTTTTTCAAAGGTGGTATGATCTAAGGAGAGGTGTATACTTCTCTCCTGGTCTATGCTCTGGTCTGTGAGTGACCACAAGCACTCTTTTCTGCCCTGGAACTGTGAGGAAGGTACCCTCTCCACTGCTGCCACAAACTCTGCTATGCTAGTGCTCCTCCTCACCCCAGGACTGTGACTCAAATCCAAGATGGGCAAAGCAACACAATCCTGCCTTGGTGCCAGCAAAGAGATTCCTGTAATCTCCTTCTGATCAGTTGTTTCACCCCTTTCTTGTCTGTGGGCTAAGAGCTCTGGAAGCAGATGCTGCCACTGCCATCACCACCACCCCCACCCTGGGGCTCCATAGGTCTCCTCTCTCATCCAGGTCCATACCTTTCCCACTGACCTTTTAAGCTGTTTTTGGCATTTGTGGGTTGAGAAATCTGGAAACCACCACAACTGCCTGTGATTCAGTCCCCTGAGGCGTGCTCTGGGTTTTCTGGGTCCCAGTCTTTGCTGGCATGGCTTACACTAAACTGGGCTCCTCTCTCAGCCTGGCACAATAAACCTTTCCTGTCAAAAATCCTGGTTGTCTTGGGCTGGAAATTTGTTTCACTCTTTTTGTGGGTTCTGCTACTCTAGAATTTGTTTAGAGTCATTTTTACAGGTATTTGGAAGGGTTTGGGGGAGAGCTCAAGTGAGTCTCTGCTCTTACTCTGCCATCTTGCCCCCCCTTTTATAAAATTTTTGAAAGGTAATGAACATTAGGAATTCAAAAATATGGGAACTGTCCACTACTTGACAGCAAGGGACCACCTTTAATCTTTAGCTCTATTTCCAGGACTTAGCTCAGTACCTGGCACATAGCAGGTGTTTAATGAACATTTATTGACTGATGGAAGACTTGTATCAGTTGATACAGAAAAAAAGAAAAAAAAGGTATACACAACTATGAGGTGGTCAAAACTGAGTGAGGAGCAGCAGTTCAATCCCTCTGAACCAACAGAATCTTCCAGCAGGTTAACAGTGGCTGAGTTTAGCAGCAATCTATGGAAACCTAACTATACCTAGGCCAACAGACTCAAACCTGGGTCAGGAACTTGCAGATCACCAAAGGGCAGCCATGCTTAGATTTGCTGCAAGGACCTGCAGGACGTGAAAAAATATTCCCCCTTCTTAGGAGAGATCAGGGCACTAGGGGAGCATCATGCTACACACACTGTCAGATGTGGTTATGGTGCCACTGAGTCTTGTTTAGCTATTATTCTTTCTCAGAAGAGGAGGCTCAATGTTGGAGGGATATCAGAAAAGGGTTAATAAAGATAAAACGAAAGGCATTAGCAAAACTTTAAAAGGGAAAAGAAAAAAGATAACACCATACAATGGACACCAACATATAGTGGACAGAGTGGTGGCCTTGGAGTCAGAAACATCTGGGCTAGATCCCGCCTGTGGCTCTAGTTGTTTGACAATAGGCAAGTAACAAACTCTCTGAGCTTCAGTTTTTCCTCTGAAAAGCTAGAATCAATGGGCTCTAAAGTCCATCAAGCACTTGAGAAATGCCTGTTGATTGGTTCCCAAGTCTAAATCTCTGATAATATGATCTGTTAACAATAGAAAGAACCGTGTGGTGCCTAGAATCCTTGCAATCCTTGACTGATGGATTCTAGCTATAATTCTGTAATTATATGGTGTATCAACAGTAAAAATAACACAGGTGACCGCTTTTAGTATCTTGCTTTTAGGGAAAGATAATCAATTGTGTGAACCTCAATAAAATGGCAAGGGGTGGGGAAGATCCATAGAAAGATCTGTACATAGGAGTAGTTATTTTTAATGACAATAACATTTTTTAAAATACTGGAGAACAAACTTTCTATTTTTCTCAATTCAAATATACTGAGAATCACTGATTTATCATTGTGATTAATATCCTTTCCCACACTGAAGCTTCCAATTCACATATATGTATACCATACAATATATAGATACACATCATATATAAATACATGAGGATGAGCCTTAATAAACATTTATTAAGTGCCTTCTATGAGCCAGGCACTGTGCTAAGCTCTGAGGATACAAAAAGAGGCAAAAGATAGTCTTTCTCTCAAGGAATTCACAATCTACTAAGGATAGTTTAAACACATTAATAAATTAGTTTGATAAACACATTTTATTTACAAATAGGAAGAGAAATGATCTTTTTCATTGCAGAAATGGATTATGAGATAATCAGAGTAGATAAGTTTGTAGTAAATGTGGTATTTTTGGTACCTTGATGGTACTCTGAGTTACCTGTATTACATGGCTTACACAGAAGTTATAAGGAAAGTGCTCCATAAGTCATCAGTTCCTACAGAGATAGAAGCAGTTTTTAATATTATCCCAACTTCATAGATGCCTGTGCTCACTGCAGAGATATAAATTGACATCTATCTTCTGGGACTGGTTTCCACAAATTCTCCATAAAAGATTACATCCATCTGCTTCAGACTTAGATCTTTTTTTCTTTTCCTTGGGGATAGCAAAGATATGGGCTGGGGCTGTCCATCTACTTCTTGATTCAATGAATGACTCCCTTTTCCCTTTCTGATTATAGTTGGTCTTGGTCTTGAAATTTCTTTTTTTTTTGTAGTTAACAGTATTTTATTTTTTTCCAATTATCTTTCCAATTATCCAAACTATCCAATTATCCAATTATCTAATTATCTATTATATTTTTCCAATTATCTTCCAATTATCTAAAGATAGTTTTCATCATTCACTTTTATAAGACTTTGAGTTCCAATTTTTTTCTCCCTTTCTCCCTTCCCTCCCCTCTCCCCAAGACAGCAAGCAATATGCTATTAGTAATACATGAACAATCATGTATTTCCACATTAGTCATGCTGTAAATGAAGCATCAGAACAAAAGGGGAAAAAAGCATGAGAAAGAAAAAACAGAAAAAGTGAAAATAATATGCTTCGATTTACATTCAGACTCTGTAATTCCTTCTCTGGATGTGGAGAGCATTTTCCCTCGTGATACTTTTGGAATTGTCTTGGATCATTATATTGCAGAGAAGAGCTAACTAAGTCAACCACAGTTCATCATCAGACAATGTTGCTGTTGCTGTGTACGATGGTCTCCTGTTTCTGCTCATTTCACTCAGCATCAGTTCATGTAAGTCTTTCCAGGTTTTTCTGAAATCTGACTGCTTATCATTTCTTATAAAACAATAGTAATTCATTATATTCATATGCCACAACTTGTTCAGCCATTCCCCAATTGATAAGCATCCCCACAATTTCCAATTCTTTGCCACCACAAAAAAAGATCTGCTATAAAAATTTTATATACATGGCTACGTTTCCCTTTTTATGACCTCTTTGGGATACAGACCTAGTAGTGATATTGCTGGATCAAAGGGTATGCACAGTTTTATAGCCTTTTGGGCATAGTTCCAAATTAATCTCCAGAATGATTGGATCAGTTCACAACTCCACCAACAATACATTAATGTTCCAATTTTCCCGTATCTTTTCCAACATTTATCATTTGCTTTTTCTCTCATATTAGTGAATCTGATGATAGGTGTGAGGTGGTACTTCAGAGTTATTTTAATCTGTATTTCTCCTATCAATAGTAATGTAGAACATTTTTTCATATGACTATAGATAGCTTTAATTTCTTCATCTGAAAACTGCCTGTTCATATCCTTTGACAACTTATCAATTGGGGAATGACTTGTATTCTTATAAATTCAACTCAGTTCTCTATATATTTTAGAAATGAGGCCTTTATCAGCAACACTGGCTATAATTTTTTTTCCTAGCTTTCTCCTTTCCTTCTAATCTTGGTTACATCTGTTTTGTTTGTGCAAAAGCCTTTTAATTTAATGTACTCAAAATTATCCATTTTGCATTTCATAATGTTCTCTATCTCCTGTTTGGTCAGTCTACTTGCCAAGGCAAACCCAAGAACTATATGAACACAATTACAAAACACTTTTCACAAAAATTAAGTCAAATCTAAACAGCTGGAAAAACATCAATTGTTCATGAGTAGGCTGAGCCAATATAATAAAAATGACAATTCTACCTAAATTAATTTACTTATTCAATGCCAAACCAATAAAACTATCAAAAATATTTTATAGAGCTAGAAAAAATAATAAATTCATCTGGACGAATAAGAGGTGAAGAATATCAAGGGAAATAATGAAAATAAAATGCAAAGGAAGGTGGCCTAGCCATACCAGATCTAAAACAATCACAAAAAACTATCTAGTACTGGCTAAGAGAGAGTAGTGGATCAGTGGAATAGGTTAGGTATATAAGACACAGTAGTAAACCACTATAATAATCTTCTGTTTGATAAACCTAAAAATTCCAGCTTCTGGCATAAGAACTCACTATTTTACAAAAATTGCTGGGAAAACTGGAAAATTGTATGGCAGAAACTAGGCATAAACAAGCATCTCACACCCTATACCAAGATAAGGTCAAAATGGGCACCATGATTTAGACATAAAGGGTGATACCATAAGCAAATTAGGAGAACAAGAAATAGTTTACCTGTCAGATCTATGGAGAATGGAAGAATGTATGACCAAACAGGAGACAGAGAACATTATGAAATGCAAAATGGATAATTTTGAGTACATTAAATTAAAAAGCTTTTGCACAAACAAAACAGATGTAACCAAGAGTAGAAGGAAAGGAGAAAACTGGATAAGAACTCACTATCTGACAAAAACTGCTGGGAAAACTGGAAAAGAGTATGGCAGAAACTATGCATAGACCAACATCTTATACTATATTTTAAATGGAATTTCTCTATTTGTCTTCCTACTGGACTTTGTCGATAATATATAGAAATGCTGATGATTTATGTGGGTCTATTTTAAATCCTGCAACTTTGCTAAAGTTGTTATTGTTTCAAGTAGTTTTTTGGTTGATTCTCGAGGATACTTTTTTAAAAAATTAATTAATTAACGTTTAGTTTTCAACATTCATTTCCATAAGCTTTTGAGTTTTAAATTTTCTCCCCCCTCTCCTCTCCTCCCTCCTTAAGACGGTGTGCAATCTGATGTAGGCTCTACATATACATTTTTATTAAACATATTCTCACATTAGTCATATTGTAAAGAAGAATGAGAAACAATAGAAGAAACCTCAAGAAAGAAGAAACAAAACAAAACAGAAGAGAAAAAAAAGAGCAAATAATCTGCTTTGATCTGCATTCAAACTCCACAGTTCTTTCTCCGGATGTGGATAGCATTTTCCATCATGAGACTTTTGAAGATGTCTTAAATCCTTGCAATGCTGAGAAGAGCTAAGTCTATCAAAGTTAGTCATTGCACAACATAACTGTTACTGTGTACAACATTCTCCTGGTTCTGCTCACTTCACTCAACAGCAATCCATACAAATCTTTCTGGGTTTTTTTTTCTGAAGTCTGCTTGCTCATCATTTCTTATAGCACAATACTATTCCATTACATTCATATACCACAACTTGTTCAACCATTCCCCAATTGATAGGCATCCCTTCAATTTCCAATTCTTGACCACTGCAGAAAGAGCTGCTATAAATATTTTTGTACACATGGGTCCTTTTCCCATTTTTATTATCTCTTTGGCATACAGCCCTGGAAGTGGTATTGCTGGGTCAGAGGCTACGCACATTTTATAGCCGTTTGGGCATAGTTCCAAATTGCTCTCCAAAATGGTTGGATCAGTTCACAACTCCACCAGTAATGCATTAGTGTTCCAATTTTCCCACATCTTCTCTAACATTTATACTTTTCCTGTTTTGTCATGTGAACTAATCTGATAGGTGTGGTGTGGTACCTCAGAATCATTTTGATTTGTATTTCTCTAATCAATAGTGATTTAGAGCATTTTTTTCATATGACTACAGATAGCTTTAATTTCTTCATCTGCAACTGCCTGTTATATCCTTTGAGCATTTATCAATTGGAGAATGACATATTCTTTTATAAATTTGACCTTATTCTCTATATGTTTTAGAAATGAGGCCCTTATCAGAGACACTCGTAAAAATTCTTTCCTAGTTTTCTTCTTCCCTCCTAATCTTGGTTGAATTGGCTTTATTTGTGCAAAAGCTTTTTAATTTAACATACTCAAAATTATTCCTTTTGCATTTCATAATGTTCTCTATGTCTTGTTTTGTCATAAATTCTTCTGATCTCCATAAATCTGACAGGTAAACTATTCCTTGATCTACCAGTTTTCTTATAGTATCACCCTTTATATCTAAATCATGTACCTATTTTGACTGTATTTTGGTATAAGGTATAAGAAATTGGTCTATACATAGTTTTTGCCATACTCTTTTCCAGTTTTCCCAGCAGTTTTTGTCAAATAGTGAGTTCTTATCCCAGAAGCTGGGGTCTTTGGGTTTATCAAACAATAGATTACTATGTCATTGACTACTGTGACTTGTGTACCTAACCTGATCCACCACTTTATTTCTTAGCCAGTACCAAGTAGTTTTGATGATTGCTGTTTTATAATACAATTTAAGATCTTGTATGACTAGGGCACCTTCCCTAGCATTTTTTTTTCCTTAGTTCCCTTGATATTCTGGACCTTTTGTTCTTCCAGATGAATCTTGTTATTATTTTTTCTGGCTCTATAAAATATTTTTGGTAGTTTGATTGGTATGGCACTGAATAAATAAATTAATTTAGGTAGAATTGTCATCTTTATTATATTAGTTCAGTTTACCCATGAGCATCTGATGTTTTTCCAATTATTTAGATCTGACTTTATTTGTATGAAAAGTGTTTTGTAATTGTGTTCATATAGTTCCTGGGCTTGCCTTGGCAGATAGACTCCTAAATATTTGATGATGTCTATAGTAACTTTAAATGTAATTTCTCTTTCTTATCTCTTGCTGTTGGGCTTTGTTGGTAATATATAGAAATGCCAATGATTTATGTGTTTATTTTATATCCTGCAACTTTCCTAAAGTTGTTAATTCTTTAAGTATACCATTGTATCATCTGCAAAGAGTTATAGTTTTGTTTCCTCATTGCCTATTATGATTCCTTCAATTTATTTTTCTCCTCTCATTGCTAAAGCTACCATTTCTAGTAGAATGTTGGATAATAGTGGTGGCAGTGGGCATCCTTGATTCACCCCTGATCTTATTGGAAATGTTTCTAGCTTATCCCCATTACATATAGTGCTTGCTGATGGTTTTAGATAGATATTGCTATCATTTTAAGGAAAACCCCATTTATTCCTATTCTCTCTAGTGTTTTTAATAGGAATGGGTGCTGTATTTTGTCCAACCCTTTCTCTGCATCTATTGAGATAATCATATTACTTGTTATTTTTGTTATTGATATGATGCTGATAGTTTTCATAATACTGAACCAGCCTTACATTCTTGGTATAAATCTTCCTGGTCACAGTGTATTACTTCTTGATAATTTGCTGTAATCTCTTTGCTAATATTTTATTTTAAATTTTTATATCAATATTCATTAGGAGAATTGGTCTATAATTTTCTTTCTCTGTTTTGGTTTTTCCTGGTTTAGGTATCAGTATCATATTTGTGTCATAAAAGGAATTTAGTAGGACTCCTTCTTTGCCTGTTTTTCCAAATAATTTACATAGTATTGAAATCCATTATGCTTTAAGCATTTGGTAGAATTCACTTGTAAATCCATCTGACCCTGGAGATTTTTTTTTTCTTAGGGATACATTGATGGCTTGTTCAATTTATTTTTTTCTGAAATGGCGTTATTTAAGTATTTTATTTCTTCTTCTGTTAATCTGGGCAATTTATATTTTTGTAAATATTCACCCATTTCACTTTGATTGTCATATTTATTGGCATACAATTAGGCAAAATAGCTTCTAATGATTGCTTCAATTTCCTCTTCATTGGTGCTGAATTCATCCTTTTCACTTTTGATACTGGTAATTTGGTTTTCTTCTTTCTTTTTAAGAATCAAATTAACCAAAAGTTCATCTATTTCATGTTTTTTCCATAAAGCTGGCTCTTAGTTTTATTTATTAGTTCAATAATTTTCTTACTTTCAATTTTATTAATCTCTCCTTTGATTTTCAGAATTTCTAATTTGGTATTTAATTGAGGATTTTTAAATTTGTTCCTTTTTTAGCTTTTTTAGTTGCATGCCCAATTCACTGGTCTCCTTTTTTTCTATTTTATTCATGTAAGCACTTAGAGATGTAAAATTTCCCCCAAGAACTGCTTTGGCAATATCCCATAAGTTTTGGCATGTTGTCTCATTTATTGCCCTTCTCTTTGATAAAATTACTGTTTCAATGATTTGTTGTTTGATTCACTCATTCTTTAGGATTAGATTATTTAGTTTCCAATGAGTTTTTAGTCTATCTTTCCATGGCCCTTTATTACACGTAATTTTCATTGCATCATGATCTGAAAAGAATGCATTTAATACTTCTGCCTTCCTGCATTTGATTGTGAGGTTTTTGTTCCCATAATACATGGTCCTTTTTTGTGTAGGTGCCATGTACCACCGAGAAAAAGGTCTATTTTTTTTTTATCCCCATTCAGTTTTCTACAGAGGTCTATCATATCTAACTTTTCTAAAATTCTATTCACCTCCTTAACTTCTTTCTTGTTTATTTTGTGGTTAGATTTATCTAGTTCTGGGAGGGGGAGGTTGAGATCCCCCACTAGTATAGTTTTACTGTCTATTTCTTCCTGTAACTCACTTAACTTCTCCTCTAAGAATTTTGATGCTATACCACTTGGTGCATATATATTTAGTATTGATATTACTTCATTGTCTATGATACCTTTTAGCAAGATGTAGTTTCCTTCCTTATCTCCTTTAATTAGAACTATTTTTGCTTTGGCTTTGTCTGAGATCAGGATTGCTACCCCTGCTTTTTTTTTCACTTCTTCTGAAGCATAATATAGTCTGCTCTAGCCTTTTACCTTTACTCTGTGTGTATCTCTGCCTCAAGTGTATTTCTGGTAAACAACCTATTGTAGGATCTTGGTTTTTAATCCACTCTGTTATCTGCTTCCATTTTATGAAAGAGTTCATCCCATTCACATTCACAGTTATGATTACTATCTGTGTATAACTGTGTATTTCCCTTCATTTTATCCTCTCCCCATCTATACTTTTCTCTCTCCTTTCACCTTGTCCCTTCTCACCAGTGTTTTGCTTCTGACCACCACCTCCCTTAATCTGCCCTCCCTTCTATCAGTCCCCGCCTTGCTTTGCTTTTCCCTTTACCCTCCTATTTCCCTATAGGGTAAGATAAATTTCTATACCCAACTGAGTGTCTATATTATTCCCTCTTTGAGCCAAATCCAATGAGAATAAGGTTCAAACAATGCTCACTTCCTCCCTTCTTTCTCTTTACTGTAGTAGGTTTTTGTGCCTCTTCATGTGATGTAATTAACCCTATTCTGCCTCTCCCTTTCTTTTTCTCCCAGTGTAATCCTTTTTTCAGCCCTTAATCTTTTTGTATCACATCAAAGTCAACTTATACTCCCCCCCTTTGTCTATGTATACTTTTTCTAACTGCCCTAATAGAGATAACAGTTCTCGAGAGTTACAAATATCATCTTCCTGTATAGGGAAGTAAATATTTTAATCTTATTCATTAACATGTTTTTTTTTCCTTTCCCATTTATAGTCTTGAAATTTCTTCTGCCTCGTGTGTGTGTGTGTGTGTGTGCGTGTGTACTGGCAGTGTCTCATAACCTACTTCTATAGGCTATGCCTTTTCCTATCACCTTTTAGATTATTTGTAATGTAGGGATGAAGAAGAGGATTGCAAGTATGGGAGACTCCCTTTGCAAAGAATAGAGCCAGGAGATAAAGGACAACAGCTGGGGAGGCTGGAACATAAAATACACCAGGGCAAGTGATAAAAGGTTATTCTGCAGATGTAGGGTGGAGCCAGACATTTCAATGTTACTGTGCACATCACTAAGGAGCACATTTAGGAGTTTTGTTAAGACCTACAAACTCCTCTGAAAAGAGATGCATTCAGAGCCCTTTCCCTCCCCTCAAGAATCCTATACTAATCTCACTTAGGCTGGTTTTCATGTCAGCAAATGGGTCTTGCTGTTTCTGTCTCACTTGATGTTACTTCTCAGAGGACAGTCAAATGAGGTTGTCTCCAGATTCACATGGGACATGCTTTGTCAGAGGGAAGCCTTTAAACCTGATTTTGTTTTATTTAATCACATTCTTTCCCAAAATCCATTAACAGAAAAAAACATAGCAGAATATTTTGGTCTCTCTACTCTTCAGACTGTTGTAGGGCCACAGTGATGGAATAAAAAAAGACAAAGATCTGGTTTTCTGTGCTCAAGGACACCCTCGTTGTGTACTTCGGTCACTTTATAGAAAACTCATGTTAATGAAAAAGCAGACCTCCCGCTAGCATGCCGCCATCTTCCCACTTGCCATTTTAGTAAATAGAGCAAGCACAATCTTGTGCTTTCTTTCGCTCTGTTGTATATTGAAAAATGGCTTGGATAAGTCTTTAAAATTGGGTCAACTGCGGCACAGATTTCTTCTCTGTATGTGTGCATGTGTGTGTGCATTACCCTAGCTCATGTTCCCAACTTCCTTGTCTTAAGGGCAATCACTGTTTCCTTCCATAGCACATCAGTTACAGACTGTCTGGAGTCCACATGTAGGGGTCCTGCTGTCATGGACAGGACAACAGGCCCCTCTGAGAGCACTGACCATTCTGTTCCATCTCACATTAGGTTAGTAGTAGCTAACATGTATAAAGCACCTGCTATGTCCCAGGCACTATGCTAAGTGATTTACAGTTATTATCTCATTTGATCCTTACAACAACCCTGGGAGGTAGGTGTTATCATCCCCATTACAGATCAGAAAACTGAGGCAAAGAGAAGTTAAGTGACTGAAGCTGATGACTTTGTACAGCTCTGCCTCACTTAAATCCAATTCATTTGCAAGTCAAGATATCAACCTCCTGGTGTCATTGATCCTCTTGGAGAACAAAGGACAAACAGCAACCATAACAACAGCTAGTCAGAGTCTGAGGCTAGATTTGAACTCAAATCTCCTGACTCCAGGTAAAATGTTCTATCAACATTGCCTCCTAGCTGCACGTAGTGGTTTGTTGCTTTGCCTTCTTTCTGGTTTCCATTGATAGATACTTGCAGGATGATCTGCCTCATTTAGATTCCCCACCCAGTTTTCTAAATTAAAACAACCTTGAGATATCGTTTTATACCCACCAAATTGGCTAAAATGACTGAAGGGGAAAACAACAAATGTTGGAGGGGATGTAGAAAAATTGGGACACTAATTCATTGTTGGTGAAATTGTGAACTGATCCAACCATTTTGGAGAGCAATCTGGAATTATGCCCAAAGACTTATTAAACTACCTATGCCCTTTGACCCAGCAATACCACTACTAGTTCTATTTCCAAAGATGATTAGGGGAAAAAGGAAAACAACCTATATGTTTTAAAATACTTATAGCAGCTCTCTTTGTGGTGGCAAAGAACTAGAAATTGCAGGGATGCCCATCAATTGAAGAATGGCTGAACAAGTTGTGGTATATGATTGTGATGGAATACTGTTGTGCTATAAGAAATTATGACCTCAATGATCTTAGAAAAACATGGAAAGGGGCCGCTAAGTGGAACAGTGGATAGAGCTCTGGCCTTGGAGTCAGGAGGACCTGAGTTCAAATCCAGCCTCAGCACTTGACACTTAACTAGCTATGTGACCCTGGGCAAGTCACTTAACCCCGATTGCCTCACCAAAAAGCAAAAAAAAAAAAACAAAAAACATGGAAAGACTTGCATGAAATAATGAAGATTGAAATAAGCAAAACCAAGAGAACATTGTATACAGCAACAGCAATAGGAATGAGTGAGTGAACAAGTTATTTGGCTATTATAAATATCCAAATTAACTATAAAGGACATATGAAGAAAATCACTATGTGCATCCAGAGAAAGAACTGATAAATAGAAGTATATGTAGAGTAATTTTACAAATGTGCATGTGAATGTGTGTCTATACGTGTGTATACCTATTTGTGTCTAATGGTAGCCATCTCAAGGGGAAAGTAGTGAAAAAAAAAGAAAATAAATAAAATTTACATGATAATGTATATTTGAAATGAATAGCAAGTTATGCTTAGTAGATGTGCAATTTTATGTACAATAATTTTTATTGCACTGTTATGAAAATGCTTGTTTTATTCCATAAATATGTATTAATATAAAAAATAAAAGGGAAAAAAGGTCTCAGCAGACATTTTCCCCTAAATAAAATCTTGATGTTTTATGAGGCAGGCCTGCAAATTCCAATCCCTCATCATTTTCCACCAGCATGTTTTGTGTGTTAGCTAATGAAATGGAAGTGCCCCCAGCTGCCACATTTCTCTCCTTAGTGGGGAGATCCAGCATTTGGAGAATGAGGTGGCTTCTGCAATCCATCTATTCTCACTGTGGTGACTGCTTTATATTAAACTAATATCAGAGTGAACATCTTTATTTGTGTCCATTTCCTATTTTGGGAAGTTGTTGACTTCCAGATGGGATTAGAATGGCTCTAATCACTTAAAATGTCTTCTCCTATTTAAGAACTTCCTCAAACAGAGTATTTACTTTGACCTTTGTTCAAAACAGTCTATCAACTACCTATGGATATGGCTTGGGATCCCTGGCTATGTCTGGAACCGGTTATTATCTACATCTGTTAAACTGTTCTCCATTTTCCTTTCTATGAGATTGTTCAGTGCTCACCATATTCAGCCCCTTCCAACTCTCAATGTTTTTTATACTGTGCAGAAATAAGACTGCTCAGTAATCTATGAACTAGAATCATTCATTTCTTGATCCTGAACCATATTTTTCACGACAGTTTTTGCTGTCTTCTCCTGTACCCATTTTCTCATTGGAATTGAGTATCAATGCATATGTCATCATCTCATCAATCAATGTCTTGTCTTTTCAAGTTCATCGTGGAGCTTCTCAAACACGTCATCATTACCTATCCAGGTTGCTTCTATGTTATTCCATCATCTTCATTCTTTACTTCAGCCCAAATGGCTATCCTGCTTTTCCCCATACATGCCATTCATCTCCCACTTCCGTGGCTTTGAACTTGTGTCTGTTCCCAATACCAGGAATGCTCTTCTTCCTCATCTCTTCTTGGAAACCCTAGGTCCCTTCACGGCTCAGCCCAAGTACCACCTCTTCTCGAAAAATCTCACCCTCAAATCGTTGTCAGACAGTCAACAGTCAATAAGGATTTCTCAAAGGCTTACTGGGTGCTAAGGTTCTGGGGGCAGATACAAATGCAAACACAGCCCCTGCCCTCACTGAGCTCACATTCTCATTCTAAGCTTTGCTGTGTATTATTTTTATGTAGCCCATGTGTATTATTCTGAACATGCCGTGTCCACGCAAACAGAATGCAAGCTCCTTGAGGGCAGGAGATGTCTCTTTTGTGCATTCATATCCCCAACCTAGCACAGTTCCACTTCTCTCTTTCTGGTCCCCTCAGAGGCATCCCATAGACCAAAAATATTTTTAAAGATAAAAATAACTTATTTTCTTTGTGAGCTCTGCAAAGCAAGTTCATCAAATAATCCCAAAGTTGCTTCTTCTTGCCTTTGGTTACACGATGAAACCAATTGTTCCCACTCCATCATTCACCTTTCTGGGGTGAACCCGAGAGCTGCCCTTCTGTTTAGCAATAAGGTTTTTCGTATATTAGTTTTCTCATTTCCCATTTAGCCAAAATGTCTCTATGAGTGTGACTCCTTCCTCCTGGGGGGCCCACCTGGCGGTCATTAGACCAAGGTCATACCTTGAGGCTCCAAGTCTCCAAAGTTAAGTGAACATTTTAATAGCTTGAGTTGTGAGATTCCTGAGCCTCTCTTCTTTTTTATCAACGCTGCTGTCATTGCAGAAGTGGAAGGAGATGGAGCGCACGGAGGCCCATTTTGTATTTTATGGTCATTTTGTGACTTGCCATTGTTGGAAAACAGAGGATGTTGGTGGGACCAGTGACTGAACACGCACTTCTATTGGGATGTAAAACTCCCTCTGCCAATGCAAATCAGCATCTTCTTGGTGGTATATGGAGGCTTGGAGAGTTATTTAAGACACAAAGAGCTTAGGAGACTTTCTCAGGATCACACAGCCAGGAAATGCCAGAAGTAGGACTTGAACTCAGGTCCTCCTGGCTGAAGGCTAGCGCTCTTTTCAATTGAAAACAATGGAAATTCACCTTAGTGATGGACCCTCCTTGATGAACATGTATATACACTCACTCAGAGTATGTCTTCCCATTCATGGCTTCCATTGAGGCTAATTTTGCTGTACATCCCAAGACATTTAAATTCCCAGGATTTAGCTACAAGCTGCTCATGGATTTTGGTTTTGCCTTCCCACAGACTCTAAGAGTAAATCTGCTAAGTTCATTCTATGCTGCTTCAAGTGCTGTTTCTGGTGTTTGGAAAAAGTCCTCAAGTTTATAAACAGAAATGCCTACATCATGGTAGGTAGTTGGTTTTGTGCCACTCGGGGCTCCATCATTACCACACTAGAGTCATGTGACAATGGCATTCAGAGAACAAGGACCTCCATTGGCCCTATTGCTTTTAGTCCCAGGGGAATCCTAGGGTTTAAAAATATCACACAAGGTTTGAGTATTTATTTACTTAATTTTATTCAATGATGCTTTTAATAATCATCCTTTAGAGAGCAAAGCTATACATTATATTTTCACTTGTGCCCAAACTGAGATTTTATGTTTTCTTGACCTGATTATGCGTATTAGAATATGTATATATATATGTATGTATGTATGTATGTACATACACACATATACATGTGTATATGTGCCAGGAGTGTGCTGGAGCCATCTTAAACCAGCCTCCACAAGTTAATTGTCAAGTTTTCAGCGTGAGCATTAATACCTTGAAAATTGGCAAAAAACAAATTGGGGTCTGATTTATCTCAGAATTCTCCATCTTCACTCCCCTCCCCAAACCATAGTTGGTTCTGATGAAATATTTCAGTTACTTCAGGTCCCCATAGATAGAACTGAACAGACCATAGAGATGATTCTCTAGAGCTGGGCTTCTTTACCTGGCAACCATGGTTCCCTGGAGAGATTTCAGAGGACCTGTGATTTGGGAAGGGAAAAAATGCATCTTTATTTTTGTTAAATTCTAGCTGAAATATAGCATTTTCTTTCATTAGGTAAGGGAAAGGAAGGGAATAAGCATTTATTAAGCACCTACAATGCGCTAGTCACTATGCTAAGTGATTTTTACAAATTTTATTTCTTTTGATCCACAACAACCCTGTGAGGTAAGTACTGTTCTTATCTCTATTTTATAGTTGAGGAAACTGAGGCAAAAAAGATCAAGTGCTTTCCAGGGTCATACAGCTAGGAAGGAATAGAGGCTAGATTTGAGCTCAGGCCTTCCTGACTCTGGGTCCAATGCTCTATCTCCTGTACCACCAGCTGTGGCATGATTACAATCATACATATGTATAATAAGTACAAATATAGACAAAAATATTATTCAAAGAAGGTTTTTGAGACACAAAAAGTTTAAGACCTGATTTAGATGATTTGGGGAAACAGGTCTGCTTTTCTCTGCAGTTCTGTGTAGATACAGCAGGGCTGGAGTTGGAGGACCTAGATTCCGAGGATCATGGGATATTATTAGGATGTGGAAGAAATCTCTGAGGTGATATAGCCCTTCAAGACCCTCATTGAACAGATGAGGAAATTGAGGCCCAGAGAGGATCCTAAGATCATAGATTTGGAGTTAGAAGGACCTTAAAGGACATCTCATCAAGCCCCCTTATTTTACAAATAAGGAACAGAGGCCTATGGATGTTGCAGCTTAACTAAGGACAAACAGATAAATAAGTGGCAGAATTAGGTTTCAAACTCCGGCTCTGCTATTTGTGATGTGTAATATTGGGCAGGTCACTCGCCCACTCTGGGCTTCAGTTTCTGCCCTAAAATGAGGACACTGAGTTAGATAACTGCTAAATCTATGGATTTCCAAACCTCTCTGAGCTCCAGTCTAGATCAGGGGTTTTTAACCTGGGGTCCATAACCTTGGTTGTTTTTTTCTTTTAAAAATATATTTTGAAATCCCTTGTTATCCCACATACTTAATTTTCTGCTTTTAAAACGTGTGATTTTGAGAAGGGTTTAATAGGCCCCATGCACCTGCCCAAGGAGGCCTAACACAAAGAGGATTAAAAAGCCCTCATCTTGGTTTCTGTCTGTGCACTGTATAGAGCATGCAGTCTCCATGGCCCCCAGCAGTGTTGTTGGCAGTAATGAACAGATGCCAACTTCAGGAACACCCCGTGCTTTCCCAGGACTCCCCCCCAAAACCCCACCAATCCCCACCAAGAAGGAAACAGGGAGGCAGTCATTGCTGATGGGCAGGCCATCTTCTCATGCCATCAGCCTCATCTCTGCTCTTCTGAGGGCATTGTTCTGACACAGAATATCACCTCATTTATGTTTGTTTGGTTTTTCTGCAGATTGCGATATATGGAGAAAACTTCTGCACTGCAGCCCGAAATGCTTTCACGCTTATAATGAGAAACGTGGTGAGGTCAGTAGGCAGATTTGATGCTAGAGATCTCCTTACAGTCAGTCAGGCAATAGGCGTTTGTAAAGTACCTATTATGTGCTAGGCACTGGTGCGCACATCAAATGTGTGTTGGAGCGGCTTTCTCGTTGACCAGTAATGCTTCCCCCAGGAGATTGCCTTCCATCTATTCTGTATGTAAATTGTATACCTACCTAATTACTTATATGCTGTCCTCCCCAATAGAATGTAAGCTCCCTGTGGGCAGGGGCCATCTTTGCCTTCCTTGGAACCTCCAACACTTAGCTGGCCCACATATGGGAAGCACTTAAAGATGCTTCTTGGTGGACTGATTGTCATTGCTGATGGAGACATTGTCAGTCAGTCAGTCTGTCAGTTTGTCAATCTGTCTGTCTGTCAGTCAGTCTGTCAGTTTGTCAGTCAGTCTGTACATCTGTCTGTCTGTCAGTCAGTCAACCTGTCAGTCAGTCTGTCAGTCAGCCTGTCAGCCAGCCTGTCAGTCAGCCTGTCAGCCAGCCTGTCAGCCAGTCAGTCAGACTGTCTGTCAGTCAGTCTGTACATCTGTCCATCTGTCCATCTGTCAGTCAACCTGTCAGTTAGTCAGTCAGTGTGTCAGTGTGTCAGTCTGTCAGTCAGTCAGCCTATCAGCCAGTCTGTCAGTCGTCCTGTCAGTTTGTCGGTCTGTCAGTTTGCCTGTCAGTCTGTCCTTCTGTCTGTCTGTCCGTCTGTCTGTCAGTCAACCTGTCAGTCAGTCTGTCAGTCAGTCTGTCAGTCTGTCCATCTGTCTGTCTGTCTGTCAGTCAGTCTGTCAGTTTTTCAGTCAATCAGCCTGTCAGTCAGCCTGTCCAATCTGTCATTCTGTCAGTCAGTCAGTCAGTCTCTCTGTCTGTCAGTCTGCCAGTCTGTCCATCTGTCCTTCAATCTATCAGTCAGTCAGTCAGTCTTTCAGTCAGTCAGTCATTCAGTTAGTCAACAAAGACTGAGCTCAGCTTATGTATGAGGCACTATTAGGCACTAAATAAGGTTGTGAGTTGAATAAGATAGTCCCTGCTCTTAGAATTTCCAATTCAATCAGGAAAATGACTCTCATTGCCATCCTCCTGCACACCCATTATTCCATTTCTATAATATTTTAAGGTTTGCAAAGCATTGTAGAAATGTTGCCATTTGTTCCTCACAACAGCCCTGGAAAACAGGTACTAGTGTTGTTATTACCATTTTAGAGGCAGAGAGACTAAGGTTGAGAGAGATTACATGATTTGCTTAGGGTCACACAGCTAGTAAGTGTCTGAGGCAGAACTTTAATGAAGGTTTTCCTGAGTCTTAAGTCTGGCATTCTGTTGACCATGCCAGCTAGGAAGATGCACACACAATAACTTGCCTACAGAACTCGGCCATCTGGATGTCCCATTGACACACCACACACAACATGTCCCAAACCAAGTTCATGTCTTTCCCGCTCTTTCTATCTGTGGTGCCACCAGTCATGCCATCATCCATTTCAGAAACCTTGGAAGAGATTTTTGACCTTTCTTAATCCTCCCTAGCTTATATAACTAGTTCCCAAGTCCTATTGCAATATATTTTGCATTCACCCCCTCCTCTCCATCCCCACTGACACTATATAGTTATCATTCATGGTTTCTTGAAATCGAGCTCTAGAAAACCAGGCTTTGATAAAACCCGTTGGTATTCAAATGGAGCTACCAAATCACTCTGGCTCTCACTGATGGGCCAATAATAGGTTCCAGCCCAAGCAACACTTACACGTTGTTTGGGTTTTGATGGCTCAGAGCAAGTATAAATAGCAATTGTTTCTGTTTTGGCTATCAACATAAGGCTTCACTAGCAGACCCAAGGATATGACATAGACTTTCATCAAAACCCACTCATAAACTCTGGTCCCCTTTCCCTCTTTCCAGAGCTATTAAGCCCCTGGTTCCAGGATGCATAAATTTGCTTAGGCCTCAGCAGTCAGCTTGGCCACAACCCTCTGGAAGCAAAAGCCTGCCAGGAGAAGAAACCCTAGCTACAAAGCTCTGAACTGGTAGTGCTAGAGAAAGTAGACTCCAAAATGCTAATACCAGGTCAGAGAATTGAGGAACAGAGGGAGACGGGCAGGTCACCAAGGCAGAATACCATGCATGTAGGGCCTGTGTGGCATTCTACCATGCTTGAAGGCCAAGACCTAGGCTAGGAAGTTGTAGGTTAAGACTCTGAGATGTAGCCCCCAAGGAAACCACAATCAGAGGGGAGGCAGTCAGGAAGTGAGTGATAAAGGATATTATGGGGGAAGAGGAGAGAGGAGAATTGAAAGTACCAAAGATGTAAGGAGGAGGAAATCTCAAAACCTGGAACACAGACAGATACCTCAACAGGAAAAATACTCTGGATCAAATAAAAAAATCATAGAAATTATTAAGAATGATAATGATGAAACTATATGCCAAATTTCTGGGATGTAGCCAAAGTAGTGTTATGTAGGGGAAATCATATCCTTACAAATATACGGTAATAAAATAGAAAGATAATTATTGAACTGAATATGTATTTTAAAATTAGAAAACAACACATGAACAAACAAAAAGCACAAAAGAAAATATATTAAAATTGGAGGGGAAATAAATTAATTGGAAACAGAATAACATTTTCCATCATGAGTCTTTCGGAATTGTCTTAGATCATTGTATTGCTGAGAAGTGCTAAGTCTATCAGAATTGGTCATCACACAGTGTTGCTGTTACTGTTTACAGTGTTCTCCTGGTTCTGTTCATTTCACTCAGCATCAGTTCATGTAAAGTCTTTCCAAGTTTTTCTGAAATCTACCTGGCCATCATTTCTTCTAGAACAATAGTAATCCATTATATTCATATACCACAACTTATCTAGTCATTCTCCAGTTGATGAGCATCCTCTCAATTTCTGATTCTTGGCCACCACAAAAAGAGCTGCTTATAAATATTTTTGTACGTGTGGGCCTTTTCCCATTTTTTATGATCTCTTCAGGATACAGACCTAGTAGTGGTATTGCTGAATCAAAGGGTATGCACATTTTTTATAGCCCTTAGGGCATAGTTCCAAATTGATCTCAAGAATGGTTGGATCAGTTCACAACTTCACCAACAATTAGTGTTCCAATTTTCCCACATCTTCTCCAGCATTTATCATTTTTCCTTTTTTGGCATGTTAGCCAATCAGATAAGTGTGAAAGTTGTTTTAATTTGCATTTCTCTAATCAATAGTGATTTAGAGCATTTTTTCATATGACTATAGATAGCTTTAATTTCTTCATCTGCAAACTGCCTGTTCATATCCATCCCAATACATTTTAAATGAATGCATGATCTTATGTTAAATATCAAACTGTTAAAAAAAAATAGAAGAGAAAGATCACATGCCTCCCATGGCTATTTGTAAGAGATGTGCTGACAAGAGATGGACACACTTACAAAAATAAAATCATTAACTTTGAGTACTTGCAACTGAAAAGCTTCTGCACCAATGACATGAATGCATATGGGACAAGAAGGGAAGTGTCAACTAGGGGGAAAGCTCTCTGTATCAGATTTATCTGACAAAGGCTTTGTAGCAAAATATACAAATCATATGTGCACACACATACAATATCCATTCTCCAACACATTCACGGTCAAAGAATTTGAAGAAATGTTTCTCAGAAGAACTGTAAAATATTCACAACCACATGAAAAAGTACTCCAAGTCAGTAGTAAGGGAAATGCAAATCAATCTGACCCTGAGGCTTAGCAAGGAGGTTTGCAAATTGGTAAAAATGACAAAAACAACATTCATTCATTGTTGGAGGGGTTGTGGAAAGATAAGTAAGTGGAAATATTGTTGATGGGGCTGTGGAGTGGTACAATTATTTTGGAAAGCAAATTTGGAGTTATGTAAATAAAGTGATCAAAATATCCATACTTTTTGAACCAGAGACTCCATTACTGGGCTTATGCCCTAAAGAAACCATTGAAAAGAAAAAAGTCTCCATATGTTCCAAAATATTTAGAGCAGCGCTTTTTGTGACAGCTAAGAAGTAAATGCAAAGTAGATGCTCATTTATTGGGGAATGTATAAACAAATTGTGGTACATGAATGTAATGACATATGACTGTACTGTAAGAAATGATGTGCGTGCTGAAGAGAGAGAAGCCTGCGAAGAGCTACATGAACTAATGTCTGCAGAGTAAAGTCAAGAGAGCCAAGAAAACAATATACACAATGACTACAACAATATACATAGAAATAACATCGGACCAAAAAAATTAAGAGTGAATGTAGATAAAATAAGATTCAGATTAAAGCATTTTGAGCACCAATGTTAAGATAGCTATGGCAGAGAGCCGATTTAAATATTTGACTTTTCTTTCACTCTAATGTCTATTTTTTCCTTGGCACGTGCTTACTACCCTGTATTTCTGTCCAATTGCCTCACTTTCTATATTTGTTACTACCTTGGATGCCTTCATGTTCTAGCTACACCAATAAGGCATCTTCATCAAATAGTAAATGACAGGAGTTGGTGATTAAGGAAGGGGAAAAAAAGAAAATGACAGGAAGCTGGGAAAACCTGGCTGGGCTAAAGGGAAAGACTATTATAGCCATCAAACATTCTTAAGTCTCATTATATCCTCAGCAGCAGAATTGTTGCTGGGAAAACAACATGGCACCCAGACCATTCCTGAATGGCCCTGCAAGGCTGTGTTCTGGTTAATGCATTAAAATTATTCAACTTCATCTCTGGGCCCCAAGTTCATCCTGGGGTGATTTTTGGCAGACCAAATGTTAGGCAAGATGCATCTAGCTGGATTCCTGCATGATTCCTCCCCCTGCCCTCTAAGGATCCCAAAGACCCTGCAGAAATGCACACTGAACAAGGCATGGGGGTTTTGAGGGTCATTTTCTCACTTCTCTGTTATGCAGAGTTGCCGTGTTGGATAAAGTGACAGAATTCTTGTTATGTATGGGGAAGCTGCTTATTTCTACTAGCATGGGTAAGTAATCTACAGATAGAGGGAACGGGAGTGCTTTGTGAAGCAGCCTTGATATAAAAAGTGATATCCCCATGCAAATGAATTATAACCTTCTTCCTGTTTTAATAGGTATCCTGGGCTTTCTGTTCTTCACAAAAAAACTCCCGGTCACACCACCAACACTGAATTATTACTGGGTGCCTCTGTTGGTAAGGAAGGGCTCCATCCTGGTTGCACACCCTGGAGCTTTTTAGAATGGGAGGCAGGGTGGGGCATGGGGAAGGGTTTGGCATCCAAGGACCTGGCTTCAGAGCCCACATGGTCACTGCAGCCTTACTGTCTGGGTCACCTTGACTAAGTACATCACTTCACCTTCTGGGATTCACTTTGTTCATGTCAAATTAAAGGGTTGGGATGGGGGTGACCTTTGAGTTCCATCCATCTCTTGATCTGTGAGCCTATGATTGTATGATGATGAAACAAGAGATGGGACTCCATCGCCTCTGAGTGACCTTCCAACTCGAATCCATGACTCTGATCCTAGAGCTTTCCATGAAGGTTAAATTAATGAGTTTATAGTGGCATGTGCATGAAGAATTGTTGCTTTAATGCTGTCTGAGGCATGGGACCTTCAGTAGGCTAATAACTAAGGAATAGCTTCAAAGCTAGTGCCCTTCCCCTGGTTACAGTTAGGTTTAGGGCAGAGGATGGGAAGGAATCATGGCTGATAGCTGCTAATTGGCAGCCCAGAAACAGAACTGGACCCTATTTTTCATTGTTACTATAGCCTGAGTATATATGTGTGTATTGGAGATGGGGATAGTGGTGGTGGCAGTAATCAGGAGATCTCAAGATTAGTGGTCTAAAACCGAAAGGGACCTTCAAGGTCCTATAGTCTAACCCCATCATTAATCAATCAATTGGTATTTAGTGAACATCTACTATGTACCAGATATGGCAAAATACTGGTAACATAAAGACAACATTTTGCAAGAGATTCCCTGCCCACATTGAGCTTCCATTCTAATAGGAGAGAGAAGGTTGGACTCAGTGTCCTTAGGTCTTTTTTAGCTCTAAACATTTGGGGATTATATATATATATGTATGTATGTATGTATATGTATATATATTTACCCACATATATGTGTGTGTGCATACATACATATATGTGTGTGTGTACAGAAAGAGAGATAGACAAAGAGAGATGCCTATTATCTAGATATCCATATCTCTCTGTAAGTGTGTGTGTATATATATGTGTGTGTGTGTATGTGTATACACAAGACATACACAAATAAAAAAACCAAGGTGATCTTGGAGGCACTAGTGTAGATGGGTGCTTGGGGTTAGGATCACATATAAGAAGGCCAGGAGAGGTTCAGTCACTTGTCCGAGGTTCCATGTTTAGTAAGAGGCAGAGAGGAAAGTCCAACTTAGGCTGTGTGCCTAAAGGAAACAATGTGGTATTGTGGAAAGAATACAGACTCTGGAATCAGAGAACCTGGGTTCAAATCTTCCCTCTGATGCTTACTGCATGTGAATCTAATCACATCATGGAACCTTTTGGGCCTCAGTTTCCTCCTTTGTAAAACAATGGGGTTGGTCTAGATGGCTTCTGAAGTCCCTTCCAGCTCCAGATCAGGGATCTGAAACCCAAGGTTCTTTGCATTTTACCACACATCGACTCCTCTACCCCATCCAACCAGCGACACAACTCCAGAGATGGGAGCCACCCTCTCCCAGAAGAATGTCAACATGCCAATGGTTTCACCCAGAACAGAAATCCATTATGCTGCTCTCACCTCTCCTCTCCATGAAAGGATGAATGACACCTCCCACGAGAGTCCATCCTTCAATCACATTGTCTTGGGGACAGTATCAGACATTGAAACCCAATCCTTAGAAGGCATGAAGGGCTGACTAACCTTGTCAGACAGCCTCCATCACAGAAACATTTCCAACGGGCACATCCATACTCAATAGAGTTTCCAAAAGTCTCAGACAAATAATCACCACCTGTAAGATCATGACTGGGGGACTGGCCCTGTGCAATCCTGTTCCCACCCTATATGAGGAAATGTTGCTTTGGTTTTCATCCTGACAACTTTGTCATTATCCTTAAAATGTTTTGAAGATAAAATCATATTAAGGTTATTTTCTTGGTCTGAAACTTAGAACAAAAGCCTCACTCTTTGTCTGAAAGAGACCTTTAACGAGGGGCTCTCAGCCTTTTTTGCTCACAGCATAGTATTCTTTGCCATGAGGAAGGCACGTTGAATTTTTTAATTTGATATATTTTTTTTCAGGTAACAAAATTCTGTTTTTTTTTCTTTTTTCATTTTATCTTCCATTAGAAAAGGGGAAAAAATCCTAAATTCCTTACAACAAATATGCATATAGTCAATCAAAACAAATTTCCACATTGACCATGTCAAAAAAAAAAAGTTTTAATCTCCACCCTGAATCTATTACCATTTTGTCAGAAGGTAGGTGACATGTTTAATCTTTGGTCCTCTGGACTGCTGGTTGGTTATTGCTTTGCTCACAGTTCTTGGCATCATTCAAAGCTATTTGTCTTGAGAAGGTCGTTGTTATTGTGTAAATTGTTCTCCTGGTCTGTTCCCTTCACTCTGCATCAGTTCATATAAGTCTTCTCATTTTTCTCTGATACCACTCCCTTCATCTTTTCTTAGAGCACACTAGGATTCCATCACCTTTCTACCGCACAACTTGTTCAGTCATTCCCCAATTGATAGGTACCCCTTTAGCCTCCAGTTCTTTGAGGCACACTAAAGCTAAGTTCCAACACCCCAGGCAAGTTCAGAGACTCACACATGTGCAGTCTTTGTTCAATAACAACAATCATTTCATTGCTTCCTTTTCAAGTTCAAAGCCTGAAGTGTTTGGAGGTTACTGTGTCTATGTAAGAGGCATTTATGGTTGATTTTAAGAATATTATACTTAAGTATGCAATGCATGCTACATATATAAAATCTACTAAAATAATTACAATTTTTCTTCCATCTGGAATGATATAATGACCAACATTTCCCAACATACCAGGTAGAACTTGTAGCACACACTTTTATGGTCACAGCTGTAGGCTGACTCTACAAACTTTTTGTTTTTTTCTCATTCACTCTTGTGATGAGTTAAGGGATTCATTCATTCATTCATTGAAATGACTGGTTTCTCTGAATATTTTTACTTCATTGACCGAATCTATTTAATAGGATCATAGACTTAGACTTGGAAGGGAAATTGGAGATTATCTATTCCAGCTCCTTCAATTAATAGCTGCGAAAGTGGAGGCAGAAAGATGCTATGTGACTCTCTAAGGTTACATGGGCAGTATGTAGTTGTGGCAGGATTTGAACCCAAGTGTTGTGATTCCGAAGCCAGCAATCTTTTCATTAGACAATTCTGCATTGGTATTATGTAGACAACAGTGCACGTGCTGAGCTCATTAGAGTAGGTCATAATTCACTAGAATTGACTGTGATGTGCTCTACCATTCTTGACTTTGAAGGAACACGGCTCCTAGGCAGTTAGGTGGCACCATAGTGGCTAGAGTGCTGGAGTTGGAGTCAGGAAGAACTGAATTCAGATCCAGCCTTAGACTTTTATTAGCTGTGTGATCCTGAGCATGTTACTTAACCTCTCTCAGACTCAGTTTCCTCACCTGTAAAATAAGGATAATAAGGATAATAATAACACCTACTTCAGTTGTTTATCGTGAGAACAAAATGAGATAATATGTGAACATGTAAAGGGGTTTTTCATACCTTAAAGCACTCCACACACACACACACACACACACACAGACACACACACACACACAGACACACACACACAGACACACACACACAGACACACACACACACAGACACACACACACACACACACAGACACACACACACAGACACACACACGTGCACACTTTCCAATTAGCCTTCCTGTTCCCTGCACTTCCAAAGCTAGGGTCCATACACAGTCACCAGGCTCATGTTGCCTGGAGTTCAAAGGCTATGTTAGAAGCTGAGTCCAATGCTCAGACAGCCAGAGTGCCCTTGCAATTTTTTAGATTTGGCTTGACAATCCTAATGTAACATTTTAAAGTACTGTTGATATTTCATCATTTCTAACATGCACACAGACACACACACACACACACACACACACACACACACATCAGAAAGGGTCCCTTTTCCCTATCTGTAATTGCAAAATCCACCAGCTGACTAGCAGGAGACACACCTTCTTTGGCATTTTCTAATCCTACATGGTTAATCTAATGCCAAACTAATAAAAGGGCCTATCTTCGCTTCTCTCTTCTTCTCCAACAATCAATAGTGTTACTATTTTCCCCTCTAGGAGGCAGTGTGGTACAGTGGAAAGACCACTGGATTTAGACTCAGCATCTGAGTTCAAATCCCAGCTCCGCCAATTATTGTCTAAATGACCTTGGACAAATCACTTACTTACCATGGGCCACAATTTTCTTCTCTATAAAATGAAGTAGCCTTGACCAGATGTCCTCTAAGGCCCTGCATCTCTGATTCTAGATGTTCTGATCTTATTCCTGACTTATTACATGACCTAAAAGTGGAACAGTATTCTTTGGAGAAAAAATATGCTGAAACAAGAGAGGACTGAGACCAGTGACTTCTGAGTGAGTTCCGCAAAACCTGTGCTCAGATATGTGAGAATGAATAGTATCCTAATAAATAGTATCTGAAAGCCCAGTGGAAGCAATGTGAATAGACAAGAAAATAAACGGCTTCCTCCAGGAAATGAAGTTTTCCTGAGAATCTCGGGACAAAACAAGCCAGGAAACTCATTGTTAAATCTTTTGTCCCACTATGTTGTAAGTAGGGAGTAATTGAATCTTTGAGATCCTAATCACATCAAAGTATCATATGCGGAATTCATTCGGTCCTTCGTTGTCTTCTGTATGCCAGTCATTGAGTGAGGGGCTGGACATACAGAGGCAAAATTGAAACAGGCCCTGTCCTCAAAGGGCTTCCATTCTATTAGGACTGTACTAAACAATGCATATTTAAATATATAAAATATATACTATATACATACACGCATAAGGTTATATGGGAGATAAAAACAAGTGAGGGGAATCAGAAAAGACTTCATATAGATGCCAAAGCTGAGACTTCAATGAATGAATGAAAATCATTGATTACCTGCTTCCAGGGATTTATTCTGATACATAGTATATTGAACCTTTCCTATTTGCTTCCTGGGTCAGTCTCAATGATGCATTTCCCCCTCTGTCTGTCTGCTTCCAGATGATAATTTTTGGGTCTTACCTCATTGCCCATGGGTTCTTCAGTGTCTTTGCAATGTGTGTCGATACCCTTTTCCTCTGCTTCTGTAAGTATTTAGCACCTGCCTCTTTGCAGTTCGGATTGGGACGCAGCTGGGGAGCCATTGAATGGTGGCGAGAATATGGCCAGCCGAGTCCTTGGCTGGCAGCTTACGGATTTGCCACGACCTGACTACAAGACCAAAATGATGTTTTGGCTAGAATGGGAAATTGCTTAGCAGAGTTTCTTTCAGCAACAGTAACAACAGCACACAGGAGCTTTGCAAAGTGCTGCCATGACTCTTGGTTTCCCTGGGATTAGACCAGCTCAGACGTTCCATTGTATTTTTAAAAAATGTCTTCCAATGTATGCCAATAGATGACTTTGGCCATCAGGACTGTTCAACAATGGATAGCAGGACTTGCCCTTCCTGCTTTCAGGACAGATTTTCTTTGGGGGAGTCTATGCTAATGTCAGGTTCTCACTGGCTCCAAAGTCACATAGGGCCAGACCTTCCATTGCATCATTCTATCCAAAAAATGTTTCATAGGGAATTGAAGTTGGCTGTGCCACCATGCTGCCAATGATCAATTCCTTAAGGGATCTGGAAGTGCCCTAATATTTCCCAGGTTAGTCATTTACTTTAAAAAAATGGAGGGAAGGGGCAGCTAGGTGGCGCAGTGGATAGAGCACTGGCCCTGAGGTTAGGAGGACCTGAGTTCAAATCCGGCCTCAGACCAAACACTTGACACTTACTAGCTGTGTGACCATGGGCAAGTCACTTAACCCCAATTGCCTAAAAAAAGTAAAAATAAAAATAAATTTTAAAATGGAGGGGAGATCTCAGATAACTATGTTTCTTTTTCATAGGGATAGATGATAGGGATTAAATTTGTGATTTCATTGGCTCAGGGAATTCCCTCTGACAGTGCAGATCATCACCCTCTGAGTGCAACTTAAAGTCTTAGAGTATTACCTAAGGCCCTAAAAGGTTAAGTGAATTATGTAAGGTCAGATAGACAGTGGATGGGGTTCAGGACTTGAACCCAGGTCCTCCTAACTCTGAGACTAACTCTCTATCCACTATGCCATTGTCTCCTTTTTCACAGCATGTCAGAACCACAAACTGAATAAATGTTTTAAATTTTAGCCTCAGAACTTAAGGGCCTCAGGGAACTCCTGCTTGGTCATTTTTGTCAAGTAAAGTTATTCAGCAGAACTAGGAAGGGTCATTCAATTTGGCAAAAGAAAAAATAATTCTTTGGGACACAGTTTTCTGATTTGATCAACTCAACGGACTTCATGGGTAATTAACCTGGTCTTTCCTAAGTTTCAAGGGAAAGGTGTGGTTTGACAGGGCTGTTATGATCAGCAGCATATCAGCTGCTGTTGGTAGTCAGGTGTGTCTAACTCTTCATGACCCCATGGTCCATAAATAACATGCCAGGCCCTTCTCTCCTCCACTATCTCTTAAAGTCTGTCCAAGTTCACATTCATTGTTTCCATATTATCTTTCCATTTCATCCTCTGCCATACCTTTTTCCTTTTGCCTTCAATCTTTCCCAATATCAGAGTCTTTTCCAATGAGTCCTGTCTTTTCAATATGTGGCCAACGTATTTAAGCTTTGGCTTCCAGTGAATACGCTGAATTAATTTCTTTAAACATTGACTGATTTGATCTCCTTAATGTTTAAAGGACTCTCAAAAGTCTTCTCCAACACCATCATTTGAAAGCATCGATTCCGTAGAGCTCACATTTCCTTATGGCCCAACTCTCACAGCTATACATTGCTACTAGAAAAACCATAGCTTTGACTATTTAGACCTTTGTTGGCAAGGTGTTGTCTGTTTTTTAGTCTGCTGTCCAGATTTGCCATAGCTTTTAATTTCATGGCTGCAGTCACCATCTGCAGTGATCCTTGAGCCCAAAAATATAAAATCTGCCACTGCTTCCATATCTTCTTCCCCTATTTACCAGGAAGTGATGGGACCAGGTGCCAAGATCTTAGTTTTTTTTTTTTATGTTAAACTTCAAGCCAGCTTTTATACCCTCCTCTTTCACCTTCAAGAGGCTTCTTAATTACTCTTCACTTTTTTGCCATCAGAGTGGTAGCATCGGCATATCTAAGATTTTTGATATTTCTCCTGGTGACCTCGATTCCAGCTTTTGATTCATTCAGCCCGACATTTCCCATGATGCACTCTCCATTTAGGTTAAATAAAGTGACAACATACCACCCTGTTGTACTCCTCTTCCAATCTTAAACCAAACAGTTGTTCCACAGTTCAAACTGTTGCTTCTTAGCCCACATATAGGTTCCTCAGGAGACCAGTAAGATGATCTGGTACTCCCATCTTTTTGAGGACTTGTCACATTTTGTTGTGATCTGCACAAAGGCCTTAGTATAGCCAATGAAGCAGAAGCAGATATTTCTTCTGGCACTCTCTTGCTTTCTCCATAATCCAACAAGTGTTGGCAATTTGGTCTCTAGTTCCTCTGCCTCTTCAAAAAATCAGCCTACTCTTCTGGTAATTGTTGATTCACATGTTGCTGAAACTTAGCTTGCAGAATCTTAAGTATAACCTTGCTGGTGTGTGAAATGAGTACAATTGTTCTATAATTTGAACATTTCTTGGCATTGCCCTTCTTTAGGATTGGGATATAAACTGATCTTTTTCAATACAGTGGCCACTGTTTAGTTTTCACAGGGCATATTGGGTGTAGCACTTTAACAGCACCACCTTTTTGGATTTTAAATAGCTTAACTGGAATTCTGTCGCCTCCACCAACTTTAGTGTGAGCGATGCTTCCTAAAGCCCACTTGATTTCATTCTCCAGGATGGCTGGCTCTAGATCAGTAATCATACCATCATAGTTACTGGTGATGTTAAGATCATTCTTGTATAGTTCTTTTTTGTATTCTTGACAGCTCTTCTTAGTTGCTGCTTCTGTTAAATCCCTACCATTTTTGTCTTTTATGATGTCTATGCTTTGCATGAAATAGTCCCCTGATATCTCTAATTTTCTTGAAGAGCTCTGTCTTTCTCATTCTATTGTTTTCTTCTATTTTTTTGCATTTCTCATTGCAGAAAACCTTCTTATCTCTGCTTGCTATTCTCTGGAATTCTGCATTCAGTTGTGTATGCCTTTCCCTTTTTTCTTTACCTTTCACTTTCCTTCACATATCAGAGAGTGACTCAAAGACTCATCTTTTCTTCTTTGGAAGTGATCCCTGAGTTCAGCCCATGCTGGATGGAGAGAGGAATAGAGTTGAGTCATTGCCATGGAATGAATTAATATGTAAAGAAATGGCTTGACCTTTCTTTTCCATTATATGCATCTGTCCATCAACCTAGGGATCCAGAAGCCAGGAATTTAGAAGTCCTGAGCTCAGTTGTGGATTCTTCCTTTGAATAGCTATGTATTTGAACTTGGACTTGCTTATTCTGTTCATTTTGCCTTAGTTTACAGTTAGCACACCAGCATTTGCTTATTAGGGAAGTGTAGTTGTAGCCAAGGAAAGCCAGTCATTCGATAAGCACTCATTTTGTGGTAGGCACTGAATTAAGTTCTGGGAATACAAAGAAAGACAAAAGTAAAGCTTTTGCCCTCAAGGACCATGTATTATGATGGGCAAAGTTGCTGATCAAATTTATGGCCAGAGGCAGAAAAAACCATGGCTACCAGAGGAAGGATACCTAAACTATGGACTATCCAAGTCCTCTCTTCCCAAGTCTGAGTCAGGAATAGAATGAGCCTTTGCCTCATTCCAGGCCCAGCTTGTTAAGTGTGGCTTCTCTCTAAAGCATAGCAGCAAACGTTTAAAGACTTACGCCTCTGGAACCCTCTTTGGTAGACTAGAATATTTAGTGTGGGCAATGAGAATTGCCTTCTCACTCCCTCACCCTGACTCCTCTTCCTCCTGCCATCTTTATTACTGAAATGTCAACTCCACAGAAAGCCAGATAGAATTCCAGCTTCAATCTCCTCTTGGTGCTGAATATGAACGGCTTTCTTTTAGAGACTCTTTTCTTGAAAAATAAAGAACATGGTAGACTAGACTGGGTTTCTCTTCCCTACACCAGGTGTTCCTACAGGCACTTGGAAATGACCGCTTGTAGACTGTCTTCCAGGCCAAATCCTGATTATATGAGTCTGCCTTGTTTTTATCTCCTTTGCTGCCAAAAAAAATTATGGGCAGTTTCAAAAATTCGATCTATTTGAAGACATTTCTTCGCCCCCTTCGAGCTACTGGGCCAATACCCTATAAGACATCTACGCCTTCCTGCCCCCAGCCCTTGCCACACACACGCTCCCGGGGATGTCAGCATCTTCAAGAATTTGGATGCTGCTCGGAGGAGAAGTGTGTGCCAGTCAGTGGAGATGAGTGCCCAAGCAGGCAGAACCCCGTTTGGCTAATGGTATGCTAAGGAAAGAAAGTGAGAGCAACTGCATGACCCACGAGAAAGAACAAATTCGGCTTGTGTCCTTCGCATTAGAGGAAGGTCATTGACAGACTCAAAAATGTAGTTTGAATAGCTATTATAATCGTTGTCATATTTAAATATTCAAATAATATTTGAATAGCTATTCTAATTGCTATAATAGCCATTAATAATCATTGAAAGGCAGCTTGGCGCAGTGGGTGAAGGGCTAGCTATTGGGGTTAGAGAAACCTGGGTTCCAATTCTGCCTCAGACACACACTGACCCTGGACAAGTCACTAACCTCTTGGTGCCCCCTTATCATCTAGTATGAGAAGCTGTAGAGAGCTGCCCACTTGAATTCTGGGAGAGAGTTTCTTCACTAGGAGTTTCTTATGCTGGGGAAGTCACAGATGTGGTAAAAAAAATCACCAACATAATAACTAATAATAATAGCCAACATTAATATGGTGCTTCTTGTGTGCCAGGCACTGTGCGAAGTACTTTACAAATGTGGTCTCATTGGATTCCCCAGCAACCCTGAGAGGTAGGTGTTATTATTACTGCCACTTTACTGCTGAGGAAAATGAGGTAGGCAAAAGTTAAGTGACTTGTCCAGGGTCACACATCTGGTAAGTGTCTGAAGCCGGCTTTGAACTCTAGTCTTCCTGACTTCAGGTCTAGAATTCTATTTACTGCACTACCCAACTAGCTGAGCTCTTATAGCCCTAGCCCTCCCCCACCCCCAGAAACCCAAGCATTGTCATGGGGAAAGGGAGGACTTGGGAAAATTGTCCAAATGACACCGAAGAGACTCAGTGAACTAACTTTGATGAAACCGTCTTGTCTTTAACTTTCTAACATTGGTCTCTCTTCATTTTCCCCTGTTTTATTCTTGGGTTTAAAAAACATCCTTATGACTGTTTGCTGCTGTTTGCTGCACATCCAGGTGAAGATCTGGAGAGAAATGATGGAAGCCTAGAGAAACCTTACTACATGTCCCCTGAGCTGCTTCATATTATGGGCAAGAAGCAAGCCAAGAGAAAAGCATAGAAGCTTCCACGCAGGGCTACCCACTCCCAAGGAGACCTTGAACAAGTATGCCAGCCCAAATTTAGAAACCATGCTTTGGAGTGATGGGCAGAGAGAGCCTGGCTCTTTATGCTGAGGAGACGGGAAGCTGGTGACAGCAGCCACTGGGGAAAGAAGAGTCTTCCTGTGAGGCTGCTGCCCCTCCTGGGGATCAAGGGGTAAACGCCAAGCATTTTTTAAAAATAAAAAAAAAAAACAAACTCTAGCTTAAAGTTTTAATAACTTCTCTAACTCAGTTGGCTGTTGCCCTTTAGTGTACCTTTGATAATCTCTCTCTCTCTCTCTCTCTCTCTCTCTCTTTCTCTCTCTCTCTGTCTCTCTCTTTCTCTCTCTCTCCCTCTCTCTTTTAATAAGTATATTTGTAAAGGATATTCAGGCAATTTCTGAAAGCACTACAAATGTTGAACCAATTAGCCATAAAAAGATCAACTTCTAGTTAACCAGCATATGGTACAAAATGTACAAACGTGGCCCGATGGCCGTGTTATTACCATCCAAGCTGGCCGATTGTCCTCTTTAAATTGTGATAGAATTATGTGGTTATGAAAGTCCATTTTAGTAAGATACTCAAGTCTGCAAAAATCCTGTCAATGTCAAATGTGATAGAGCTGTCCCCTCGAGGATTACTGAAAACTGCTTAGGTGAAACCTGCTCTGAGCCCCTTCTGAGGCATCAAAGCTCTGTTCATGGCCACCTTGGGCATGGGGCAACAGATTCCAGTGTCATTCTCTTTGGGGCAAAGCTGATATTGCCGTGTATGTCTCCTGGAACTCTCTCTGTGTGTCCAGCACTGACTTCCTCTTTCTGCCTGGGAGAAGACAGTCACAAACGACATGTCTTCTCACTCACACTTCCGTAGTTCTTCACTGGGGCACCGTCTGTGCCTTAGTTCCACCTTATGTTGAGGTTGAAACCAACCTTCCCCTCTCCTTTCCCAAGCTTACCTTTAAGGAAGATGCTGCTTCTGGCCCTGCGTTAACTCCTTTCTCCCTCTTTGTTAATGGCCATGGAAGGCTTCCTGAAATGAAGCTTTCTTTCCCTCCAGGGCCTGGGAGAACAGTTACTTCCATACTCCTCCCTGCTGATCTGAGGGACAGTGGCTGGAATCTCATAATCAAACCTGGCTGTTCCCTTGTTCATTTTCTGAAAGTAAGAGGCTGTGATGTGGCCACCAGGGTTAACATGGGGTGTAGCAAGGTGCAAACAATTGGTGTCCTCTTGGCTGTTAAACTAGATTCATAAGGACATTATGCATGTTAGTTGAACAAAAAAACCTGTGGATCTAAATTTGGGCCCAATCCCACTTCCACAAAGAGAACTAAAAAAGTAGTATCTCTGTTGATTTACAAACTAATTTAAATACTAATAAAGCAAAATTGATCCTGAAATATGTATGACCCAAGCTAGAGTCTTAGCTGACTGAGGCTCCAGGGCCCATCCCAACTTCCCTTGTTGGGGTTCTAGGCCACTTCCTTTCCTCAAAGACCATCTTGGCTGCCTGGCATCCCTAACCACCACAGCACCGAATGACTGTGGGGAAGAACTGTGATTTAGGGACATTAAGGGTCTATCATACGGCAGAGAAGGGTAGAACCATCACTAGACAGGTGTGCGTTTGAGAAGAGGGCTCATACCCTCAACTTGCTTGAGGGAAAGCAGCAGTGGAGACTGAGGCAGAATCAGGCTACTGCTGGGGAGAGTTCCCAGAGGAAATCAGGGAGTGAGCCCCTCCAGGCGAGGGGGGAACTCACCTGGGGCTCAGCCTCCAAGGAGTGTGTGTAGGGCTGGGTGGGGCAGGGTAACCAGCAGTTAGCTTCCAATTTTAACTAATTATTCTTGCTAACAGGTGCTAAATTCAATTGTTGCTATATTGCCAAAGAGTTGCAGGTGCCATCAGAATTTTCTGAATTGAGCACCCTAAGGCAAAGCTCAGGTTGCCTTGCCTAGTTCCAACTCTGCTCCTGGTCACCACAGGAAATCCGTCTTCGAGGTGCTACAGCCGAAGACAATGCTTCTTTTTCCGAAATGATCTTTAACTTACTGCCTTGAGAAAGAAGTGGGCTTCATCTCTATCAAACGGGTCCTGGTAATTCCCTAGAGTGAGGGAGTGAGGGAGTGAGGGAGGGTCTTACTCCTTCCCCTTCTTCTTAGACTAGGGGGGAGGCAGTTTAGGAAAGAGCATTGGCTCTGGTGAAAGTGGGACACAGGGACGTTGGGTGAACCAGCTGAATTCTCCTCCTCACCTCCTGGAAAATGAGGCTATGTCCAGGTACCTTCCGGCTCTGGTTCTATGATGGCTCCAAGCTTGTTTTGTTTCTCCTCTATATCACCTGCCATCTGGGTCACCTCTGGATGAGGACTTTGCTTCTCTGGGCCCATAGAAACAACAGGGCTCAACAGTCACTATAGAAGGGCCCTTCCAGCTCCACAACGCTCTGGTTTTTCCAGTCCAGGGGCCAAGTTGATTCAATCAGAAGCCTAGTGGAATGATTATAGGCTCTCTTCAGCTACACGCATCTGTGAGGGATCCTGCCTCTGGATGAGTAGTCAGAAGGATCATGAGGGTAGGAGAAAGACAAGGTCAAGAGGTGAGAAATCAATGAGCTGTTTGCCCATCCCTCACAGTCTCCATCAGTGGGAGTGGGAGGAAAGCAACTGCAAATAGCAGAAGATGTGCAAAGTAGCTGCTCCTTCCAAGGCTGGGACACTGTCAGTGCTGGGGGGGTTGGGGGTGGGGGTGGTCCCAGGAGCTTTTGATTAAGGCATGTCTACTGATTAAACTGATACTTAAGAAGTCTTCAACCAAGAGAGAAATCCTAGAGGGAGGTACACATTGCACTTGGCGAAGTTTCCTAAGGATATACACAGAGCGAGTAAGAATGTTTTTTTCTCAATCATAGAAATAATAAAAAAAGATATGATGTGGTTAAATATTTCTTAGCCACTAACCTATGCACTTTGGAGAAGGATTTCTCAGTATAAAAGTTTCAACTTAATTGGGGCTGTTCCTATTCAAAAAGAAATTGTCCTTTGCTAATCATTTCTTTGTACAAATGAAACATGCAGAATATAAATGAACCTCTTTGAGAAGAAAATTTAGAAGCCATTTTCTTAATGAAGCAATTAAGGTAATAACTGTGGAAAAAATAAAAAGGAATACCAATATTACTTACAACCTAGATCTGTCAAGGAACTCGAAGACTTACAATTTTGCAAATCATTTTTAAAAATATTATGCTATTGCAACTGACGTCAGAAAAACAAAGAGTTTTTTTTATATCAATTCTGGTTGTTTTAGAAGTAAATCTGAAAGATCAGAATACTGTCCTTAAAAAAAAATCATCATTTGAAAGTGACTGCAGAGGTTCCTGATGAGGCCTTTGCTGTTTTATCATCAGGTTAAATTTGGTTTCCCCATGCAACTGAGGCAAAAGAAATGTTGGCAGAATCTGCCCCTGGTATGTCCAGGGAGATCCCATTCTGTAGATAGCCTAACAAAGGGCTGAGGGTTTTCTCATACCTATGTTTACACTATGTTGATGCCAAAATTCACTCTTCTCAATAAAAGCAAAGGCAGCTGGAGCTGTGAGGCTGCTGTGGAAGAAGGGGACAGCAGGTGGCAACCGTCCCCCACTGATGCTTTGCCATTGACTCAGTGCCATTCTCCCCCTAGTGGAAGATGTAGAAAGAAACTGGTTCTACCAAAAGACCCTATTACGTGAAGATTCTGAACAAGCAAAATGTACAGACTAAGAAGCAATAGAAATGCGGAACTGGAGTCACCCCTTGGTGCTGGGAGATGAAATTCTTCTTTGCTTTGTACACGGGAAACCCGTTTTCTTGGAAGCATTGGGTCTGTGCCACTGGTTGATCACTTGTGGACTTTTATTTGCATGTTTTATACCAAAGCTTACATTGTGATATGTAAAGCCATTAGAAGTCACAAAGGAATTGTTAAGGAAATGGGAACATTTTATACTAAAATATTTTGTTTGTTTGTGGTTATCTTTTCATTCTGGTAGTGTGGATGTTTTGAATCAGATTGTGAAGATGCTAAGCATTCTGTTACATGGTTTTTTAAAATCTTATTTGTAAATGGTTGATCCAGATGTAGAAAAATGCAAAACACATCACCCTACCTTTTGGGGAGGAAATGCTATGAGACGTAAAATGAAGTAAGTTTTTGAAGCCCTTCCGCACTCTCATCCCCCACTGAATAAGAACAAAAAAATGATGCCCCTTACCCCCATCCACTGATTGTTCTCTCTAGAGGAGTGTAGAATGTTTCCTAATAGATGAGTTGCCAGTCATAAGACCAGCCTTCACTGCTTCTTCCTCTCTGACAAAGTGCCTTACCAGCTGCCGAAGATTAGCCAGCTTTTATGGGCAAGTTTACAAACGTTGTGAAAAATGCAAAAATTGCAATGAGTAGTGATTTAAAAAAAAAAAAAGGAAGCCTTCTTTTTTCTTTTTGATCATTGGTTGAAGATCAATTACCATTTCACTAGATTTGAAATTGTCACATGGTGCAGAATGCTGTGGGGCATAGATAGTTTTCCTTATGCGGAATGGACGAACATGAATGTGTACTCTTTAAAGAAAAGAGGTCCAAAACAATCTTTTTGTTTTTGTTTGTTTGTCTGAAAAAAAAGGAGAGATGAGTTCAAGATGCCAGGATTTTTGTTCTGTGATTTGTTTGTTTGTTTATGTTTTTTGGTAGTAGTTGTACTACACCTCTGAAAACACACTAGGTCTAATACTGAGTTTCTCAATATGCTACTGAAATCAGAAAGGAAAACTTCTAGGATCTTAAAGGGAAACTTTACCCCGGAAATGCCATGCTCCCTTTGAAAGAATCATTTCTTGTCAGAAAACTGTGTTTTCTAGACAGCCTTTCCTTTTCTAACTTTTGATATGAGTAATCAGTTTACTTGTACTCTGTTGTTAATATGGATTGTGTTGAGACAAGCAGGAATGTTGTTTCTAATTCAGATTAAAATAATTTTACTGGTACTACTAACAATAGGAAAGTGAATTCCATCTGTTATATTCCATCTGTTATTTCTTGTCATAAGAAGGGTCCGTAAAACATTTGTCCTAAATAAATACTTGTCAATCATATGGTAATTTATGAAGGTTTTGGGAATCGATAAGTTACTGTCAGTTTCATCTATAATCACATTTCTATTTAAGTGTGATTTTAGATAATCTCATGCTAAAAATAAATTAACACGAGACACGACAGTCTAAACTATAATCTGTGTGCTTCTGCTGTGCAGAAATATTAGGAATATAGTGTCTAAAATCATTGATAACTGAAATGTTTAATATCTAATGAAATTTGTTGTTATTCATTGTTTTAAAGCTATTATTTGTTTTTTCTTCTAATAAAGATTTAAATAAGAAAATTACCTTTTTCTATAGTTTCATATTTTCAAGTTAAAAAACATACATATTCTTTCAAAACTGAAATATATTATGGCCATGTCTGCAGTGTATAAAACATCCAGATGCTGGAGAATTCATGGATTTTTAAAAGACAGTTTTTCATGATTTTCCCAATGTATAATATCCTAGAGGGAAAAAAAAGTGTAGGACAATAGTTACACAGCCGAATGAAAGTACAAGGGAAGGGAGGGTTTTTGGCTTAAAGGATGTGGATCCTAATATAGGTCTATGTATAGTCTATCCTAACTCAATAATGAAGAGCTTACTGCTGCATTTTGGTTTTCTTTCCCTGCCTCTCCCCCACATTGCTCCTGGTTCTGGAGTCAAACAGAGCTTGGCTAG
>NW_020954582.1:3118106-3123229 GCF_900497805.2 Vombatus ursinus
TTTCTCTTCTGCTGCTAAACATAGTTCCTTCGGGTCAGCTAGGTGGCACAATGGATAGAGGTCCAGCCTTGGAGTCAGGAGGACCCGAGTTCAAATCGGACTTCAAACACATGATACTCACTAGCTGTGTGACCCTGGGCAAGTCACTTAACTCCGATTACCTTGCAAAAAACAAAACAACAACAACAAAAAACCAAAGAAACCAAAACAGAGCTGGTTCATTCTGCAAAGGGCAAAAGGTTTCTGTTTCTTTTTGTTTTGTTTTATCATGAGCCAGAGGGGCACAATCTCAGTCATCATCCTCATCGCTGATGGCCAACAACCAAAACTATCCATCCAGTGCCCATCAGGTGTCCCATATCTGAGAGTCACAGAGGACATTTTACCCATGAGCTGCCAACTACTTACTTCAAACAAAAATTGCACTGATGTTTACGGCAGAGAAAATTCAGCTATCATCAAAATGTTGATGACTGAATAACGAGAATATTTTGTAATGAAGCTAAGTTTCCTATCCCTGGTCTCTGTGGAGCCCAAAACTCATCACTTTCATGTGTTTATGTCAGGAGTCTACAAGAGTGTATTTCAAAGAGTGGGATGTATTATCCACCCAGTGAATCTCCACCAAACATTTCAGTGGACTATTTCAGCAGTAACACTGAAGTCATCTTGCAGTTTTAAACAGTTTGAATTGTCCCAAATCCAATGCTAAGGTTATTTACAATGGTCAATTAAGGTTTATTCAGTCAAGTACACCACTTAATGTTTAAAGAGTGAGTAAGCAATTGGTTACAAATGGTGATACAAAAAGTTCTACACAATCTTTGTTTGGAAATGAGAGAGGGAGGGGCAGCTAGGTGGCGCAGTGGATAGGGCACCAGCCCTGAAGTCAGGAGGACCTGAGTTCAAATCCGGTCTCAGACCAAACACTTGACACTTGCTAGCTGTGTGACCTTGGGCAAGTGACTTAACCCCAATTGCCTTAAAAAAATGAGAGAGGGAATGAAGAAAGGGGAGAAAAAGGACAGACAGAGAGGAGTATGAAAGACAGTGGAGAGGGAGAGAGATAAAAGAGAGAGTGAGGGAGGGAGGGAATGGAGGTAGTACACCAGCAGAGAGAAGTCGAGAGAGAGAACGTAGGGGAAAGAGGGAAGGAGGAAATGCAGGGGAAGAGAAGAGAAGAAGGGGAGAAGGAAAGGGCCAGGAGATGGAAAGAGAGAATGGAGGGGGAGAGAAAGAGTAGAGAAAAACAAGGAGAAAATGAATAGGGAGCTAGAAATCTAAAAAGAGAAAAAGGATAGAAAAGATGAAGATAGAACGGAAAGGAAGAGAGAGAAAAGAGGGAGAGAGAGGGTAGAGAGAAAGAAAAGAATGGCATGATTCAGAGATAGAAGGGAGAGAAAGAATAAATGTACCTGAACTTTCTTTTTTTTTTTCCTTTTTAAGCAATTGGGGTTAAATGACTTGCCCAGGGTCACACAGCTAGTCAGTGTCAAGTGATTGGGCTGAGGCTGGATTTGAACTCAGGTCCTTCTGACTTCAGGGCCGGCGCTCTATCCACCGTGCCACCTAGCTGCCCCAATATACCTGAACTTTCAAAAGGGCCTGCCTAAAAGTCCAGGCAAATCCACTAGGAATTGCTGAACTTTGTGGAAAAAACAACCCTCCTAGAAGGTCCTTTAGACTTATGACTATTGAAAGGCGGCCTGGTACCATTCCTCCACTCTTCCTGAGGACAGAAGGGACCAGCTCCTCTCCCAAAGGCTGATCTTTCCCTCGTACACGTGGTGGCTCAGGAAATTGCTTTTCAGCTCTACCCAGGCACAGTCATGGGCTACTGTCGTCTCTGAATCTGGGCTGGAGGACATGCTCGATAACTCAGCCCTTGCTGGTGGGAGATGCATGGAGGGAGGGTTAGTGCAAACTCTTGTCTATGGAATGGCTGACCCAGCATTCATTTCTACTCCTCCACTCATTCACACACAGGCGCATTGCTAGCCCAGGTATTCTGGCTATCGGAATAAAGTTGTACAAAGAAATAGCACTTACCTGCAGAGTGGCCAGGGGCCTGCGTGGCACCTCGTCCCACCTCTCTCTGCCAGTGGAGACTCTCCTGGACAATGCCCCAAATGAGTGGGCGTCCTTCTTTTCTTGTGCCTCCTCTCCAGCCAACCTATTGCACCGTGGAGCAGCTCTCATTGCTGGGGAGGTTTTGCTGACATCAGCCCAAATTGGACTCTTCATTCCCTGCCCCTCCCCCACATTGCTCCTGGTTCTGGAGTCAAACAGAGCTTGGCTAGTCTCTCTTTCACGTGACGCCCTTTCAGGTCCTTGAAGGGAGCTCCCAGGTCCCCTCATCTTTCTCTTCTGCTGCTAAACATAGTTCCTTCGGGTCAGCTAGGTGGCGCAATGGATAGAGGTCCAGCCTTGGAGTCAGGAGGACCCGAGTTCAAATCGGACTTCAAACACATGATACTCACTAGCTGTGTGACCCTGGGCAAGTCACTTAACTCTGATTACCTTGCAAAAAACAAAACAACAACAACAACAAAAACAAAACAAAACATAGTCCCTTAGACTAATCTTCGTGTGATGTGAACTTAAAGAAGAAAGCATTTTCCTCCAATTACAACAAGAAAATACATATCCGTCTTTTCCTCCAAAGTCACTTTCTAGAAACCGTATTTTCAGTCTTGGGTTTCTAATGGTAGCTTAGTTTTTCCTGATTAGCGTTTTCTCTGGCTGAGAGGCTCCCCGGATCTCATACAGTCCAATTGGGTGAGAGGCAGGACCTGAACCTGGATCTTCCTGACTTTGAGGCCAGCTCTCTCTCACCTGTCCTCTGTCAGCCCTTCCCTATGCCTGCTAGCTGCCCAGTCTTGGCATTAAGGGTATTTGGTAGCCTGGAAATGAACCTGGGTCCTTAACCTATAAACCCTGACTCAGTCTACCAAGCTGCCAAGGCTACGAGTCAGGCCTGGGAACCAGACACCCTTAGAGGACCAACCTCGCCAGGCACACAGCAGCGCCTTCCCTGAAGGCAGCCTGCCAAATGAGACTTTGGTTTTGGCCGTGGCACATCTGTGTGTCTAATCATAGGACCACCTATCCTGAGCCAGAAGGAATATTAGAGAAGATCTGGTCCAACCTCTTCATTAACAGGTGAGGAAATGCAGCCCCAGAGAAGGGAAGTGACTCACCCAAGGTCACATGAGTCTGGGTTTAATACAGCACTTGGCATAATGCTCAGGCACATAGGTACACAGTAGGTGCTTAAAACTCCTTGTTGTTGTAGAAAGTGGCAGGGCTAGGATTTGAATCCAGGTCCCAGGACTCCAGGTTCAGCGCTCTTCCCAGTAAGCCATGCTGGTTCCAGACAGAGCTGGGAATCCTTTTACCTGGGGGGAGGGGAAGGTGGCGCAGGCACAGAGAGCAGCCCAACGGCAGATGTAGACGCAGCAGCAGAGGCTGTGGCCAGTCCAGACAGCTCTGCCTCCATGGAGGTCGAGGGGAGGAAGAGGTCTCTGGTTGAGGCGTGCCATCCTGGAGAAGATAGGAGCGTGTTCCCCCGTGCCAGCTCCCTAGCGTCCCACCCTTGTGACCACACTCCTGGGCTAAGGAGGCTTCAGCCTGTTCTTTGGGCCCTTTGCAGTGAGGGAGCAGCTGCCAGTTAGCAAAGACACTGGTCAAGAGCACGCGAAGATGTTCTTCTTCAGAGCGTGACGTAAAGCGGAGCTCTGCTTCTTCCATTTTCAGGCCACGTGCGCCAATGTCTCCTACGGTCATTTGTGTGCAGATGTGTGCGGGCCGTGTCCACTATTGCATAAAGCTGCTTTGTACGGTGAGAGAGCAAGCGAAATATGAAATAAATAATGAATAACTCATATTTAAATAGTGCTTTACATATGTTATCTCTTTGGATCCTTACAACTCTATGAGGTAGGTGCTATTATCATTCCCATTTTACAGATGAGGAAAGTAAGGTAAGAGAGCTTAAAAGTGGCTTGCCCACAGCCATACAGACTATATGAGCCAGAGCTTTCAATGGACAAGAGGGATGGGGACAACTGGAGGGTCACAGAATCCCAGATTTAGAGCTAGAAGGGTCCTTAGAGGTCATTTAGTCCAACCCCATTTTACAGATGAGGAAACTGAGGTACTGGGAGGTTAACTGACTTCCCTGTGTTCACAGGTATCAGAAGTTGGCTTTGGCAGTCAGGATTCAAACTGAGGCTGTTTGATTCCAAATTTACTGCTCTTCCCATGGCATCCCACACATCTGTCTGATTCCCGAAAGAAAGAGAACATGGAATATCTTCAGTGCACAATTCACACATCTAGAAAAGAGAAACTCAGCAGTGAATCAGATGCCAGTAATTAAGCAAATAAAAATGTTTTCAGTCTCCTGTTAAATGGCATTAACACTGACTGTGTAACAAAACTAATCAAATATGAGCATTTAGCCAAAAATGAAGGGAGTGATGTGCCAATAGGATTTATGATTGAGTCATGGATTAAACACATCTGTCTCTAGTCTAGGCTCTCTTGCATGCTCTCCAAAGAAGCTTCGCATTCATGATGTGGGAGGGGGGAGGTGCTCTCTCTCTGTCTTTCCCTTTCTCAGCTCCCTGATTTTCATTCTCATTCTCTGTTTCTCTGTCTCTCTCTCTCTCTCCTCTCTCATTCTCTCTCTCTCTCTTTCTCTCTGTCTCTGTCTCTGTCTCTCTCCTTTTCTCAGCTCCTTGATTTTCATTCTCTCTCTGTTTCTCTTTCTCTTTATCTCTCTCTATTTCTGTCTCTCTTTCTCCCCCCCTCTCTCCTCCCTCCTTCTCTCTCTCTCCTCCCTCATTCTCTGTCTCTCTCTCTACTTTTCTCAGCTCCCTGATTTTCATTCTCTCTCTGTCCCTCTTTCTCTTCCTCTCTTTCTCTCTCTCTTTCTCTTTCTTCCCCCCTCCCTCTCTCCTCCCTCATTCTCTGTCTATCTCTCTGTCTCTCCCTTTCTCAGCTTGCTGATTTTCATTCTCTCTCTGTCTCTCTCTCTCTGTCTCTGTCTCTGTCTCTGTCTCTCTGTCTCTGTCTCTCTCTCTCTCTCTCTCTCTCTCTCTCTCTCTCTCTCTCTCTCT
>NW_020954582.1:3123239-3135344 GCF_900497805.2 Vombatus ursinus
TCTCTCTCTCTCTCTCTCTCTCTCTCTCTCTCTCTCTCTCTCTCTCTCTCCTCTTCCGCCCTCTTCTCTCATAAATGTTTATTAAACGTCAATGTTTATTGACATCTTTAGGTTTTACATTATCTATGTTTCCCAATGTATCCTTCCCCTCCCTCCTCCTGAACAGTCATGCCTTACAATAATGAATAAAAAAGAAAAAAAATCACCACAACTAAACACACCCCAGAAGTGTGACTTTCATGTCTAGGCTTGCTTCCTCTACACCTCATTCATGTCCTTGTCACTTCCAGTTGCCCTCTGGCTTCTGATTTCACCTCTCAACTGAAATTGTTTTCTCCAAAATCAAGAAGGAATTAAGGAGCCTTCTGTATCACCTTTGGGATCCAGTTTGATCATTATAATTCTGTTAGCAGATTTCTTCAAGAAACCTCACAACAAAGTGGTCACTTTAAAGACACTCCTTCCAGCCCCTTCGAACATCTTCAGATGAGAGCTAGAAACTCAAATGGGTGTGTATTCCACAGAGAATAGACATCCCATAGGCCTGTCACATCTCCAGTTTAAATTTGATATTCTGTAATCTGAGGCCAAGGAGGAAAGGGGCTTGAGTGGGCTGAGTAATCAGTAGGGGAGAGGACCAGGTTTGTGCCCTGCCCCATTCCCCACCCCCGCCAGTCACCAAATACATCGTGAATGAAAGTTGACTGTAGAGAATGTTTTCAGAGTGCGGGTGGGCTTTGCTCCTTCCCATATCCTTATTATAGTTCTCATATGACATTTCCTATTCTTGTCATCATTTTCTCCATGGAGTCAGCAGTGACTGACATTAGACCTCCTCTTGACTTGCCAGGAGTGATTTCACAGAGATTTTTCACCTCCCTACTCCTCAACTGAGGTTCTGCTAAATTTTTTCTTCTCTTCATTTAGCTTCCAGACCTAAGCCAGTTTGGGGGACTTGGGTAATTTGGGGACATCTCTGTTGCTATCTCAGTAAAGACTAATACCTAATCATGCGTGCCCTTAATTTAATATGATGTAATTACTCAGCTGCCTACTTACAAATGGATACTGATTTCAGGGGGTTGGGGACTATTGGTTTTGCCTCCGGACAGGAAGGACGTCATGGATTTTTGGAAGTCAGTGGAAATGTGTTTTCTTCTCTGTGTTATTGGGCAAGGGAGCCTGCCTTCATTTTTAGGACCAAACTTGACCAGAAAGTGACTTTATCCTTCCTAGAGTTGAGGCCTCTGGGATTTCCCTGAAGCCAGAGGGTTGTGGGTCACATAGAGCCCAGGCTTGGGAGCAACATGGAGGTAGGCTGGGAAGGTCGGCTCATGCCCAAGTCTCAAGTGTGCCCAACAAAGACATTCCCAACAAATGCATGAAATCATACAATAAGAGAGTGTCGACAAGTAATTGTGACTTCTTCCATTTTTGCTCATGGACTTGTAGCAACTTTGTGCCAGTGAGGAAAAAAAAATGAAAAGTATCCCTGAAGAAGAGAAAAATTATTTAGAATGGAAATTATAGGAATTTAGGTCTAGTGACAAATCATGGTGAAAACAAAGGAATTAAATTATTTTTATCTATTCTAGGAATTCAATTCAATCCAATGAGGTGATTTTTATTAAGCACCTACTATGTGCTAGTCACTGAGCTAGCAAAAGAGACCTGTCCTCAGGCAGCTTACCTTTCTGTGGGAAACATTATATGTGCAGATGTGAACACAAAGTAATGTCAGTCTCTTGTAGGAAGCAGCAGTTGGGCGGAGCCCTGAAGGGAACACCAACAGGAAGGACCTAGGAGCAAGCATTTGAAGCTGTCAATGTTGTTGGTGTTTTCGAAATGGAAGAACAAAGGAAACCAGCCCCTTCTCTCCCCTCCCACAGTTGGCGCTACTGTAATCAATGTCCTCCTCACTGCTGGGCCAGATCATCCCTCCCTGGCTTCCAATGTCACCACTCAACTGCAACAGTCACCTCCAAATTGACCGATGATCGCCTAATGGCTAAGCCTGATGGCCTCTGCTCAGGCATCTTCTTTCTATGTAGCTTTTGATGCTTTTGACCAGCCCCACCTCCTGGATATTCTCTTCTGTCTGGGTTCTCTCCTAGTTCTCCTACCTGTCCCACTGCTCCTTATCGGTCTCCTCTGCTGGACTATTATCCAAGCCACCAGTGTCCCCCAGGAATCTCTCCTGGCACCTCTTCCTTTATCCCCTTGTGCCATTTCTCCTGGTGACCCATCCCCTTCCATGGTGCAAAGTACCATCTCAGTTCAGGTGGTTCAGCCCTGGATTCCATCTTAGGCTGTTGACCCTTGTCACCAGCTGCCTATTTGATAGCTCCAAAGGGGCATCACAGTTGACATTTTTATAGCCCAAAGGTCTATAAAAATGTGCATCCCCTTTGACCCAGCAATAGAACTTCTAGGGCTGTATCCCAAAGAGATCATACAAATGGGAAAAGGACCCACATCTACTTTAAGAAGAAGACTTCTTAAAGTCTTCAATGGAACTCAGTCTATCCCTCATATTGCCCTTCCTTCCTCTAAATGATCCTATTTCTAGAGGGCACTACTATCATTCCAGTCATCCAGGTTTACAACTTCCAAATTATCCTCAGCTCTTATCTCTGCCTTACCACCATCCCCCATATCCAACTAGGAAGGAAGGAGATAAGAATGAACCAATGCTAAGTATTTCACAAATATTATCTCTTGATCTACACCACAACCCTGGGAGGTAGGTGCTATCATTGTCTCCATTTTACAAATGGGAAAACTGAGGCAAATAGCAGTTAACTGACTTGCTGAGGGTTATATAGCTAGTAAATGTTTGAGGTTGGCCTTCTGCAATGCTGGGAATTGATGGCAAATGATGATGGGTCGTTCATGAACAGGGAAAGGGAGCTTTGCTCTGCATGCATGTGTGCATAAAAAAAACCGTAGCTCACTCTGCAGCAATCAATTCAGGTCAAGTGCTCTTCATTGTTGTATCTCATTTTCTGCTTTTAAGTCCCATGAAGAGCCATGTTAAAGCGACCATTTGGTAATAGCTCAAGCTTGGTCAAAACCTAGCCCAGAGCAATTTAAAATGCCTTGACATCAGCACATGGAAAAAATGCAGCATGAGAAGCAAAATCCTGGCTTTCCTCACCCAAACTTAAGTATGAGAATGAAATAAAGAGCCCTGAAATTAGCAAAGAATAGTGACCCACATGAAATATACCATCGATTCTCCAAGGTGCCAGGGACAAATCTGTTCTGGTCAGATTTCAACTTTCCTTCCTTCAACAAAGGTAAATTAATATCTCCCCAAATGTACATGTGTCTATATATGTTTGTGTGTGTGTGTGTGTGTATATATATATGTATGTGTTTTTTAGTCAGTTGACAAACATTTATTACGTGCCCATTCTGTGATGACCACTGTGCTAAGTATTAAGGATACAAATACAAATAAGAAGTAAGACAGTCCTTGCCCTCAAAGAGTTTACAATCTATAGAGAGAGGATAACACACAAAGGGAAGGTAAAAAGGTGGAGGAGTGACAGTATTTAGCAGTAATGTGTGTGTTTACCATTACCACCCAGCAGACCCCTAAGAAAGAGGCATATTGTTCCTCAATTGATAAATGGTCAAAGGATATGAAAAGGCAGTTTTCAGAGGAAGAAATTAAAGCTATCTTTGGTCATATGGACAAATGCTCTAAGTCACTATTGATTAGAGAAATACAAATCAAAACAACTCTGAGGTACCACATCACACCTATCAGATTAGTTCACATGACAAAACAGGAAAACGATAAATGCTGGAGAAGATATGGGGAAATTGGAACATTAATGCATTGTTGATCGAGTTGGGAACTGATCCAACCATTTTGGAGAGCAATTTGCAACTATGCCCAAAGGGCTATAAAAATGTGCATACCCTTTGACCCAGCAATAGCACTTCTAGGGCTGTATACCAAAGAGATCATAACAATGGGAAAAGGACCCACATGTACAAAAACATTTATAGCAGCTCTTTCTGTGGTGGCAAAGAATTGGAAATTGCAGGGATGCCCATCAATTGGGGAATGGCTGCAAAAATTGCAGTATATGATTATTGCGCAATGCTATTGTGCTACAAGAAATCATGAGCAAGCAGACTTCAGAAAAACCTAGAAAAACTTGTATGGAGTGATGCTGAGTGATGCAGGAGAATGTTGTACACAATAACAGCCATGCTGTGTGATGACTAACCTTGACAGACTTAGCGCTTCTCAGTAGTGGAAGGAGCTAAGACATCTCCAAAGGTTTCATGATGGAACACTCTATCCCCATCCAGATAAAGAACTCTGGAGTCTGAATGCAGATCGAAGCAGACTATTTGCTCTTTTTTGCTTCTGTTTTGTTTTGTTTTGTTTCCTCTTTCTGGTGGTTCCTCCCATTGGTTCTAATTCTTCTTTACAACAAATGTGAAAATATGTTTAATAGGAATGTATATGTAGAGCCCATATCAGATTGCACGCCACCTTGGGGAAGGAGGTAGGGAGGGAGGGTGAGAAAATTTAAAACTCAAAAACTTATGGAAGTGAATGTTGAAAACTAAAAATAAATTAATAAAATAAAAAAGAGGCATATTGACTAAAGCTATTATTAAGATGAAAGAAAGGGTGCCACAGAAGCAAATTAACTCTTGACTTTGGATTGGAGTAACCTGCCACTTCTGTCTATGAAGGTAGAGCTTGGAAGTCTTAGAAGCTCCAATAATATTCCTTTGATTGGTTTGCATGGGGAAGTTGATTTAGAGAAGCAGCTAAAATTCAATTCCAAAAGTCTTTCATGAATACACAGTTTGCTCAGCACAGTGCTAAGGACTTTATAGGATACAGAGAAAATCAAAGAAATGATTCCTGCTGACAAGGAAGTTGGGTTTCAGAAGCTCAGAGCAGAAAGAGATTGGTGAGACAGAAGCATAACCAATCATTCTTTTACTTGACCAAATGCTGCAAATGGTCCCAGGTCAAGACATATATAATGTACCTTCAGCTGAGTTATGGAGAGTAGTTGAGTGGAGCTTATCACAGCGTCAGCTGGTAGCTTCCATAGGAAACCTAATCATTAACTTCTTTCAGTTAGTTAATGAATTGATCAACCAATCTATTAATTCTTCTTATTAAATCGGGACTTTTTGTTGTTTCTGTGCTGCTCAAGGATTGTAACTGTGGCCCGCAAGGTCTAAATTCAGTACCCAGAGGCAAAGCCTCAGTCACCATACCCTAGTTGTAATCTTGCCCAGAAGATATACAGTCAGGGCCATATCTGTGCAAGAATACTTTCCAGAACATTCCTGGGAAGTGGCCGTTTCTTTAAGATCTCCAGGAAAAGGGACACTGATGGAGGTTCATTCCACTTATGGGTAACTCTAACCGTTAGAAGTTTTTTTTTCTTTTATGTCAAGCTGAAATTTGCTTTTCTGCAACATGTAACCATAATCCATTGCTCCTGGTTCTGTCCTTGGGAGACAAGCAAAACACGGCCAATCCTGCTTCCCTGGGATACCTCTTCAAATACTCTTTCGTTTGCCAGACTCAACACACAAGACCTTCATCTAGTCTTTCCATGCCAAATTCTTCTAAACTTCTAGATGTGGAAGAAAGATTAATCACTTAAAACAATTCATGGAATAAAGCAAGATTATGTCATTTAATTAAGCACCAAGATCAATAGATGTACTTCTCTCAACAAAAAACCCAAACCCAAAACACTACAGAATAATGAAAAGATGGATCAACCATATATTTAAACCCTCAGAACAGGCAGTGAAGAGCACTGGTCTATGCTCTCTATTGATCAAGAACTCATGAACCTTCACATAGATAACAACTCTATTGAAGCCTTTTTATCAAGGAATGTATTATTTTACAAAGCCAATGTCCTCTGACCGTAAGGACAAAGAATGGGGTGCTATATGTTGTAGAACAACATGGGGGAATTATTGATCTCTTGAGCTGACCTTCATATATTCTAATGGATCTGTATGTTAACTGTATGTTAATCTGTGTGTTAACTCACTGATGTTAACATCCATTTCAATGAGACAGAGCGAACCATCCTTGACAGCTCACGTCACATTACTATTGTCCATATCTTCCCATGCATTCACCATAGGAGGTCCACTCAATGTGGGTCCTTGCTTCCTCTTGGTTGTTCAACCATCATGCCACCATATATCTCCCTAATGTCATCTTTTCTCTCTGCTGGGCTAAGTTCTTCAGTGGGAATCCATTAGTCTCCTCTGCCCTCTTCATATTTTCAACCTGAATTAATTTGTTTCTTTCATCTCATAAAACAAGAGTTAATTCAGGTTGAAAACAAATAATATCAAGGGAAATTAGTGAGCTTTGGGGACATACCCCTGAGCCTTTTATGGTTCATGCTAACAATTAAACAAGCAGCATTCTTTTTTTGGCTAGGCAATGGGGTTAAGTGACTTGCCCAGGGTCACAGCTAGTAAGTGTTATGTGTCTGAGGCCGGATTTGAACTCAGGTCTTCCTGAATCCAGGGCCGGTGCTCTATCCACTGTGTTACCTAGCTGCCACTAGGCAGTATTTCTTAAGCTCCTACTGTGTGCCAAGCCTCTGTCAAGCCCAAGGGATAATAATCAGAGGAAGCAACCCCTATACAAACAGGAATAGATGAGACATATCCTGGGCTAATGTGCTCTCCATTTGTTGGGCTAAATCCTGTAGCCTGGAGCTATCGATTCCTAGTTTCTCTCATCCAGTTCAAGTTCCAGCCTAAATGAAGTTGCATCCCTACTCCCAGGATCCACAGTGTTGCCACTATGAGAATTCTCACCACTGAAGCTCACGGTTCCTCTAAGACTTTGCCTACTCCTCCACAATGGCTGTAGTTTAACGAGAAACCCACTCCTCTTTTGCTAACCTGGTGATGGGCCATTCAGGATTTAGCCCACTGCTTCTCAGATGACCCACCTCCAATCTCTTCTAGGTCCCAGATACAAGACTTTTTCACCTTGGTAAGCTCTGGAGAGCTTGTCTGCTGCTGCAATAGCCTTCAGGAACCTATGGCCACCTCCCTAACCTTGGGTGGGAGCAGGAAAGGTCACCAGGTCACATGTAAAGTCCTCTTTTTTGTTCCTTTTCTCAGATTCTTTTAGCATCAACCATGACTGAAGCAAGATGGCATAGTGTTCACGGAATTAGACTTGGAGGCGGGAAGCCCTAGGTTGAAATCCTGCCCTAGGTACATGCCTTCTGTGTAACCCTGGGCAAGTCACTTAGGGGCTATCTGCCTTCCTCCCCTCTGTGAAATGAGTTTGGTAAGCTTAATGACTTTCATGTCCTGTCTAGCTCTAAATCTCTGATCTTACGATGGCACTAAAAATGCAGACATCCAATAATGGAGACATTTGAATAGACATCTTAAACACTCTATAAAGTTTAGTAGGCTTAATATTTATTTTATGTCCACAAAGAATGTCTTCTCTCAAGCTGAGATTTTCTATTCATGCAGAAATATTAGAGTTTGGAATTTTTATGCTTTTCTTGCCCTCGTCTAGAGAAACGCATAAGATTGGTTGTAAATATAAGGTTAAAAAATCGAAGGCTCGGTGAAATGGAATGTGGATCCTCTGTGCCTGGAATGAACTCCCTTCATGCCTCCTGCTCACAGAAGCCTGCACTCCCTTCAGAACCCAGTGCCAGCACCACTTCTGACATGAAGGCTTTCCTGGTGCCTGTGGTTGCCAGTGCCCTCCCTACCAACCTACCCTATATTGGAGGGATATTTATTCTACATGTGCTAGTAACATATATAAGTTGTCTCCCCAGCTAGGATGTAAGTTCCTCAAGATCAGAGACTGGCTAATTTGCTCTCCTTGTATCTGCAGCACCTAGAGCGGTAAGCCTGGCACATAGCAGGGGAAGAATAAATGCTCAGTGATGGATTGATCATATGGTACATTGCCTATTGGAGGCATTGGGGGATGCATTGAGTGATGCTTCCCATGCCTTCCTCTGTCCCTTCAGATCATGACTGCTTCAATTTCACCCATCTTTGTCCTTAGTTCAGGGAACCACAGTCCACTTCCAGATCCATTTTAAAGTCATTAATTCCAATTATCTCTAGGTCTTTGCTAAACACTATCTTGTTGCTAAGCCTTGCTTTTTAATCTTGTTTCAGTAAAATAAGAAGATAAAAATTCCTATAGTTTTCTGAGGATGAGGCCTTCCTAGCTGCATCTTATGTTTCCTAGTTTCTCAGCTTTGCTGTTGGAATTTCTCTTCAATGGAATTGAATTTCTCAAGAGAGGGATCAGAGAGCCCAACTGTAGTTGGCTTTCAGGGTCCGGACCAAGACCCTCGTAGGGCACCACCTGTGCGGCCTTTGTCGTGTTTCTTTGTGAGACGTGCTTCAGACGTGTTTCCCTCAAAGGGAGTTGTTGGCACAGCTCCTCTGAAATAAATCCACCCAGCTGGAGAGAACTTGGTTTAAGGGTGGGGTGCAAAGGAGGGGAGAGGGCTTTCCACAGATCTTCGCTAATGTCATTTGAGGGAGGGAAGGGGTTGCCTTGATTTTCCACACATCTGACCAAGGCAATTTCCTGTCTTGGCTCCCCTTCCATCTTGTTGAATCCCAAGCTTTCTCCTCTGCGTTCTTGGCCTGTGTGTGCAGGCAATCGATTTTAATTTTTCTGCATTAAACATACCACGTTTTTTTGCCATTTGGAAAGGAACCTGGAGCAGTGTCAGGAAAAGAGTGGGGCTCTAATTCTCTCCAAATGATAAAGTTGAAAGTCTCTCTTTTTCTCTCCCTTTGCTATTCTCTCATTTTCTTTTTCTTTTTTCTTCATTACTTTCATATCTCACTCCCACTTCTACAGCAAATTATTGAATAAATGTATTAATGCCTCAAGGCACATAAGTTGGATCACTACAGCACAGATCTTGGTTGGTGTATTTCAAAGTTGGTGATTTTCAACTTGATGATATTTTTAAATATAGAGAAGACTATGGTCCTACTCACTTAGGATCAGATCCAGTTACTGGATAGACTTAAGGTTTCAACTACACCCATTTCTAGTTAGAACTGGCTACCGAAGCTCCAGCAGATGTGCTGATGTGGCATCGTTGCCCCTTCCTCACCTGGAGGCCTTCCTCGTTAATTTGTAGACATCCTCATCTTGCTCCTGGTCCATGTTCCCTGATCCTATCACCCCATTAGCAACATAGCAGCTGTTACAGAAGACTCTTTGACTGAAAATCCTCCATAAACCTAAGCTTCCTGTACCATTACCTGTCTTGGCCATCATCTAGGATGCTGCCATTGGTGTGGTGGGGGAAAAGGAGGCTACACACAACTCTCTCCCTGTGGGAAGCTCTCCATGTCCTCCTATGCTGTGCTTGGCTGTAAGGATCAATAAACCATGCTAATCAATCACCATTTCCCTGCATCTCATTCACCCAAACTCTGTCTTAAATTTGCATTTTAAGCATTAGAATCCTCTGTTTATCTTTGAGAGGAAGTAGCAATACTCGAATGTGCAGAAATAAATGGGTGAGATGAACATCTAGGCAAGTTCTAATACTGTACCGTGCCTTTTTGTACTGACGTGGCTGGAGCATCGGACTAAGCAGCTGGGGCCACCACAATGCAGCAGACTGTGAGATAGCAAGACCTTCATTTAAATCCAGCCTCAGAAACTTACCAGCTGTGTGACTCTGGACAAGTCATTTAACCCTTTTTTGTCTCAGTTTTCTCATCTGTAAAACAGGAATAATATCATCTACCTCCCAGGGCTATCGTGAAGATTCAATGAGCTAACATACAAATGTTTGCTATTATTGTGATGTGACATTCTACATGTGAAACTTAGATGTAAGCTTCTCTTAAAAACCAAGGGGGTTAGGACTCCATTTATTCCAAGCCTTTTTTGGGTCATGGACTCTGCCCCTCCATGCCCCAGCTTAGGCAGTCTGGTGAAAACTATGGACCTTTTCCTTCTCAGATTCAGGTTTTTATAAAATGAAACATGTAGGATTCCAAAAGGAAATCATTCATACTGAAATAAAATTTTTTTTTCTCATCCAAGTTCCCCAAACCCCTGGCTAGGAAGCCCTGATTCAAACAGATACTTGCTTAGTATGAGATATGAAAATAATTACCCCTGGGAGAAAGAGCACGTGATTCCTTGAAATTATGCAGAAGACGGAATAATAGAAAATAGGAATGTTCTCTTTCTTGGGAAGTAGAGAGAATTAGAAACAGTCAATTTGAGTAATGCTCGCTAACTTCTACAATTCTTGGCAGAGTCCTCAACGTGGTGTCAGAGGGGACACGAGGTTCTCGAAGTCTGTCCTTGGAACACAAGCTCTGGTGGGCTCTGCTATGGTGGAAAATCTTAGACTATGATTCCTGGGATGGACTGAGCTGGAAGGTTGGGGACCATCCAAGCTAAGTTGAGAGGGGGTCAGCACTAGGAGTCTGTTGAAGTCTTTGGCCATGGTAGCCTATGAAACAAAGACAAATGTTTTTAGTGGCCCTTGGTCCTATATGTGTGTGTTCAGTCATTTTCAATTATGTCTGACTTTTTGTGACCCCATTTGGGGTTTTCTTGGCAAAGATACTGGAGTGGTTTGCCATTTCCTTCTCCAACTCATCTTACGGATGGGGTGACTGAGGCAAACAAGGTGAAGCAACTTGCCCAGGGTCACACAGCCTGGACTTGAACACGCAAAGCTGAGTCTTCCTGACTTCAAGGCCAGCACTCTATCCATTGTACCACCCAGCAGCCCTCAGTCCTATGCTGCCTCCTTTCGTGTTAACAATGATTGTGAGAGAATAGCAGAAAGGGAGCTTGAGGGCATTCAGAGTCACAGCATTCTAGAAAATCTATTAATCAGCAATCAGTCAGTAAGCATTTATTAAGCACCTGCAATATGCTAGGTGCCCAGGGTCACACAGTTAGCATGCGTCTGAGGCTGGATTTGAATTGAGTTCTTCCTGACTCCAAATCTGACGTTCTATCCCCTGGGACACCTAACTATCTATTAGAATAATTTGAAAACATCAATATTGATAATCTCATGATAAATGAAACTAGGGAAGTTGTAGCCAAATGGAAAGATTGGTCAGAGGTTTTCCTTGGAGGAGCAAATAAAGGCATTGGCAGAGTTGGTTTCAGAAACATCCATAATTGGAATTTGATCTTCACTTTGTCTGGATCATACAGAGCATGGGCCAGAAGGTTCTCATAAAACGACCTTCAGCTTCTGCACAAACTACGATTGAAGACGATGAAGAGGAATGAAATGACAGGAAGAAGCCAACGAGATTCTGGGCACTAGGGTTCACAAAGGACATTGATAAGCCAGAGGGAACCCGGAGGAGGGTAACCAGCATGGTGAGAGGCCTTGAGTTTAGGTCACATGGGGATCAGTTGGAGGAAAGATGGACGTTTAGCCTGGGGAAGAGAAAACCTGAGGGGCCTGAGAGCTGTCTTCAAGTATTTGAAAGATTCTTGTGGAACAGACGTTGGATCTATTCTGCTTGGTCCCTGAGGACAGAAGCAAGAGCAATGTGTACCATTACAATGAGGCAAGTTTAGGCTCAAGAAGAGAGGAGAAGCCTTAATACTCGGAGCTATCCAACGCTGCTATAGGATGCTTTGAGACATACCCTCAAGACCTCCTTGGAAGTCTTCAAGCAGAGGCTGGAACCATATGTAAGTTAGGTTACAGTGGGGATAACTTTCAAGGGTGGATTGATCTAGGTAGTTACTATGACCTCTTCCAAGTCTCCATATCTGTGGAGTCAAAGCAAACTTTATTCCTTGATTTCAAAGAAAGAATAGGTGAAGGGGAGGATGGTAAAAAGCATATTGGAAAACGTTGCTTGGGTTTGAGAAGTAAAAAGAGGCCAAAAATATGCAGACAACTCAGAATCCAGATACCTAAATACCACAAATGCTTTCTTCCAGAAGAGAAGTGAAAAGTGCTAGACATATAGAGAACTAATAACAGAAAGGAAGGAGGATGGAAAAGAGGAGGGAAGGGAAAGGAAGGAAGGATGGGAGAGAGGGAAGGAAGGGAAAGG
>NW_020954582.1:3135354-3197854 GCF_900497805.2 Vombatus ursinus
AAAGGAAGGAAGGATGGGAGAGAGGGAAGGAAGGGAAAGGAAGGAAGAATGAGAGAGAGGGAAGGAAGGGAGGGAAGAAGGGAAGAAAACTATTTCTTAGATAGAAATTGACTCATTGGTAACCAATGTGGGAATTATAGCGGATTCATCTCTCTGTATCAGACCATCCACTAGTTATAGCAAAGTTCAAAATAAATATCAAAGTAGAAGAACAACAAAAATAAAAAGACACCAAGAAATCCTACAACAGCTTCAATTTGAGCTACTAAAATGAGCTGTTGATGCTGCTAAAAAGGAATTGGAAAAAGGTAAGAGAATAACCTCTGTAATCATCATTTTCTGAAAAATTTTAGCCAATATCAAATGGAGTCCAAATGAGGTCACAAGAGCCCCAATCCTGTGGCTTTACATGATGGAGAAAAAAGAGGTTCTGCAGGCAGAAGACCCGTGTTCAAATCTTGGCTTTGCTACTCGGTTCCTGTGTGATCTTGGGCAAGTCATTGAACCTCCTGAAGCCTCAGTTTTCTCACCTGTGAAAGGAGGCGGTTGGGTTAGATGACCTCTGAGGTCCCTTTGATCCCATCATTTGCCACCCTGCTGCTCCCATGCATTATCATTGTTTCTACAAACTCATCTTCCTGCAAGATCACATCAATTTTGAGACTCACGTTTCCTCAGGGGACCCTCCCTCCCTCTGATTGTAGATGGTGAACATCAGACAGATCTTCCCAGATTCTCTAAGGTTGGGGCCCAGAACAGGTGTCTCATCATTTCCCAACTGGCTCTAGGACTTCATCCTGCCCCTGGCAGGTACTTTCTTCCTTCCCCCATATTTTTTACAGACTTTCTATGCTTCCTTTCACCATTAGACTGTGAACTCCTTGAGGGCAGTGACCATCTTTTAGCCTTTCTGTATATCCCGAGGGCTTAGCCCAGTACCTGGAACATACTGCATAGGTGCTTCACGTTTATTGAGTGAGTGACTGATCCTATGGCCTTGGATCCCCTTGTCCAGCTGAGATGAGGTAGAAGGGAACACCACCAATTTGGATCACTGAAGTATTTTTAAAACATTGCGGAGGAATATGATGAAAGATTAGGAGCAATATCCCCTCCTAAACTGGTAGAAGGAAAAAGTGAATTTAGCACAGCTTGGTGTGTGGGTGTGAGATCCAGCAGAGCCATCCTGGCCCAAGAGTATTCCGAGAGGAAGCTGGCGGGAGGCCAATGAATAAGGAAATGGAACGGATCTGGCTGCTTTCTTAATACTGTGTTTTCATCCTCAGTGAGCTGACAAATCTGGATACTAGTGACCCAATCCCTCTTCTATAAAGAAGCTGAAATGGCATTTAAGAAGATGAAATTAGGAAGAACAGTTAGACCCGACCAAGCATATCCTGAGAAAACCATGCTGGAGGGAGCAGGAGCTTCAGATCAGCAAGCTATTTGACAAAGTATTTCATGATGGGAGAGGAAATCAAAGGAACGGGGGGAATTATGGATATTGCTGCCCCACATGGCAATTGAGAGACTATCAGTACTGATTGGGCCTTCTTTACAAAGTCTGTATGAAAATGGTCTACATGAATATCAGTGGTAATGACAAAAAAAATACAGGTAGATTTTCACAAATGATTTTCTCCAATAGGTCCCATTCTTGAGTTACAAAGTCAACTGCCTAAAATTTACAGAGTGTACAAGATTCTATTGTGTTTGTTATTTTTTGCTTACAGAAAAGCCTCTGACTGGCACTCAAGGCTCTCATCCAGCTGACTAGCTCTTCGTCCTACATTCAACTCTTCCTTGACAAATGCCATAACTGAGATCACTCCATTCAATAGCACTCTGTGAACTTTAAGAGCTATTAATGCCTGGCAAAAGCACTTGCTACTAAGATGAAAGTGTCCTGTTCAAGGTACAAATGTAAGAATGCTCACTTATGGATGAGGAACTTCTCCAGGTACTCTTATTTGCAGAGATATTAGGGCAGCTAAGTAGTCCTGGGACTAGAGTTCTGGAGCCTGAAGTCCCGAGTTCAAATTCCAGCTCTGTGACCCTGAGCGAATCAGTTAACCTCACTTACCTTGGTTTGCTCATCTACGAAATGGGGGTAGTAATAGAACCTACCTCTCAGGGTGGTTGAGAATAAAATGAGCTAACATGTGGAAGGTGGTTTGCCAACATTAACATGCTATATAAAATGTTAGCTATTATTATTGTTATTATTTTTGTTGTGTCATTTACATACAGTCCCAGAACATTATGGCTTTCTCATTGAGCGCCATTATTCCTCAAAAGAAATGGTTCCCTAAAATCTACACAGGAAACAGGAACAGATGTGGAATGCCTAGTATTCAGACTTTGACGTACAATTGGATGGCCAGTCCACGGAATTAGCCTGTATACCTGGGACACACACAGCAAACAGACAGACAAAACATTGTACACAAGGTTGAATAAGAAGAAAGGAATGAGCTAGATTGCCTTTGGGAAATTCCCTAGTGCTTTCAATGACCTCAAGTGGTTTCCTGGGGTGAAAATGTGTCTTCTTTAATAACCTTGTTCTCCTGGCCATGCTTCCTGCTTAAAAACACCGGAGCATCACACTCTCTGGTGTTTCAAAGTTGCAGGTGACCCTGAGTATGAGGGAAAGATAATGGTGGACACTCATCAGCTGCAGCACATCTCCAATGACACCATGTATTCTGGCTTCCAGTCACCCTCTGACCCAGTCTGACTCTGTAGCCCTGGACGTCACCTCTCACAGCTCTAGGCAGTTCATGAAGGCCCTATGTTGCAGAGAAGGGGCTGATCTACAATGGTAGAGGGGATTTCCTCATCTGGAAGCCCCCACGCTAATGAAATTCCAGCTCCAGTCTCTCTGACCTGTGTGCATTGGTACAGGGGATGCAATGATATCATTCTCACCATCATCATAGCTAGCATTGAGATAGCATTCTAAGATAAATATTATCTCATTGGATCCCCCCAACACCCCTGGGAGCCGGCTTCTGTTATGATCCTCATCTTACAGAGAAGAAAAGGTTAAATGACTTGCCAAGGGTCACATACATAAGTAACTGTGGCAGGATTTGAACTCAGCTCTTCCTGACTCTAGGTCCAGCACTCTAACCACCGCACAATTGTTGAAAAGACATGGACTCATCATGAAGTTAGAACAAAGGCTAGCAGACAGGCAGCCAGAGCACTGGACTGGGAACCTGGAAGTGTTAGAGATCCCAGAGGAGGCCTCCAGCACACGGGGCAGATCCTCTGTGAAGCAGTGATGGGAGAATACAAACCCAGACCTCGCAGGATGGGCTGCTGCCTATTCCAGTGGAGGGAACACCAACATCAATGAGATCCCAGAAGCATTAAGAAGTTTAAAATCTACCTTTTTAAAAAACAAAACTTCACATTGGAAAGAAAAGAGGTTTTTTTATTTTGTTCTTAAATCATACAGGCAGCTGTACTGGGGGCCAGGATCCTGGTGGAACTGAGGAGGCACAGCTAAGCTATCCCCTTCCCAGGGTTAACTCTGCTCCCAGGGAGCCAGATCTGGTCCCAGCTCTGGGCCTTTGGGACAGGAAAACTAGAAGAGCTTCTAGAACTTTGCCAGGGAGCTCCCAAGACCCCAGGAAACCTCAGAGCCAAATGCATTTAGCCTCCTTTCTGGCAGCTTTTCTAAACTTTTCTTTTAAGCACTTTGGGAACTACTTTTTACCCAGGAGCATTTGAATACATTTTTATAAATGGATTCTTTATTGGAATCTTCAGCCCTGGATAAGGAACCATTTCAGAGAGAGCATCTTGTGGATGGAGAGGGGACCTCAGAACCAGAAAGAGCTGGGTTCAGGTCACGCCATTGACACATCCTGATGATGTGACACATAGTGGGAACTTTTCATCACCTCTCAGGGCTCCAGGCAACTTCATGAGATGACTAATTGCCATGCATGTGCCCATCTCTCTCACTGAGAGCTCCCTCCTCTGATGAAGTCACAGATCAAAAATGGTTAATTAGATGATATGAAATACTTTTTATTAAGGCCTGAGTTTGCACAGTCAAAAGAGAGAGAAAAGGAAACTGAGGTGGTCAATTGGGAATATTCTGGATAATTCAAGCAGGAAAAGAAGCCATTTAGACCTATGTGCATTCACTTTTCCAGTCAAAGTACTCCATAAAGCTTTCCCCCTCCATTTTAAATGAAAGAGTCTGCATTCTTCTGCCAACAGTAATCATTCTGCTTAGAGTAGATGAGTTTCTCAGTATTCATCAAGGCACATTTTTCTCTGATACTGTTGGAGATCATTTCAATGGAATAAATTCATAGGTTTCCCCAGAATCCTACTGGTGAATGCTGAGGCCATTTGCCAATCCCACAGAGAAGGTTCATTAAGATCTAACTCATCAGAACTAGTGTAGTCATGGATATTTTTTTCTTCTGGAAACTTCTTATTCAAGTCATTGATACCCTAGAGACTGAGATGCAATTCAATGGGAGAACAGTCAAAGAATCTGATTTCTTTAGGTAGGGAACTCCAGGTGTGGAAACACCCCAACACAAAAGACAACACTTAGATAAATGACAGGAAACTTCCTGAGGCTCAAAGAGACTAAAGGATTCTCAGTGCTAGTCAGTGTCAGAGGCAGGATTTGAACCCAGCAATCAGTCCATTGTGTTGCTGGGATTTCTGGTAGGAAAAAAAATTCATATTCAGGCTTTCATAGCTCAGCAGCCATTCTCAGTTTGTCAAAAATGTTTATTGAGATCTAGTAGAAAGGAGAAAGGAATAGGAGTTGAAAGTCCTGGGTTTGCCACTAAGCAGCTATGAAATCTTTGACAAATGACCTCAACTCTGCGTGCCTCATTTTCCTCCACTGTAAAAGGAAGATGACTATCGCCAGCTCCACCTCTGTCATAGTACAGGTGGGAAGAACACTCAGACAAATCTGTGATCTCATCACTTCAGGAGTCTCTTCATTAATGAAGATGGCAGCCCAGCCGTGCCTGCCCATTGACTCAGTCATGTTCTCCCTCCAGTTGAGGCTCAACCAGCTGGCTGGAGGCCTTCTCTTGCTTTCTCCTGTCACTGAGAAAGTCCCTCTGGTTGTGGCCCTGCTGTTCCCTCATTCTTTCCACATGACTCGCCCACCTCTTTTACTTCCCTGTTGATTATGTGTTCACACCAGTTCTCACCCACCATGTGCCCTTGTGTGACATTCATTCTTGGTCCTTTGGAGACAAGAGTGTTCCATGTCTCACTGCCACACAGCAAAGCTGATAAAATGTTTAAATTTTGAAAGATGAGCCTTTGTTTTCAGAGGACGCTCAGAGTTAGTAAAGGAACTTTGCTATTTTCTAAAAGCAATCCATCCTGCTCTCCTCCACCTGTTCAACTGTGGGCCCAAATAGTTGTGCATCTATACTTTGTGTCCTAGCTATACATACAAATGAAAAGCCTCTATAGGGTGTCTATCCAATGCATGTTGTTATCTTGGCAACAGACATTCATCCACTTGGTCTTTCTTCTGTGAATGGGCAAACTCCTTTGAGTGATCTCAGATTCTTCCAAGGAGATTCTACAATGGGTTTTGGACTTTATGCAATCAGCACACCATGTGCAAACATTAGCATCTGGAGCACCTTACCATCCATAGGAAATTCCTTTTCAACCTGTACTCTTTTGTGGTTCTCCTCCATCACAATGTTGAATGCCTTTAGGGACCATCTAGTTTCCTATTTTATGCCTTTCCACATGATGATTATCAGAGTCTGCTCATTGAACAGGGTTATTTCTGTTGGATCTTTCAAGAAATCTTGAATGATTTCAATATTTGGATAGGAGATTGCTTGGTGTAAGGAAGCCCATAAGGCAGTGTTTTGTTCTGCTGAATCAAAGGCTTTTTCTTTCATAATCAGGAAACAACAGACGCAATAAAGCATCTTAGCCTTCATGTCTTCGGGTTAATTGTGAAGTGGCAAAGATGGGGTCTAATGTTGAACATTGCCCATGGAAGCAATACTCTCACCACGAGAGGGACTAAATGACCCACCACAGGATGTTTTCAACCCAAGGTGGGATGATAGCTTCTTTGGGTGTTATCCATGTTTGGCCACGATTTGGACTAACTGGCCTTCAATATCACCCTTAAAGATGACATTCTGGGGGGCAAAGCCCAAGGATGATGACTATACAAAACGTGAAAATAAACAACTGAAAAAAAGAACAGTTATGAAACTCTATGTGCCAAGCACATGCTAAATGCAAGAATACAGGTAGGAAAAGCTAGAGAGGACCTACTCTCAAGAAGCTCACAATCTAATTGGGAAAGACATCTCAAAGAATGAAAGTCCAGGACCAGGGCCAGTGGAAATACCCCAAATTCCTAAGGTCGCATTAGTGAAGCCAATGGATGGCCCAAAGGTCTTTGCAAGGCACAGAGGCTGGTCAGATGATAAGGCCTAGTGGTCCAACATCACATCACAAGGAAAGGAGTTGTTGCCTTCCTTCTGCTTCAATCAAACTATCAAAAACAATCAAAAAGCCCAGACAAGCCTTGAAGGCTATTCTAAGCTGCGTCTCCATTCTCCTTGTGCAATTGATTAGATTATTCTGACAGAGCTGATTTTAGAAAAAGAAATTGGTCAATTTTGTGAAAAAACAGTTATAACTATTTTATGTAGCTATCTCTTTTTACTTCTAATCCAGCAAGAAGATATTTTTCCCTAAAACTTTCCTGAAAAATAAATTGGATGAAGGGCCATTACAGTACAATGGCTATGGCACCAGTCTTACCTTCAAGGAGAGCCAGGTTCAGGTCTCTCTTTTGATTGGTCGTTCAAGCCTGGGCAAGTCACTTAATCTCTCAGGGCCCCAGACAACTCTCCAAGGAGCTAAACTGTAGAGCAGGCCTGGACCTGTGAGAATTTCCTTTACCAATGAAATCTCAGGTCTCTGCCAACAAATTAAATTAACTCTAAAATTTGGTAGATAGATAGCCTTCGATGGTGGCACCAACCAAAGTCTCTCCATAAACTTCTGACATCGACTGTTCATTGAGATCAAGGTTATTAGGGCCAACCTTCTTGCACCCAATAAATCCACCCATTTTAGATGAGATATCTATTTTAAAATTCCATGATGGTGATCCTTCCTTGGAGCTCAGGGTCCAAAGGCCTTATTGTTTATAGAAACCTGTGATGTTGAATGATTTCCCAACCATGGACTGAATTCTGATAGAAGTAAAGGTGACACTTTCATGTTCACACTTGGAGAAAACATCTGAAAGTCTATAAATTAATAGATTACTTGGGGGGGGGGGGGTTAAAACTAAATGGAAATGGCAAGAGAGAAGGTGAGGAGGGCAAATTGAATACTACCCAATGCCCTTTTCGGGAGTCTAGACTGGATAACTGTGCAGTTATGCTCATTCTCCACTGGTCATAAGCTGTCCTGCTTAGCTTGTCTCCTCACTCCTCATCTCTGTATGATAATAATCTGGGCCATGTTGATCAAACCAATCCATGGCGCCTCATTAATGATCACCTTAGCTTCACAGAAACAAAGAATTGCAAAATCCCAGAATTGGAAGAGAACTCGTTGGCAATGAGCAGTGGTAGTAGCAGATAGAAAGCTGGACATGGAGCCATGAGGACCTGAGTTCAAATCCCTCATAGTTGCACAAGCCTAAGCAAACCCCTTAACCTTCTGCCATTTTTGTTTCCTGACATGCACAATGGCTGTGGGCTTGAGGATGTGGACTCAGGGCTCTCTAATGTCCCTTCCAGCTCTAATGCTTTACTCTCACTATCCGGAGTCTGGGTTCAAATCCCTTTCCAGTCACTTACTATGCCCCTTGGGGCAAGGCTGTGTGACCATTAGCAAAACACCAGATGTTCTTGGGCCCAGTTTTCCTCATCCACAAAATTAGAGTATTGGACTGGAAGGCCTCTAAGGTCCCTTCCAAATCTCTACCCAGGATCCTGAGAATGAGGAGCTAGGGACAGAAGGAGAGGTGCAAGCTGCATTCTGAAGGGAGCTGAATGCCTGGATCAAGAAGTCAGGCTTCAGTTGTAAGAACATGGGGAGTCACTGCAGGCGTGTTAGCAGAAGAGTAAACATGGTCAGAGCTTCGCATTAGAGAGATTCCTCAGAAAGTGGGGTAAAGGGAGGCTAGGGAAGGAGGCAGGGTGGCCAGTGAGGAGGCTAGCAGAGCAGTGATGGCATTGACTATGACACACTGCCTCTGGGCATGAACGTCAAAGGTGTGGCAAAGGTACAATCCACAGATTTTAACAATTCAGCCATTGGGAAGGGTGGCAGAGGGGGAGTGCGAGGGAGAGGGAAGGGGAGAGCAGACCTTATACTTGGAACAGTGCCTGGCACATAGTAGGCACTTAATAAATGATTATTGAATGATTGAAAACTGATTCCAAAACTTTGAGGCCAAGTAACCAGTGGTAGCATCTAGAGAAATGGTGGCTTCCCAACAGATGATAACTACTACCATGGTGACCCCCAGACCAAAATCTCATTACCTTGAATCTTGGCCATCAAAGAAGAGGTATACCTCTCTCTCCTCTCTGCAGAGGTGATAGATGTGGATTATTGCATACACTGTCAGCAAGTCAATAAGCATTTATTAAGCATTTACTGTATGCCAGGTCTGCGCTAAGCACTGTTGGCCAGTTTTGTGCAACTAGCATTCTTTTTAACTTTCATTTTTATTTTTTTGTTGCAAGGGATGACTCACTGGCTTGTAACAAGCATCTATTGACTTTTTCCTCTGTGCTAGGTACTGTGGTGGGGATGTAAAGGAAAACAGATGCCTTCCCCTCCCTTCAGAGAGAGTGAATTACGATGGAGTAGGTGGGAGGAGGGTTACATTGGGAACTGAAGACAAGGCAAAAACAAAAGATAGTCATAAAAATGTGAAAATATGTTGTTGGTCTGCCGTGTCAGCAATATAACCAGAAAGGATCTTTCCGAAGACCCCTGTTTGAGCTATTTGGCCTCTCAGAACAGCTGGACAATAAAATGAAGGGGAAGGAACCAGGTGGAAATAAGCTTTAATCGTCCAGAATGCCCTGAACTTGTAGGCGCCATGCTGAAATCCGGCATCCAAATGAAATCCATTTGAATGTAATAACTGAAAAAGCTCCCATTTCAACCTAACACTATCCCCTCAATGGATCCCAATGAGATCTGCCTATCTATCCCCTGGAGCGTCGGGGGGAAGGCATGTTCCAATCTCACTGTTGTCATGCTGCCCATCAAGTTGAGTGTGTACGCACCAGCTGCAACCTCTCCTGTGTGCCAAACCAGTGAAGCGGGCGTCTCCCCATAGCCCCGCACTTCGAGGCTTGCATACTGTTGGCATTATATTTCTGATGATGTTTTCTAAGTTAATAGTTTTCTTGGCTGACCTAGTAATTTGCATTCAAATCCCCAAATCTGGATGGCAAGCTTTCTTAGAGATTGGTTTTAATGAAGACAAGAGAAGGAGGAGGGGAAAAGAGCCCACTTTTCTGTTTATTTGAAGGCATCTTGTTTTCGCTTCATTCTGAATAGAGAAGGCTGCTTGTGTTTGGATACTGCCATTTATCTCTCAGATGGTTGGGGCAGGAGCCAGCTGTTTCCTATAAGGATATCTTGGGAAATCACTCTGATCCCGTCTGTGATGGCAGATGCTATGTGATACCGTTTCTAGGGGGTAGTTCCTGTTGAAATGTTGCAAGAGGGTTTTCTCAAGAACAGGCCAAGATGTCAAGAACAGTTAGGGCTGACACACGCCAATGTAGATGGGGAAATCAAGCTCTCTTCGGAAGGCAGTAAGTTTCAGGAGGAGCACAAAAGCCTGTGTGAGGTTCACCCAGTCTGTTGGGAGGCCCAATCGTGAAACTGGCCCTGAAGAAAAAGTGAAGAGGAATGAGTCGATCCAATAGACACCCACATGGAAAACTGTTGCCTGAGAGAGAAACCCCCGGCATCGCAGGATCAGGGCTTAGTGGTGATAGGACAATGCAGAGAAAGCCCTGCTCAGAATGGGGATCAGTACCCAGGTCATTTCCCATTTGGCGGTCTTGACTACAGAATGTGGCTGAAGACATCCATGTCAGTTTGAATCTACAACAAAGATTTCATCAGGTAATTATTGTATAACATGCAAGGCACTATACTATGAACTGGGGGTACAGAAATGAAAAAACCCCACAGTCTCTGCCTTCCATGAGTGGCTGGTCTACAACGGGGGCTGGGATAAAGCACGTTCAAAAACACTAGAACATAAACAATTAAATGATTGTCAGTTAGCCAACAAACATCGATGAAGCGCTTTCTGTGTCCCAAACTCTGTGTTAAGTTCTGGTAAGACAAGCACAATCAAAAAATAAAAAAGCCAGAAACTCTCAAGGAGCTTCCCTTCTAATGGGGGAGATAAGATGTCAAAGGGGTGGGAGGTGAGACACATAAGCTGACTTACATGGAGCTGGAAACATTCAGCTGGAGAAGACGACTTACAAAGGCAGAGTTACAACATAAAGACAAACTTTTGGTGGCAAACAAAGCAAAAAAAAAAAAAAGACATCTCAATGAATGAGGGAGCAAAGCAGAGGTCAATCGAACCCCTTCCAAACACCAGTTTCCATAGTTACTTGAAGGCAATGGATTGGAAGGCAATCCGAGCCCTAATGCCTATTGATATGGAACTCCCTTCTTGTTGGTGGAGATCAATGTCCGGGTGTTCTGTGTGGGCTTGAAGGGAGGCCAAAGAGCCATCTCCAGCTACTTCTCCCCCATCCTCCTCCAAGGGAGAGGGCAAGCAGGAGGCTGGGGCCAGAAGCTCCACCACTCTGCTCTCCTCAGAGAGGGGTGGGGTATTGGCTAGGAGCCCATCTAATCTGATGCCATAAATACTGTTAGACTAGATCAAGAGTGTCAAACTTAACCAGAAACAGGGCCACTAAGCAGTGCATGAGGATGTCTGTGGGCCACAGTGACTGAGTTTTACCCTGGAATATTGTCTCTGTTTTATCTCAGAAGTGTGCCCAAAGAATAGTGCTTATGAATAATTTAGAGAAGCAAGACCAACAGAGAAAGATTGTGGAGGACGACTTAGTACTGATGTCATAAAAACTCCCTGGCCCTTAGAGCTGTCCCAAAGGGGGCCAAGCTCCCTCAGGAGGTGCCTTCACTGGGGGCATTTCAGCAAAGCTTGAATGACCCACCTCCCAGTGGGTGGTTGTAGAAAGACATTCTTGACATGTATGAACTGGACTCCATGGCTTCCGGGATCCGTCTAAGTCTGAAATGCTGTGAGTCTGTGACCAGCTCTTTGCCCTTCTGACTGCTGCCATCCTCAGCAAACCTCTGCCCTGAGCCCTCCCTGGGCACCATTTTAGGAAGGATCCCAGCCATGCTCCCCTTGCCCCAGCTCCCCTGTCCCAGAAGGCACCAGGTACCCTTCCCCTCTTCCCTTCTCGTTCCCTCTTTAGAAAACAAGCTCTTGGAGGGCAGGGACAGTCTTGTTTGTATGTATTTGTCTCCTCAGTGCTTACCACAGCCTCCGGCATTTACTAAGCCCTTAATGAAGTATTTATTCATTTGTGGTCACAATTTAGGGCTTAATTCTCTTTTGTCTTCTGCTGTTGGTGTCTAGCTTGTAAGCTCCTTGATGCAAGGGACCATGTCAGAGGTTTTCTGTAGCCCTCCCCACAACAAGCATAGACTAGGGCCAAATAAGTAGGCTGGAGACTTAGCTGATCCAAAAGCAGAAGGAAACAAGGGCGGACTCGGAGGAAGGGAGAGACTCACAAAGTAGGAGCTGGGGGTCAGTCAATTACCTGTGATTTCCTGAACTGTCATTTCAGAGCTGAAAACACCTGCAGACACCATCGAGTCTCATTTGATGGATGAGGAAAGTGATACAACCCAAGGTCAGAGAGTTAAAGAGGAACAGGGCAGAGACAGGCACCCAGGTCTTTTCCTTTCAGACTTGGCGTGCTTCACACTATAGCATGATGCTTACCTGATAGAGCCATTTTAAAAACTATAGAAGGGAAAAGGTCTGGTGTATACCAAGATAAAGGGGAGCTAGGTGGTGCAGTAGATAGAGTCTGGGGCCTGGAGTGAGGAAGATCTGAATTCAAATCTGGCCTTAGGCGCTTCCTAGCTGTGTGGCCTTGGGCAGATCACTTAGACCTGTTTGCCTCAGTCTCCTCATCTGTAAAATGAGCTGGAGAAGGAAATGGCAAACTGCTCCAGCATCTCCGCCTAGAAAACCCCAAATAGGGTCATGAAGAGTCAGACATGACTGAAAATGATTCAACAGCAACAACAAAATACCAAGTTATTTGTGACAAATTGTTTGTGTTGGCAAAAAATAAAAATAAAAAAACACAACTAGAACCAAGTGGACACCCATTCATTACAGGGCAGTCAAACAAAATGGCGGAATGAATGTAACGGAGTCTTACTGTGCCGTAGGAAATTACTGTTGTGAAGAATCCAGGAAAAAAGAGAAAGCAGAGCCAGAAGAGCCATGCACCCCACCTTACTAACAAAAACAAAGGGAATGTGAAAAGGGGGCTCATTCCCAGTATACATGTTGACTAATCTCCCACCCAAGGGAGAGATGACAAAATCAACATCCCTCCTCTGGGCTGATGGGGGTGGCATGGGGGAACATAGTGGCAGTGTGCTGTAAACAGTCAGTAGAGGCAATGTGCCAATCCATTTTGTTTTGTCAGTCAGGACGACCTGGGTTTAAGTCATTTCTCTGATGTATATTGGCTGTGTGACCCTGGACAAGTCACTTAAACTATCAGGGCCCCAAGTAACATGCTAAGACTCTAACTTGCAGAGCACATACCCACCAGCATTGTGGCAGGAACGGTTCACAATGCAGATCCATTACCTATGGAATCCCAGGTCTCATCCAAAAAATTAGAGCAAAACCAAAATGTCGGTGGACCCCCCCCCCCGAGTGAGGGCCCGTCAGGATCTCCCCACTAGCTTCTGAAATCTGCCTCTAGTCCCCATCTCAGACATGAAGTTCTAAAGAACCAAGTGTGTACAGAAAAAAAAATCTGTCTCTGGCAGAAGCATCAGGGGTTGCTCCAATGTCTGCTAAATTGGCGAGAGACTATATTTTCAAAAATTAACTAAAAAATGAATTGAATGGACAACAGCAGTAATGATCAAAATCTCCCCATCAGCATTTGCCTTCCCTCAGAACAAAAGGCATTAGGGCCAGATTTACCGATGTGAATAATGAGGCAATTACAGACAAGAATGATGGTTTTTTAAGTCCAGGACAGACAGCCCTATATAGCCCCAGGAGCCGTTCCAAATGTCTATGACAAGCAGCAGAGTTTATCAGGAAATGCCATTGTAAAACCCCATTTGGTTCACAAAGAGGTCCAAGTCAGATGATGACCTTATTCCAAAGGGAGGCATTTCTGTGGTCCGGGAAATGAAAGGTGGGGGGCTTTGGCAAGAGTGGGGTAGCAGACAAGCAGCCGGTGCACTTGCCCCTTTGTTTTTTCCCTAGAAGATCCCTGGCATTTGCAGTCAGGGATCACTCACCCTGATCAGATATCCCTCTGCTCTGCCAAGCTGCTGACTCAGTATTCAATATGGAAGCTTAATTGGCCATAGCTTCTATATTAGAAAGGATACAGGCCAAGCACACTCGTTTTTAGCAATAGCAATGAGATGTCCTATGTCATTCCCCTTCTTCCCTGGTCATATTAATGCTGCCACGCTTTTGTGTTCTGGCCCCTACCCTACAACCTATCATTTCACACTCCCACCCCGTGACCTTGGGCTTCTGCTTGGTAAGCACATACCGTCAACATCCTGGACCCAGAGCCAGACCCCTCTCACTACTCCCCGGCCATCTTCACGTTGCCCCCCTCCCCCACATAGCTTACCACCACCCCCAAGTCTAAGGACAACAACCAAATCAACAGCAGCAAAACCCTCCTCCCTAGACCCCACCCCCCCTAAATGTGGTGATTTTCCCTATTAAAATATAAGCTCCCTGAGGGCAGGGGTTAGCTCCCTCATTTGTATTTGGATAATAGCTGGTATTGCTAAAAGCCCTTTAAGAGTTGTCAATTCCCTTACATACATGATCTCCCTCATATGCCCAGTGTTCAGCACAGTTCCTGGCACACAGTAGATGCTATTTTAATCAATGCTTTTTTCTTTTTTATTAATTTATTTTGATTTATCAACAATCACTTCCATATGCTTTTGAGTTTAAAATTTTTCTCCCCCTTCCTCCCCACCACCCTCCCCAGTATGGTGCACAATCTGACATAGGCTATACATATACATTCCTATTAAACCTAAATCAATGCTTTTTTTCATTCATTCATTCCTTGGCGTTTCCTCTCTCACCTGAGTTCACTCCCTCATCATTTCACCTTTTCTATTACTATCCCTCCTCACTGGTTTCCATGCACCTAGCCTCTCCCCATCTCCAATTCAGCCTCCACGTGAGGATGCCAAATTGACTTTCCCAAAGAAATTCTGTTTATTATAGTGGGTGGAGTCAGGAAGACCTGGGCTCCAATTTTACCACGACCCTTAGTGGTAGCCTAGTGCTGACCCCTGACCTCCCCTGAAGTGCTCCAAGACTAGTGATTACTAAGCACTTGCCTATTGGCACTGGCAAAGGAAGTGTCCTCCCTAGCGTCCCTCTGCTACGACTGACCAGGTCTGACCAAGTGAAGCCTCACTCAAGAATCTTCCAGAATTCCATGTTGCTTCTAGGATAAAACACAAACTTCTCTGTCTGGCTTTGAAGCCCTTCAGAATCTAACTCCTGTCTTTCCAGACTTCTTTCACTTAACTGCCCTCTCTTCCTGAGTTCTGGTCAAGTTGGCTTGTTTATTGGACATGTTCATTGCCCACCTTTGCACAGTCTGTCCCCAGGAACCGGGATGCCCTCCCGGACTGACCTCCCCATGACTCCACCATTCAACCACCACCATCCTAGGAGCAGCTTGCAATCCGCCCTGGCTCTGATAGGAGAGCTTGGAGCTGGACCTCCCCAACTCCTCCCAGCCATCTCCTTACTGGTCCCCCCCCCCCCCCCCCCCCCCCCAACCCCCCCCTTCCGGTCCCCCCCCCCCCCATTCCTTCCTAGAATCCTTCTGTGTGTCATTCCCCTCCACTGGACTATAAGCTCCTTGAGGGCAGAAACTGTTTGCGTGTTCCTCTTTCCATCCCTGGTGCTTAATAAATGCTTGCTATGGTGAACTGAATTTTTGGTTGGCCAGAAGAGATTATTGTTGCTCAGTTGTGCTCAACTGTTTCTGACCCCACTTGGGGTTAGATACTGGAGGGTTTGCCATTTCCTTCCCCAGCTCATTTTATAGAAGAAGAAACTGGCACAAACAGATTCTGATGGGGGCCCCCACTCAGGTGGCTCTACCAACATTTTTATTTTGATTCAATTTTTTGGATGAGACCTGGGATTCCACTGGTGGGATCTGCATTGTGAGATGTTCCTTCCACAATTCGAGTGAGTACCTGCTCTGCAAGTTACAGAGTCTTGGTGTGTTGCCGGGGGCCCTGATATGACTTACCCAGGGTCAGCCAGTAAGTGTCTGAGGCCCAGATTTGAACTCATAAAGATGAGTCTTCCTGACTCCAGGCCCAGCACTCTATCCACTGTGCCCATAAGGGAAACTGAGACCAAGTGCCCCAGAGCTTTCTCTTTCTTGATCATCAGAGCCCCATCTTGGCCTGTCTCCTCTTCAGAAAAGAAGGCCATGGATATTAGAAGAGACGGCCTTGATGGACACCCCAATCCTCAGCTCTTTTAGAAGAAGGCTTACCCCTGCGGTGCTACATCGGTGACCTGAAACAAGACTTCAGTGTACCATACTGCTCCTTCCTCTCGAGAAGAAACATGGCAGGCAGCACATTAAAGTGAAAGGCCTCAAAGAAAAGACTTGGATTTAGGAAAGAAAACTTGGCTCCTCAAAGCCACAAGTTCCCTGGCTGAAAAACGAAGAAAAGACAATGAACCTTCTTTCCATGGGATTGGAGAAACCGGAAGTCCAGAGTGTCTGCTATCAGCTAGAGGAGCAGCTTTGCATCCTCAGTCCCAGATCACTAGCTAAGCTCTGGGCATCATGTTGACCCAGCCCAAAGCCATCATGTGCCATGGTAGCTATCCATCCCACGCCATTTGGGTAAAGTCAGCAAAATAGAGTGTTCTGCTTTTTTAGACAAAACAATTCATCTTGATAGCATTTTACGCTTTGCAGGTGGTTGCTCAGGACTTTAAAGAGAGCAAGCCAAAGTTCCTAGGGGCTTCCTGCCTCTCTCCAACCCAGCTGGTTTGTCTGCCCCTCAGTGTCCCTCCATCATTCTACCCTCTGACAATTCCCATATGCCACATGAGGTGGCCAAGTCAGGCTGTATGGATCACAAGGGACAAAATACTGGACTTGAAATCAGAAAGACCTGCATTCAAATTCCATGTCAGCACTTAGCATGAGAGTCAAGGGACCTGAATTCAAATCCTCTCTCTGTCACTGACTCCCTGTATGACATTGAATTAGTCACTTAACTTTTCTAGGTGTCAGTTGACTTATCTGTAAATGAAAGAGTTGTATTCCTTTTCTAGATCTATGATCCTTTTACTCTATGACTTATTATCTGCCTGGTATTGAATAGGCAGGTCACTAAATATCCATGAGCCTCATCTGTTAAAGGGAGTTAAAATATCTCAGGTAAGAGGCAGAGCCAAGATGGCAGAGTAGCAGGAAGGAATGCAGCCCAGCTCTCCCTGACAACTGCTCCACAAAAACCTACAGAATGCACTAGACCAAGTCCTGATTAAGAAATCCAAGACAAAAATCACAGGGAGTCATTTTTTCCATTCCAGGTTGGCAGGGGTAGTCAGAGGTGTATAGACACTGGGGGATTGAGTTTAGCCAGGAATGGCCATAGAATTCCAATCCAGAGGTTAAAAGAAGACTGAGGTTGCAGACCAAGACAAAAAGAAGTCCCAGAACCACACCTTTACCATTCAAGGTAGTGCCAATTGCTCAGGTCACAGATCCATGTTGGAGAGCCTGAACACAGGGGGGTCATTCCAAGATAAAGAGTCATCATACCTCTTAGGCTGTGAAACGGGCAGGGCACAAATTCTGAAGCAAACAATCACTGCGTAGATTTGACCCCAGGAACACAGCTGGGTCTCAAAACCAGCTTCCAGTCCAGTCTGAGGCCAGCAACACGATAACCAGGGTAGGAATTCCAGACCAAAGGGGAGCCTACAGAGCTTTCTCACTGACTGATAATGGCTGAGTGCAGCAGTAGTCTGGAACTCCAATCAGAGGCAAGTCTATAAGTATGTTGCTCAGACCCTAATCTAGATCAGAAACTTGCAGAGCTCAGACCATGAGGGCAGCAGTCTGAATTTACTCTAAATCAGACTGCCTTGGGAACAATGAAGACTTGCAGGTTCCCACCTCACACCATCCCTAAGATCCTGGCAAAACACACTCAGTAACCTCAAGAAAGTGGCAGCAGAAACCAAAAGGAAACAAGATCAGCCCAGACATCTCCTCCAGAATTACACAGAACCTGAGACTAACAACATCAGAAGTCAGGAAATAGGCTGGAAAAATGAGCAAACAACCTCACCATAAAGACCTATTATGGTGACAGGTACACTTAAGTCAGAAACATAGAAGAAGAGAATGGTTCCAAAACAACTACAAGCAAAACCTCAAAGAAAAACACAACCTGGACACAAATTCAAGTAGAATACCTGGAAGAGATGAAGCAAAAGTTGGGGGAAAATGAATTAATTTTGTTTTATAAATGCAATGAGAGAACTAAAGGAAAAAATAGAAAAGAAATGAAAGCTAAGGAAGAAACAATTGGAAAGAGAATCAACAGATTGGCACAAGAGGTACAAAGTCTTACTTACCTAAGCAACAAACTCCCTTAAAATTATAAAGCATCAAATAGAAGATAATCACTCTGTGAGACAACAGGAAATATTAAAATAACATCAAAAGAATGAAAATATATAAGAGAACGTCAGATATCTTATGGCAAAAATGACTGACCTGGAATGGCTGGAGGAGATATAATTTAAGAGCTTTTAGACTATGGTTAAGAAGTAGAGAGAATGATAGAATTAGATATACAACATATAAAAGCAAATGAAACATAGTACCCTAGGGTTTGCAAAGAAACCCAAGATCCCAGTTATTGGGGCAAAAACCCACTAATAACCTAAAAACCAAGCATAATCTTACAGAGGGGAAATGGACCTTTAATGAAAGAGCATTCCTGATGAAAAGCTCAGAGCTGCAGAAAAACTGTGAAATATAAATACAAGAGTCCAGACAAACATAAAAAGGTAACCATGAGCAAGCAATCATAAGGGAAGTATATTCTACTGTGGGGAGATGCCACATGTCCCCTCAGAGCTCTCTCATCATCAGGGGTCACAGACAGAGTCTGCTACACAGAGGATCTGGAAGTGATTCTGATGCTTTGATGATCTTAAGAGAAGAATGGAAAAGGAGAAGATAATTATACTGGGGGGGAAGCAATAGGAAGGATGAGGAAAACGATCTTACATAATTGGGATGGGAAAGTAAAATATTATGCAAACAAGGAGGAAAAGATGAGAAGGAGTAGGAAACACTTGGATTTCACTGTCCCCTGAACTGGTCAGGTGAGAGACGACTAAACACACACACACACACACACACACACACACACACACACACACACCTGAGCACAGAAATAAATTTCAGTCAATAGAGGAACAGGGAAAGAAGAGAATGGAGAGAAGAGGAAATAGGGCGGGTAGATTAAGAGAGGAATTAGTTCTAAGAAAAGGAATTAGCCCTAAGCAAAACAGACTCTAAGGATGTTGGATCTTGAATGTTATAAATGGTAAGGGAAAGCAAAGAGGGGCAGGGATCAGAAACAGATTGTGGAAGGGAAATAAAGTAGATTTTCATTGATTGAAAAATAAATTTTAACCTAAAAAATTTAAAAGATAATCATAATATCTGCAGTACCTACCTCATAGGGCAGATATCAGACTCCAGTGAGATAATCTACATGAAGTACTTTGCAAATTCCAAAGCAGGCTGAAGAGGCCAGTTACTATCCTCAGCATCCTGGTCATCCTACTGTGAATATTCTCTAACTTGCCAGTGGCCGCCTGGCTATGGGAGATGAGGGAGAGAGAAGTGTCCAGAATTAAGAGAGCTGTGAACATGGGTGACTGGAAGAATGGTGTGTCTCTCAACACTCACGAGGAACATTTTGTTCCAATGGCCACGAGGCAGCAGAAGCACATGCAGTGGAGTGCTTGGAACTTGGTCAGACATCAAATGTCATCCACTGCACCCTGGGACATCTCTGGTCATCTTGACTTTTTGTCCTGCACTGGACACTAGAAGAGAGGTTGATGGCTTTGCACAACTCTGCCTCACTTAAATCCAATTCATGAGCAAGTCAAGACATCACCCCCAAGATGTCACTGATCCTCTTCAAAAATTAAGAACAGGCTTCTGGGAGGCAAGATGGTGGAGTGAGCAGTAAATCACCATAACTCTCCCATATTTACCTCCAAACCATAAAATAATACCCCAAAACAAATCCTGGAATAGCAGAACCAGCAAAAAGACAGGGTGGAGCAGTCTTTTAGCCCAGGAGACTTGAAGGATCAGCAAGAAAGATCTGTCTCAGGGGCAGCTAGGTGGTGCAGTGACTAGAGCTCCAGCCTTGGAGTCAGGAGGACCTGAGTTCAAATCCAGCCTCAGACACTTGACACTTACTAGCTGTGTGACCCTGGGCAAGTCACTTAACCTCGATTGCCTCACCAAAAAAAAAAAAAAGAAAATAGAACTTCAGAAAGACCTGAAAGGCAGGAAAAATGATTCTTTAAGAAAGATCTGTCTCACTTGGGTAAGAGGGGAACACAGTTCAGGATAGGAAATATCTCAGAAAGCCAGCAACAAGCCCCACCTCAGCAAGGTAGGAGCAGGCAAACACCAACACTGGGAACCCCATATGCCTAAGCATTGCCAGGGGAATGGGCAGACTCTAGCTCCAAGAACTGCCACATTCTTCAGTGTAGCTCTGGGGAAACACAGAAACACTCTACCAGCCTCAACACATGTCAGACACCAGCATGAGGACCCTGGCTCAGTACCACATAAACTGCCAGATCCCTCCAGCAGCACCAGTCACCCCCCACCCCACCCCTTCAGCTCCCCCATTGGCCTCAGGGCAACATCAGTGCAACACCAGGTAAACAGCCAGGGCCTGCAGCCCCTGGCACAAGAAGCCTGAGACAGTGCCCCTTCCACCCCAGGGGCAGAGCTCAAATTTGAAAGGAAAAAAAAAAGCCTAAAAAGATGAGCAAAAAAAGAACAAAAAAGGATCTGACCATAGAAAGTTATGGTGACCAGAAAGATCAAGACACAAACTCAGAAGAGGACAGCAATGTCAAAACACCTTTTGGCAAAACTCCAAAGAAAAATGGGAAGTGGTCTCAAGCCCAGAAAGAACTCATGGAAGAGCTAAAAAAGGAACTTTAAAATCATATAAGAGAGGTAGAAGAAAAATTGGGAAAAGAAACGAGAATAGTGCAAGAGAATTAAGGGGAAAAAAAGAGTCAACAGCTTGGAAAAAGAAAACAACTACTTAAAAATAGAATTCGCCCAATGGAAAAGGAGATACAAAAATCCACTGAAGAAAACAACTCCTTAAAAAGAACAATTGGCCAAATGGAAAAGGAAGGACAAAAGCTAACTGAGGAAAACAATTCCTTAAAAGTTAGAATTCAGCAAGTGGAAGCTAATGACTTTATGAGGCATCAAGAATCAATCAAATTCAAAAGAATGAAAAAATAGAAGAAAATGTAAAATACCTCATTGGAAAAACAGCTGACCTGGAAAATAGATCTGGGAAGACAATGTCAGAATCACTGGACTACCGGAAAGTCGTAATTAAAAGGAGGAATGAGACAGCATCTTTCAAGAAATTACCAAGGAAAATTGCCCTGGAACCAGATTCTGGAACAGCAAAATAGTCATTGAAATAATCCACCGATCACCTCAGTAAAGAGATCCCAAAATAAAAACTCCAAAGAACATTTTAGCCAAATTACAGAACTATTAGGTCAAGGAAAAAGATGCGAGTGGCCGGAAAGAAAAAATTCAGATACTGGGGAGTCACAATCAGGATTACACAGGACAACTTAGCAGCTGCAACATTAAAGGAACAGAGGTCATGGGACATTATATTCCAGAAAGCAATGGAGCTAGGACTATAACTAAGAATCACATATTTGGTAAATTAAGCATAATATTTCAAGGGGGAAAAGTCATTCAATGAAATAGAAGGATTCAAGCTTTCAGAAGGAAAGAACAGAATTGGACAAAATAATTGATCTTCAATATCAAGACCCAAGAGAAGCCTAAAAAGGTAAAAATGGAAAAGAAAACATAAGGGATTCAATGGAGCTGAACTGTTTACATCCCTACATGGGAAGATAATACTTGTAGTTCTTAAAAACTGTACCACTAATAGAACAGCTAGAAGGAGTATACATAGACAGAGGGTATGGGTATAAGGTGAATTTAAGGGAATGACAAAAAATAATTAAGGGATGAGGAGGAGTACATTAGGTGCAGAAGAAAGGGAGAGGTAGAATGAGGTAAATTATTTCACATGAAGAGGCACAAAAAACCCATTACAGTGGAAGGAAAGATGGGAGGGTGGGCAATGGGGCATAGCTTGAACCTTACTCTCATCAGTATTGGCGCAAAGAGGGATAATATACACAATTAGTTGAATATGGACATCTATCTCAACCAAAAAGGAAGTAGGAGGGGAGAAGATTAAATAAGGTGGGGGGCTGACAGAAGAGAGGGCAGACCAGGGGAGGGGAGGTGGTAGACAGAAGCAAAACACTGTTGAGGAGGGAAAGGGTGAAAGGAGATAGAAAACAAACAGGAGGAAAAATAGGAGGCAGGGAAATACACAGTAATCATAACTGTGAATATGAATGAGCCAAACTCTCTCATAAAACAGAAATGGATAGCAGAATGGAACAAAAACCAGAATCCTACAATATGTTGTTTACGAGAAATATACTTGAAACAGAGAGACACACACAGAGTAAAGGTAAGGGGATAGAAAAGGGGCTGAAGTAAAAAAAAAAGAAGCAGGTGTAGCAATCCTGATCTCAGACAAAGCAAAAGCAAAAATTAGACCTAAATAAAAGAGATAAGGAAGAAAACAATATCTTGCTAAAAAGTGCCAAAGACAATGAAGTAATATCAGTGTCAATACTAAACATACATGCACCAAGTGGTATAACATCCAAATTCTTAAAGGACAAGTTAAGTGAGTTACAGGTTCATGACCAAACAAGAGACAGAGAGCATTACAAAATAGATAATTTTGATTATATTAAATTAAAAATACTTTGCCCAAACAAAACCAATGCAACCAAGATTACAAAGAAAACAGAAAACTAGGAAACAATCTTTACAGCAAGTGTCTCTGATAAAGGCCTCATTTCTGAAACATATGGAAAACTGAGTCAAATTTATGAGAATGCGAGCCATTCTTCAATTGATAAATGATCAAAGGATATGAATAAGCAGTTTTCAGATGAAAACAAAGCTATCTAAAGGCATATGAAGAAGTGCTCTAAAGCATTTTTGATTAGAGAAATGCAAATTAAAAAACTCTAAGTTACCACCTCATACCTATCAGATTGGCTGACATTACCAAAAAAAAAAAAAGGAAAATGATAGATGTTAGACAGGATGTGGGAAAACTGTGACACTAACGCACTGTTGGTGGAGTTGTGAACTGATCCAATCATTCTGGAAAGCAATTTGAAACTATGCCCAAAGGGGAACCAAACTGTATATACCCTTTCATCCAACAATACCAATACTAGATCTGTATCCCAAAGAGATAAAAAAAAGGGAAAAGGACCTATGTGTGCAAATATATTTATAACAGCCCTGGTGGCAAAATATTGGAAATTGAGGGGTTGCCCATCAATTGGGGAATGACTGAACAAGCTGTGGTATATGAATGTAATGGAATACTATTAAGCAATAAGAAATGATGAACAGGCAGATTTCAGAAAAAAAAACTGGAAAGAGTTGTACAAACTGATGCAAAGTGAAAAGAGCAGAACCAGGAAAACATTGTATACAATAGCTGTAACATTGTGTGATGATCAACTATGAATGACTCAGCTCTTCTCGGCAACACAATGATTCAAGACAAGTACAAAAGACTCAACAAAGGAAAACCTATCCACATCCAGATAAAGAACTGATGGATTCTGAATTGATTGAAGCATACTTTTTTCACTTACTATATTCTTTTTCATGTGTTTTGTTTTGATTTGTTACTTCTTTCACAACTGTGACTAATAAGGAAACATGATAGCACATGTATAACCTAAATCGAATTGCCTTCCATTTTACTGGAAGTAGGGAGGGGAGGCAGAAAAATTTGGAACTCAAAAATCTTGTAAAAACAAATGCTAAGGGGCAGCTAGGTGGCACAGTGGATAGAGCACCTGGCTTCAGGAGGACCTGAGTTCAAATCTCGCCTCAGACACTTACTAGCTAGCTGTGTGATCCTGGGCAAGTCACTTAACCCCCATTGCCTCAAAAAAACCCACAAAAAAATGCTAAAAATTGTCTTGACATGTAATTAGGGGTGGGAATAAAATACTATTTTTTAAAATGAAGTATAAACCACAACAGCATGAAGAAGTCAAGAAGAAGGGTGGCTCTGAGAAGATAGTGAATTCTGTTTTTTGCACGATAAGCTTGAGAAGTCCGTGGTTGGTGATGTCCAATAGGCATTTGGTAAGATGAGTTATGAAAGTTGGGACAATAGTTTAGAAAAGAGACTTGAGCTGGATAGCTCCAGAGAGATTTTGGGAGTCATCTGTAGAGATGATTATTGAACTCAGAGGAGGTGACCAGATCTCCCAGTGAGAGAGTCTAGAGAAAGAAGAGAAGAAGGAAAAGGCTTCTGGGACACCAATGGCTAGAAGAGGAAACATGGGTGATGATACAACAAAGGGAAGTGAGGAGTAGTCACAGAGGTAGGAGAACTAGAAAAAGCCAGGGGAGTCACAAGAACCTGGGGAGAACAGAAGAGCAAGCAGAAGGGCAGGGGCTTACAGGAGACTGCTCACGTTGGTTCACAAGGGAGACTCTTTCTACTTTTCAGCGTGAGCATTTACGTCCCAGAAACAGCAAATGCTACAAACCAGGGCTGAATTGATTTGTTGATTCCTAGACTTCAGAAAGTGTTAATAATTCAGATTAAACTTAGAAACGTGTTGTGTGTGTATCTATGTACCTCTATGTATGTGTATATAGTACACGTGTGTATATTACATATACATATATACGTTGGAGATCCACTTGTTTAAAAGCACCCTACTGAAGAATGGGGTCGCCAACAGTGTCACAAGTTACAGGGAGGATGAGGATTGAGAAATGGAGGCTGGATTGAGCAATGAAGGGGTCATTGACAGTTTTGGAGGAAATAGATCTGGTTGACTGGGCTAAGGGGAGTGGTGAGATCACACACAAGGGTTTTGCTTTTTGTTTTTTTAGTTTGAGGAGTTCTGGCATGTAGCTAGGCAGAAGGGAAGAAATGTGTAGATACAGAGAGACTGAATATTAGAGAGAAAGGTTAGGTTTAAAGAGGAAAAGTTCTGCAAAAATATAGGAGGAGATAGAATCAAAGAGAAAATAGGATGAGAATCGTCCCTCTTTCTCAAAGACCAAAACAAAGGAGAGAATTGGGTATCTGAGAGTTCTGAGATGCAGAGTAAGGTAGAAGAGGCAGTTCACCACCATCCTGAAGAGGGCTGGGGAGTAGCAGGGCGGCCTGGGGCCAGGCCAGAAGTGGAGCATGCTCCATAATCAGGAGCCTGGGGCTCCAGGGCAGGGGTGGAGGTGGACTGTAGGGATAGGCACCATGAACAAGACCAAGGTAGTATTGAGGTTGGTTTGAGACCAGACTACATATTATAATGATATGGGATTTTGACCACGCAGATCCTACGTCTCCTGGTGGCACATTGCAAGCCCCCCCCGCCCCCCCCCAGCTTGGAAGACGCACTTCCAGAGCTGTTGAGAAAACCCCATCACCTGGCATCCATCCTGGGAATGCACTTCTCTGAACTGACCTGGCTTCTTCGTGATGGTGGCAAGCTGCCTAGTTTGGTTCTCAAGCTTACTGGGCCCGTACGTGGAGACTATCCTTCATGGTCAGACCTGCCAGAGCTTGTCCTCAATCACTGTAGCATTTGAGTACCTAGGACTGCCTCTACATGTTCCAAGACTTCTGTGGAGAACTTCCCCACGGAGGATATTGACTCGTGAGTGGAGAGCAGATTTGAGAACAGGGAATCATGGGATCACAGAATTGTAGAGTTTCAGAGTTTAAGGAGACCCTGCACACCATCATATCAAGTGGTCATTCAGGCTTCTCTTGAAGACTTCCTGTGACAGGGGGCCCATGACCTCCCAAGGTGGCCAATCCTACCTGTGGACAGCTTTAACTGCTAGAAAGGGTTCCCCTTAACATTAAGCCTCAGTTTACCTCTCTGCATGATCCACTCATAAATCTTCAATCTATCCACTGGGACCAAACAACCTGAATCCCACTTCTACCTTTCTAATACTTGTTAGTAGAGGCACCATCTAGATAAAAGTTTGAAGCCAGTGCCCTGGGAGCTTCTGATGAAAAAAAAAGAAACAAGGCTGCTTTAAGTTATCACACTGACCACTGACTGATCAAGGGGTGAAGCCAGGAAACTACGGAGGAAGCGTGAAAGAACAGTGGATTGATTTCACCCTGAGGAACTAGGCCTGCCCAAGACTAGGCCTCTGCCCTCAGCATTAGTTAAGTCTTTAGAAAACTTGGTCCACCCAAGGTCCCATAGCTGAGGAGTGGTACAGAAAAGCCCGTAAAAAAAAAAAAACACTAAAAAAGAACGGATATTTTGGAAAAAGTGACACTCCATAGAATTGGCCTCATTCAGTCCAGATAGGAGGTTGAGTCGAAGGACATGGAAATAGCAATGGGGGAAAGAGGTGGATATTATCTGTAAATGTATCTGAGCAACCTAAGGAGCCTTGGTTTGTACTTTCAAACATTTCTACTGGCAGGAAAGGAAAGAAAAGGACTGGGCATGGACATGAAGCTGTGGAGGAGGAATTCCGTAGGGAAAAGGAAAGAGAATTTCCATTCTTTGGGGGCAATTTTAATTTTGCTTCCTTACTTCTAAGTGGATGCGAATCCATCTGGTACCACGTCCGTGTTTCTCCCCTGTTCTCCTCCTCTTTTCCCATACTCAGCTCTTGCTCGGCCTTCTGGGCTCCAAACTGAAGGATGTGGGTGAGGTTGATGAATCTTTCAATGCACCATAAAATGTCTTTTTGAATGAATCATGGGAGTTAGAGATAGAGGGAACCTTAAGTCTTCCTAAGCGAGTTCAACCCCTTCATTTTCAGAGGAGAAAATAGGTCGAGAAACATGAAATGCTTTGCCCAAGAAGTAGATAGATTAGCTGAGATTTGAACCCAGCTCCTGATTCTAAATGCCATGCTCTTTCCACTTAACCACACCAATTTGGCTTTTAAATGGTCTCCATTCTAATTTATTCTCTTCACACTTGTCAAATCACTCATTACCTTCGCTTTGAAGAGGCGAGCAACAATGAGTATGTGATATTGCTTATGACATCGGACTTTTCTGGTATATTATTTAGTTTTTCTGAGCTTCCCCCGCCACCCTTCTTTTTATCTTCATCATCAGGTGTTACTCTGAAAGGAAGAGGAAAGAATATATTGGGGAGTGTAGGGGATATTTAAGAACATATCCGACAAATATTTTTTTAAAAAACACAGAAGTGAGAACCATCCATCCAGTCATTAAGGACCTGCTTGATGAGGGCATCACTGGGAGGCTTAGGATACGGTGGCCACATCTTTGTCATTTCACTATTGATTGGAAGACGTAGAGAAGGTGAGATCTGGCTGTCTTACTGTTTGCTGAGCACAGAATCAAACCCCCCAAATGCCCATTTGATTCTCAAGATTAAAGCGCCCCACTGAGGGTTCACTTTCCATAAGGCGCCTCTCATCGATGGGCAAAACTGTTCAAGATTCTTTGAACCAACAGGATCGCCTCATTCATCAACCCTTCGTCCGTTGTGTTGCACTGGTTGCTTCAACTCCTCGAAGGCCGTAGCGCTTCTTGGAAGGGAGGGATGTGTAACCCTTCAAAAGGAGCAACTAAGTGGATGAGGGATTTGTCTGTGCGTGCGTGTACACGTTTGTGTAAACACATTCGTTTATATATATATATATATATTTAAAAATACATTGTTGTTGTTCAGTCATTTCAGCTGTGTCTGACTCTCCATGACCCCATCTGGGGTTTTCTTGGCAAAGACACTGCAGTGGTTCGCCATTGCCTTCTCCAGTTCATTTTATAGATGGGGAAACCGAGGCAAACAGGGTTAAGTTGCTTACCTAGGGACACACAGCTAGTCAATGTGTGCGGTCACATTATATATGTACGTATGTGTCTATATGTGTGCATACGTATATACATATGTATGTGTGTGCGTGCTGAATAAGTTGGAGCCAGAATTGAACCAGAAGAGAACAGAAGGCTGAAAAGGCTGGAAAGTGCCAAACTCTGCCACCTGCTGTGTGGCCATGGGGAAATCATTAAGCTACTCTGGGCTGTAGTCCTCTCCTCTGGAAAGTGAGAGGGGTGGACCCAGTGACCCCTGAGGTTTCTGCCAGGTCCATATCTATGGTCAGGGGCCACTGTCCAAATCCCTTCAATTGTTGAACCAGTCCCGTTCTAGGTTCTTAAGAAAGGGAAAAGTGGCAACATGGGCATTGTGATGAGTGATGCAACAAAGCCAAGTTCAGAGTGAAACCATAGCCAAAGTTTCCAGTGCATTAAACGAATGGCTTAAGAGTCACAGTTGTGTGTGGGCCCAGTGGGAAGGATGCGAAGGGCAGCAGGGAACCAGCTGAATCCATACAGTACAAAAAAAAAACCAGTTTCTGTAAACCCAAAATGGCAGGCTGTTTGGAGAGCAAACCCAGCTTGGGCTCCTGTTCTGTAATGGCATTCTGGGAACCAAGGCCCATGTGGTTGCTGAAAGGTGACCTTTCTTTTTTTTTCTCCCATAGCTTTTTTTTTTTAAACAGTAGAGGGTGGAATGAAGCATTTAATAGAAACTAAAGGGTTCTGAGGCCACATTTACACAGAGAAAGCCAAGTGGAAGATTGAGCAATTATCCAGTAACTACAGGCTGGGGAGCCAGCCAATTTGGACAACTCAAGGAAGAAAAAAAAAACCCTTTGGCTGCCTCTGTAGCCTGAAGTACAAGATAAGGGTTCAGCTGTGTGCTCTGCTTTGTTGAAGAGACCGAGGCCAGCCAAGAAAGTCACTCACGAGCTGCTGTCTTGAACTCACTGCCCCAAGCAAGTAGAAGGGAGCTGGGATATGGCCAAGCTGGAAGATTTTGGGACCCAGAATCCCAGTTTGGGGTATAAGAAGAGTTCTGTCCTTAAAAGGAAAGCACCTGGAGGGCAGTGATTACTTTTGTCTTTGTATCGATGGCACCTAGTGGAAGAAGAGGGACAGGAACTTGACCTGGGTTGGCATTGATCCAGGATGTAGAAATGCCACCCGCACTGAGAAGGTAGGGGACTGGCCCAGGGTCACACAACCCAGAAGTCAGGGGCGGGGAGTGAGCCCTGTAGCCCAGATGCACTGTCTCCCACCCGATCCATGGAGGTACTTAATGAAGGCTTGTTGGGTTGGATTGAGTGGTCTAGTGAGGACGGCTCAGGGGGGTCTAGAGCCTGTAGGTGCTAGGCTTCCACATCCTTTATGGTGCCCCTGGGGGTCCAGGCTCCTGCTCGGAAAGCAGCTAAAACAAGAACTCTCTCCATTATCTCTCTCTTCTGGCCTTCTCTTTCCTCATTCCCATCTCCTCCTCTTCTAATTCCTTCGATATGTTTATGCCTCTTTCCTTTACAGCATTGCAAAGTAGGTGCTTCCAATTCTTGGCCAAACCAAAGTAATTTCTGGACGATAGTAGGGTCTTGTGAAAAGAATGCGCTAGTTCTGGAAGCAGCAGGCAGCATGGGGCTGCACGGGACACAAGGAGCCTCAGGTGGGTCCCAGTTGAGCAGTGAGTACTGGTCGGCTGGCTTCAGGGTGGGAGGCTGGCCCTTTGTCGCTATTTTGATGCCCTCTTTTGCTTTGCTGCAAGGATGAGGGGGTGAGAACAGTTGTGCTGAACCATTGTGCCTGTGGAGCAGGTATAGAAAGTCCTGGGTTAGGACACTTAGAAGTGGAGAGCCTAGAATTACCTCCCTAGGGGTGTAACACACACACACACGCACACACACACACACACACACACACACACGAGATGAAGTAGCTCTGGGGCAGTTTGAGCTTACCTTGCCCCCAGCTGCCCCCAGCTGCCCCCAGGACCCAGCTGTGGACCTTCCCACTCTTCAACAAGGAAGATATGAAGCTACCAGTCTCTCGGACTCTGGCAGTGAACTCCTGAGGCTCCAGAGAATGTCCTGTGAAATGCAGGTAACTGCCTTGGGAATGGATTTTACCTGGCGGGGGCGGGGGGGGGGGGGATTTGATTTTTTTTTGCCCTAAAGGAATTATTTACTTGGATGCATTGGCTCTGACCCATCGGGACAGACTTTGAACCATGACCAGGGGAGTCAGGCAGGGCCAAAGTGTTTTCCATTTCCCCTGAGAAAAGGACAGAGTTAGAGGAACTAAGTTGAAGCCCTGGGCCATCCGTCACTAGGGGAAGCTGTGTAAAACCAGCTGTTAAGGCACCCTCCTTCTGGAACAGCCCAGAGAGAGTGCAGCAGTGCTGGTCAGCTTTCCTGAGTCCTAACAACCCGCTGTTGTTTGGCTGATCATATGACATTGAGCACGTCCGGAAGACAAATACGGGATTTCATTGTTGCAGGAAAACCTTCTACCAATGCTGGTCACAATGAATCTGTAACTGACACTCAGGCAATCAGAGAATTTGAGAATTGGAAAGGCCCCAGTAGCCCCCGTATCCAACCACTGCTCAGAAGGAGTTTGTTTTATGGAGATGCCTAAGGTTCCTTGAAGTTAATAACTTGTCCAGGGTTGTGGAGATTAGTGTCTGTCAGAAGCAGGATTGGCACCGAGCCTTCCTGACTCCCACTTTGTCACTGTTTCTGCTCTACCAGGCTGCCTCTCAACACCACCCACGCCCTCCTAAAATAATTCATTCACATTTTGGAGTTTTGGGGGCTTTTTAAAAGGCGTGTGGAAAATACATCATCTCACTTTTAATCTCTTACAATTCAAATTTTACAGAAGAGGAAATTGACGTATAGATTATGACTAGCTTCAGGTCGATCAATGACACGGAAGCAGATACTGACTAAGGCTCACGGCCCCCTCCCCCTGCGTGCAAATGTTGGGTAGCGGGCTGGGGGTCAGCTCCCCCGCCCGGCAGCGCTTTGTCTCTTTAGCGCTTCGTTTTCAGCAAACCTTTCTGTACCCCACAGTCAATATGAAAGGAAATGTATCGTAGAGTTCATCAAGAAGTACATATCATAAAATAGAGAGATGAGTTCATTTTTCCATAAAGAAATCATGTTTGTTCCATATCATTTTCTCCCTACCACAACTGCTTTTGGAAGTATCAATAATATGATGTCATTATTTACCAACTATTACCCACAATCCCCCGATAAGCCCTTTCTGCTCCCTGGGGATCTATGCCCCAGGCTGGGATGGAGGCTGAAGGCATATACAGCTCCTTAGTTATAGCAGACACTAACTACCTGTGTGACCCTAGGCAAGTCACTTAACCCTATTTACCTCAGTTTCCTCATCTGTAAAATGAGCTGGATAAAGAAATGGCAAACCACTCCAGTATCTCTGCCAAGAAATGGGCCCCCAAATGGGGTCATGGAGAGTCAGACACAACTGAGATGACTGAGCAACAACAAATATCTTTTGAATGAATGAATGAGTAAATGATCCAATGAATGGAAGTAATTTAATCCTAGTTTGCACAGGCGTCATACTGCTTCGCATATTTTTAGTGAGCATCCCACATCCCTTTCTGACTCTGTCTCCTCTCACCCCAAGTGAAGGCCATCCTTAAGGTGCCACCCCTTCTTTGTCCCCAAGATCTTTCTGAAGAGCTCGTCGAGCTCCCAGCCTCCTTCAGCTGTTACCTACATACGGCTGATCGACAAATAGAACTTTCCCTAAAACTCTGAACTCTGGGCCAGAAATTCCAACTGCTTGTGTCTACCCACAGACACTCAGGTCAATGCTATTTATTAGACACCTGCTGTGTGCAAGGCGCTGAGCTAAGGGTGGGTCAGTAAAACGATTAAAAGTGCCCATGGGGCTTGAGCTCTGCTCACCAGCTTTACCTGGATGTTCTGCTGGCCTCTCTTGACCAAGTGGCCCAGCGGCCAGAGCTTGGGAGTTGGGATCCTGCCTCAGACACCTGCTGGCTGGGAGACCCACAGCAAGTCACTGCACCTGGTTCCTCATCTGCAAAGTGGGGGTGATCATAGCACCTGCTTCCCTGGGTTGTTGGGAGGACCCAGTGAGTTACCATGTGCATGACTGCTCTCATTTATATAGGTCTGTCTTCAAGGTCAGTGAAGCCTTTGACAAACGTGATCTCCCTTTTCATGATTCTCCCAGTTTTAGTGATGAGGAAACTGAGACAGCCAATGGTTAAGTGACTTGCCCAGAGTCACACTTTGTAAATCTTATTATTATCATTGCAATCTCCCTTCCAAACTCTGCTTTTCTATTCCACCTCCTCGTTTCTTTTTGTGATGTGGCTATTTTCCTCTTTAAAAAACAATTCTTTTTTAAAAGTCTTGACCACCAAGTCATCCAAATAAAATGAACCTTTTAACATGTATTTTGTAGGATAGGAAGTGCTAGTGCATGAAACAGAACCTTGGCTTGCTTTTCGTTCTCAGGTATGTAATGGAGGTTTGGCACGAACTTAAAAGAAATGGCATCACCTATGTAACCCACATGGGAAAGACTGGGAGGCCTTCCTGGAGGAAACAGGGGAACTGGTCCGTGCCTGAAGATTCTGCATCTGCCACCACGTGGTGAGGAGCACCCTTTTTTCACTGTGTATGTAGCGAGAACCACTGGCATCTGGAGTCACCAGAGGAAAATGGGCTTTAAATGCCCAACAAAGGAATTGGTAGTTTATCCTGGAGGTCCCTGGGAGCCCCCGGATGCTCTCGGAGCAAGGGCATGGCATAGCCAGAGCTGGCCTTTAGGAGGTGACTTTGGCATTTGTGCGGAGGGAGGATGGGCAGGAAGGGACCACTTAGGTCGCTGGGGTGAGAAGCAGTGAGAGCCTGAGCTCAACACCCCTTCAGGCAATGCTTACGGGGCCATTCCTCACAGTCCATCCTGCCCATCTCCCCCCATTTGTTCACCACAGGGTCCACCCCCTGGATTTCTCCTGATGTCCTGAGCAGGGCAGGAGGGCTGACCGCTACCGAGCCAGCCCACCTTCTTCTTACTCATCCTTCTTCTGTTAACATCCTTTACCCTGTGACTTCTAAGGTCCCTCCCAGCTCTAAATCTATATCTTAAAGCACTCTATTAATGTCCACTATCAATAAATAGGATGCATTATCCTGACCATCAAGATCAGGGAGAGAGAGAAAGCACCTGGGTCTAGGAGGCCTGAGGTTATTCAAGAGGTCAAACAACAGAGACTGTCAGTCAGTCAGACAATAAACATTTATTAAGCACCTACTACATGCCAAGCACTATGCTAGGCATGGGGCATGTAAAAAGAAGCAAGAGGGAGGCCACCCTGAAGCAGCTCCTGACATCCGCACACCCTCACCCAGGGCTCCCGGGGCTGAGGAGGATGCTGCTTTTCCTGGGCTCACATGTGGCATCTGAAGGGGCATGTGAGGGTCCCGCGACCAGCCTGCCAGCTTTGGGTGCCCAAGATAAGGCGGCCTCTTCAGAAGGCTGGTCCTCTGGCCCCAGCTCCCCGCTTCGCCACAAGGCTGCCCTATTAATGTCGTGCACATTTCGCCAGGTTCAGAAATCCTGCCGCTATCACCTTTCAGATGCCTGGAATGACTTCTGAAGCCGAGCGCTGCCTCAGGAAGGCCTTATCATCTGATACTGCACATTATGAGCCCGTCTGGTTTGAGTCAGGGCTGGGGAATTTCAGGAATGACGTTTCCAACATGCCCAATTACGCTGAGTGCCTCGAGACCGCCTGGTCTGAGAAAACAACTTCAGACGCTTGGCCCATTTGTTAACCCTCTGTGATGCACCCAGACTGGACGCACAAGGACAATGTGGGCATCCCTAGTGGTGCAATGGGTAGAGCAGGTGCTACTGGTGGATTCAGAAAGACCCGAGTTCCAATCCAGCCTCACACACTTAACAGCTGTGTGATCCTGGGCAACTCACTTCCGTACTCCTGACAGCCTCCATTTCCTCAACTGAAATGGGATAAATAACAGTGCCAAAAGTATTTGGAACTCACTTAGCCCAGTGCCTGGCCTGGGGCCAGTAGTAGGTGCTATAGGGATCCTGGAGTCAGGAAGACCTGAGTTCAAATCCAGCCTCAGACATTTACTAGTGATGTGATGCTGCACAGGTGACTTCACTATGCCTCAGTTTCTTCATCTATAAAATGGGAATAACAGCACTTATCCTTTGTGAGGATCAGATGACATAATGCTGGTAAAGTGCTTTTCATGTCTCAAGATGCTATACATGTACGAACCATTGTTGGTCTAGAACCCATCCCTCCCCAACAGTCGACATAGAAGGACTGAAGCAAAGCTTTCCACACATTACTGGGGGGATGGAAGATGCTCAAAAATTTAAAAAAAAAATCCACATCGCATGAAATCGTCTCGAGAGAGAGTGGGCTAATAACCGTGTGTGGTACCGGTGGGTGGGGGAGGGAGCCGGGAGGGGAGGGTGCTCCACACAGGGGACAGCAGCCTATGCGATGGCCCCTCCGAGGGTGGATGCCATGGACGGGAAGAGCAGGAAGGCGGAAGGGTGGAGGCTGGGAAAGACCAGGCTGAAGTCTGAGTGCTTCATCCTAGAGGTGACAACACCCCAGCTTCCATCTCTCGGCTGCTTTCTCCCAGGCAGTCTGAGCAGGACCCTGGAAACTCTTCTCCATACTCCTTCCACACGCTGGCCATTATTAACATGCTCATTACTTCAGGAGGGAGGCTGCAAAATGAGGACTTTGGTCCCCCGTTACTAATGCATCGTTCCATCACTTTTTCTACAAACATCACACTAGTTCTCTCAGCCCACTCATAAATGGCGGCCCCTTCCTAGACAGAATAGAGACCGTGCCACACTTTTACACTCCAGCTTTGAGGTGGGGTTTCTAACCTTGGAGGATCCCAGAGTTGGAAGGGTCCTCGGTGCCTCATGACTCTGACCCATCCAAGAATCTGCTACACAACAGAATCCTTCATCCAGCCTTTGATCAAAGCCCTTGGAAGCTGAGGAGCCCCCTCCCCAGCTCGCAAGGCAGCTTGTCCCCACTCTAACGATGGGGGACATTTTGGAGCACAGCTTCCCCCATAACCCCAAATTCCGCTTTTGGGGCCCAACAGAATAAGGCAAATGTTTCTTCCTATTCAAACCCTTCAAATACTTAAAGACAGCTATCAGGGTCCTCTCCTTTCCACCCCAGGCCAAGCATCCCTGTGTCCTTGGATTCCCCAATGGCATGAACTCCAAACCCTCCAAATCCTAGTGAACCCCTAGGCAGATACTGTCCAGTGTTTCAATATCCTTCTAAAATGTGAACACAAAACTGCAGAAATCGGATTTTCAGGGGAAGCTGTTGCCAACTCCCAATCCCATGGTTAATGGTATTTGTCCTTGTGCATAGAAGGCAGGTGACTAGGAGGGGGACTCCCAAAGCTCCCCAAAGTTAAAGAACTCCAATTACACCTGGCTGAGAAAGCTATAAATCTAGGCTACCGCTGCCTCTCAGCTAGCCTGTGGGAGCTTCTCTGGCCATCTGGTAAAGGTAGCGACCTCATCGCTTCTCACTCAGGACAAACAGCCCCGGGAACCCAGGAGTCTCACAGGATGGGAGAGAATGATCGTTGGAGAAAGGCTTGGGTTCGGGTGGGTCTAAGTGGAGTAACAGGTCAAAATCTGTTTTCATTCTGCCTAGTCCAGAGAAGTTCACTGGCCCTGATCTGAGACTGTTCCCAAGCCCTCCTGTGCACGTGATGGCTTTTGGGCTGCGTTTATGACGTCGAGCATAGAATTACAAATGTGCCTCCTTTAGGTCTGTTCCTTAGCCAGATGGGGCTCCTCTTTCAAGTTAAACAAAAGATATAGATTTGAACTCACCTAATCTACCCAGATTTTTTTCCCATCACTATTCTTTCCTTGCAAACAGAGGACAATCGGAATGGTTCCATTTATCTCCCGATATTAGCATGAGGGGAGGAGGAGTGATCTCATTGCACGCAAATGACTTCTCAAGATCCAGTCCTAAGCTTTGAGCTCCGAGGGGCAGGCAGCAGCATTATGGACAAAATCAGGATGAACTGGGCTCAGATTCCACCTCGGATACTTAATAGCACGTCACATCAGCCTTGGGGAAAATCCCGAGGCACATATTGTGAACAGAGCCCTAGACTCAGTCGGGAAGACCCAGATTCAAAGCCAGCCATTGGCCCTCATTAGATGTGTGGCTGTGCACAAGTCACTTCTCTGGCCCTCAGTTTCCTAATCTGTAAAATGAAGCAGTTGGACAAGAGGTTCCTTGCAGCTCCAACTCTATGATCTCACCACAACATCGGAGCAGAGTGAGAGCTCTCTATTGGTGGAGTGTGCTCGCACCCATGCTGAAGAACTCTTAGCTCCTTCTAGGTCGAACTCTCTGGAGTCCCCAGGAGAGTTCCAAGCGAGAGCTCTGGAAAGGTTTGGGTTTTTTCCCCCAACACCCTCTTGGGTAGGAGTGACTTGGAGGGGGAATATTCAGCACTAAATGAATGGGTATTTTCCATGGGAATCTATCCTCGTCAACCTTGAACATTCTTAATTCCGCATAACCTATATTCTTCACCCTTCCTGGCCTGAGCACTTACACACCTTTACAGGGGGGCTATACATTTTACAAAGCGCTTTACTTCCTGCAGCCCAGTGAGGGAGGTAGTCAAGGTACCATTTCTCTTCCCTCCTCCCAGGCCACTTCTCTTTGTCGGAGAAGCGAATGGAGGCACTGAGAGGGTGAGTTTTGTCCCAGGTCACACAATAAGGGCCAGAGGTGGATTCACACCAGGTCCCGACTCCCAGACCAGTGTTTCAGTGGCCACTCTGGCCAAGTATGTTAACATGGTGTATTTCACACGTGGTTTGAGATACCCAGAAAAGTTATTTCTAGGAGAAATCTCCCTCTTACCCAAGGAGGACTGGAGCATGCAGGTTTTCACATCTCCTTGGCTGTCAAATGTTTCAGAGTAGATGCTCTTTTCTGTTAATGTTTTCATCACAGAATCAGAGCAAACTTCTGGCGTGGTAGGAGCTCCAGGGGTCACCTCATCCCACTTGTACCCAAGCCCCTCTATAAAATACCCAATGAAGAATGTGCACAAGGCTTCGGCTTGAAGACCTCCTGGGAAGGGAAAGCACAGTGTCTCCCAAGCCAGCCGATTCTGATCCGGGATGGCCTCTGGGCTTGGAGTGGGCTTAAAATTCACGTCAAGAAGAACTGACAAAAAGTTTTATTTGCAAAGGTGAGTTGTCCCCAGGCCAAGAGCCTACAACATCCTGCTGCTAAAATTAGGACAGAGGATGCCAGACAATATCATTTCACAAGAATGGAAAACTTTGAATAAACCCAGACTGGCAGGCTTGTCCAACTCCAGTGTTATTTACAGCCAGAAGGTAACACCCACAGGACGAGGCTCGGCTTTGCCTGGCATGCTACGACAGAAGCTTTATTCATCTCATTCGGGGGGAAAAGCCAATTGACAAAATAAAATTCAGTTGCAAATTCACAGCTACAAACTTCAAAAGTATAAGTTGTATGTAACTCAAAAAATACAGGTAATATTTTATAACAATAACTTACAGATACAAACGGATGATAAACTACAATTTCACAAAGAATTGTAAACATTTTGCACACTTGTCAGTCCTCTCTTTTAGGCAAAGTGCTCTTTTGATGACGAATAAATTAACAGACACACAGCTAGAGGAAACTACTTCCAGACAATACAAAAGGGGGTGGAGCCATCTTCTTGTAAACATTCTCTTTTTTAGAAAAAGGAAGAGTTAACAAAAGTGTCTTGCAGGCCAACTCTACGTACGTACCTGGGCAACAAAATGATCTTGAGGATGCTTTGGATGTTAAATAAAAAATTAACATCAATATTTTTCAATGATATTTAATACACAATAAATGACTTCAGATTATATCCTTAAGAATTTCTATCCCTGAAACAAAGAAGTTAGGTATGACTTATTGGTAGCTGTGTCATCGAGTGGGGTAACAAGGCCTGGAGTCCAAGAGCTGTCGGTGAATGAGCTACAAAAACAGAAAGAAATGGACAGCTCAATTTGGATGGCATTTAGCTCCTCAAACAAAGAATGGGCCCCTTTCCTCCTGCTTTCCCTCCCATGTGCTCTCATCATAGCTTAGGGCACTATCTGCTTAAACCCATTCAACCAACCCCAGAGCAGGGCCACGGCCTTCCTGGGTACAGACAGTAAAGACAGGATTAAGTCAAACTGTACTAAAACTTTTGCCCGACTCTTCCTTCTGGGCCCAAAGCTGTCCCCTTCTAATGCCATCTCCATGTGAGCCCCATTCACTGTACTTTATCCTGAAGCAGAAGACACAGGCAGGGGCTTGAGGCAGTGAGGGCAGAGGGTTCCCATTTTACCACTATGGTCTGGAAGGGGGAGCCCCAGATCTCACATCTCCCCTAAGACAAATCAGAAGAGAGGTTTCCTCCATTACTGATGGCATTACTGAAAATTTGTTCAATCCAAAAACATCAAGTGAACGCACTTGAGCCTTCGGCACGAAAACCGCTTTCAACATCCAACATTCACTTCCATGATACAATGAGTGTTTAAAAAGAAGCCAAGATATGTTGGGTATGGGGGCAGGGACAACTTCTGGTTCCCCCTCTCACGACTTTCAGAACATTAAATGAAAACTCTAATGATAACAAATCTAAAAATGTGAACCATTACCTCACTTCTCACTAGGCCATTCCAACATCAATTTTTATTCCAATCAGCTGAGAAGCCCAGGGTAGTGGTTGAATCTTACACCAAATCCACAGCCATGACAGCTCCTGAGCTCTGTCCTTTCACTAGGAGAGACCTTCAAACTCATCTCTGCCTTCTGTTCTCCGATGTTCCCAAGCTGCTCTTTGGGAACAGAAACTCTAGAACTGGGGTTTTGCCATTTCCTTGCCACTGCGGGTCCTGACAGGCCAGTGCGTTTCTAGTCAATGCTCAGAACATCAAAGGTTACAATCGATACCTACCATCCATATAACTGTGCAGGGCTGTTAACATCGTCCCGTCTTGGGGCACATATGCAGAATAAGCCATTTCTTCTAACATGGGGGGAGACAGCCGTGAAGGCTGAACCGCCGTCACTGGAGCCGTGGAAGAATGATTGGGGCTAACGTGTTTCTTATGGCGTGCTCTGCAATTTTGAAACCAAACCTAGGGGAGAAAAGACAAGTCATCAGGGTCACAGATCCACCCTGGGGCACGTCCAAACTCATCCAGCTATCGCGATGTCAGAGCATAGTCAACTGATCAACACGCATTTATCAAGCACCTACTACATACACTCTGGTAAATGCTGGGGATACAAAACCAATGATAAAGCAATCCCTGTCCTCAAGGCGCTTACACTTTAGGAATGGACTACATTAAAAACAAGTGCACAGTACTGGGTGGGCGGGAGTACACTAACCACTGGGGGTGAAAACAGGAAAGCTTCCTGTAGGAGGTATCAGGAGCTGAAGCTTCAAAGGAGATAGAGCTACCAAGATGAAGGTCAGGAAAGAGAATGTTCCAAGCCCGAGGGACAGCCTCGCTGGGCATGGAAGTGGAAGACCAGTGACGTGCATGGCACACAGCTCATAGGTCAGTCTGGCTGGAGGGTGAAAGGAATTGAGGAAGAATTCAGAATCAGCCTGGAAAGAGGATGTGGAGCCAGGCTGGGAAAGGGAGCAATGTGGAGCCCCAGAAGCTTCTAGAGCAGGGCAGTGACCCGGTCAGCCTTCCACCTTAAGGCTCTCACTGGCTGCCCAGAAGGCAGATTTTAAAGAGGAAAAGGCCAGTTGTGGGAAGTCCACTTTTGGAAGCTGTTGCAATAACACAATCTGGGGCTAAGTGTTGCTGAGGGCACAGATAGGGCAAGGTGAGTAGAGACAGGGGCCAGACATTCAAGATGCAGATCAGCAGAGCTGCAGCTGAGTGCATGGGGTGGGAGATCGACTCCTCGGGCATGAACCTGGACGGCTGGAATAATGGCGGCAGCCTCAAGGGAAGCCCTGGACAGGCTCTACGGGCACAGTGCACCTAGCAAGTATCCTGGGAGGAACGTTATCTAGCCAGAGACTGGGGGAGAGAAGCAATAATTAGAACACATTATGCTAGAGGTCACGGGACTGGGGAAAAGTCCTGGCCCCAAATGGAACAGGAGTTCCTAATGTGTACAGGTCCTATCCCTCTGGTGACTCTTGAGGGGCTAACGCCAGCCACCCATTGCCTTCAATTTCTCCTGCATACACATAGAGGTGTTTGTGGTCTATGTTAGAGTGTGCCTTCCCTGAGGGCAGGCGCCAATTCACAGCTCTACCACCTCGAACAGGGCCTGGTATACAGGCAGCACTTAACAAATGGCCATTCAGCACTTGAAAATAGTAACTCATTTGTAAATAGACCCTTGGAAACTTCTCTTCTAAAATCTAACCATATGGATCAGATGTCCTCAAATCCTGTTGCATGTATACAGCTGGGGCATAAACCTACCATTTTTTAAAAAATCTGTGGTTTTCACTACAGCCAATACAGACAAAGATGAAAGGACTACCAATGGTGAATCCAGTGTTTCAAGTGCAATTCAGCCAACGCCCTCTGAAGAAGATGTTAAGGAAAGGCACTGGCGGACTCTTGGGTCTGGGCCGGACTGGTTCTCCTCTGCTGGCCACGCCTCCACCTCTCCCAACAGATAGGCTATTCCCCAAGGCCAGTTGTTTGGTAAGAAGCCGCAGTGATGGCCAAGTAGGATATTCCCAGGCCATTCAGGCTTCCCTTGGGGTCTGCTGGTGAGGGTGAGGCCCCCACGGCATGTCTGGAACCCTCTACCTTCACCACGTTTTTCCTTATGTCAAGCTGACGTCAGCCTGTCTATAACAGGTACCCGCCGCTCCTCGGTCTGCCCGCCTGGGCCTGACTGAACAATTCCAGTCCCCTGACCACTGGAGAGCCCTGCAGATACTTGGAGGCAGCCCTAAGATGCCCTCCCATGAATCTTTGAGGCTAAGGGTCCCCAGGCTCTTCACAAGAGGCCAATGAACCAATGATCCTTTGGGTTCACTCTATGGCCCGATGAAAGTCACAAAATCCAGGGTGGGTCAGGTGCTGCCCCTGGGTGCACACAGCACTGCCACAGTAAACTCTGCTTGGGGAGGACAGTAACGCCTAGAATATCATCGTGCGGGCACTGCCTGGACTGCCTTTCTCCCCAGAGCCTAGCACACAGCTCTGCATGCAGAAGGCACTTAATATCTGTGCGTGGAGAAAAGGCCTCCGGGAAAGGTCCAGGCACTAATGTGGCTTAGTGTGTCTCCTGGTGTGACAGGGAGATGGGAGGAACCATGAGCCACACAAGGGCAGCTGAAGGAAAGGGCAGAGGCTCCTTTGGAGTCAAAGACCCAGCCCAAGGATTGGCGCTGCTGTCCACTTCCGGGGAGATCACGGGTAAGCAAGGGAGTATCTGGATCTGGGTTTCCTCATTCATAAAATAAAACAAAGGGGCCCAAGTATCTATAATCTCTTGAAACTATCATTGTAGGAGCCCATCTGGATGCTGTGCACCTAGAGCTGCCCAGGGCACGGCAAAGGCTGGCTGCCAGGGCCAAGACAAACTTCAGTTACTGCCGATTGTGCCCAGGGTTCCGGGCATTGGGGGTGAAGCAGGGGTGACAAAAACCAGCCTCAGGCCTGGGCTCCAGCAGCTCCCACCGGCCATCCCAAGGGACCTGAGAGGACGGGCAACTTCATGTGGAAACACTGAGAGCCAAAGCTTTCCTACAAAAACTGAATTTATTGCTTGACCAAATCACTTAAAAACAAACAGACGGCCCCAGACGGCCAACTAGAAGAAAATACAGAGGGCTCTGTTTGTCAGTGAGCTTGACTGGCTTGTTCCTGCCCGACCCTCTGCAGGATCAGAAACGCAGCTGAAGGAATCTATGGACTGCTCCCTCTATTCTACATTCTGTGTGCATGTGTGTGTATGTGTATGTGTGTGTGCCTGTCTCCCCGTGTGTGTGTGTGTGCATGCCTGTCTCCCCATGTGGGTGGGTGTGGGTGTGTTTGTGTGTGTGTGTGGGCGCCTGTCTCCCCATGTGGGGGTGTGTGTTTGTGTGTGTGTGTGTGTGTGCGCGCGCACGCGCACTCCTGTCTCCCCGTGCTGGTAGGTGTGTGGTGGGTATGTCTCTATCTCCATCTCCATCTCCTCAGAGCCTTTCCATAGGACCTCACCCAGGCTGGCAGTGGCCTCCATCCTCAGCTCTGTCTCTAAGCAACCCAACTTCTTTCCAGGCTGAGCTCAGGCCACCGTCCCACCAAGAGACCTGCCCCAGTTAAATTCACTTTCTCCTCAAATTATTTTGATTTCATTTGTACTTATCTGATTTGTTTGGCATCTGCTTCAGGGACTTGCATTTTTGTATTCCAAGTCAGGCACTGTGCCTAGTACATAGTAGGTGCTTAATAAATGCTTCCTGAGGAATATGAGCTGCCACAACCTCTCGCACCCCCAAAAAATAAGCTTCTGTACACAAATCCTAAGAAAGAAGACTCCTGCCCACTCTACACACACACACACACACACACACACACACACACACACACACACGAGTCTTTTCCTTCTGTGGGATGCCCATTAATGCCATAGGCGGTGTTAAGATGGTTATGTCTAAGAACCACATCACCCATAACCAATTGAATAACCAATGAAATGGCATCCAGAAACCCAGGTCACAGATAGGAGTCTCCGAAAGGACGTGACCCCAAGTTTCTGAGAAACAGGCATTTTGCCAAGAAACCAACAAGAGGGAGTCAAAGAAAATGCAGGCCAATAACACCACAGCTGTCAAAGCCTGAGCGCTAAACCTTCCAAGACCAAACCCCTCAGGCCCAAACCCCAAGGCCAATGCCTGGCACAGCAGCCCCAAAACGGCACCAAGGATAACAAAGCCTGGTTCTAAGGTTGCCAGAACTACTAATGCCAAGCCAAGTCTGACATGGAGGTCACCAAATATGGCCCCAGGGTCACCAAATCTGACACCAAGGTCACCGAACATGGCCCCAGGGTCACCAAGTCTGACACCAACGTCACCAAATACGACTCCAGGTCACCAAGTCTGACACCAAGGTCACCGAACATGGCCCCAGGGTCACCAAGTCTGACACCAAAGTCACCAAACATGGCCCCAGGGTCACCAAGTCTGACACCAAGGTCACCGAACATGGCCCCAGGGTCACCAAGTCTGACACCGAGGTCATCGAACATGGCCCCAGGGTCACCAAGTCTGATTCTAAGGACATGAAGCCCTAAGATGATTAAGCCCAATCCTGCCGAGTCTATCCATCCTAAGGCAGGCAAACCCAAATATTCTGCGGCTAAGGCTACTAAGCCCTAAGCCTTCAAAACAGATGCTTCGGCAGTGAAGGATCTGTTTAAACCCTCAAGTGCCATGTTTTTCTCTCAGCCAGGGTATGACTCCCCACTATTTGGTACAAATAAAAAGGTGAGTCATTAAAAAGGACAGGGAGGGGAATTTCACCTGTGTCAGCCTACCACCCCCCCCCCCCCCCCCCCCCGTTGCTGAGGCTGAGATGGTCTTTTGGAAAAGATCAGCGTGATGGATTTTTGTCCTCTTGAAAACTGCACAATCCAGTTCATACATCACGAGTGGAACCCAAGAGCCAAGGGCCTGAGTGTTTCTGAAATGTTCTAACCCTAGGAAGGAAACACAGGATAAGATGACAAAACCAGGCTGGCCGTTTTAGGGGCAGAGTAGGATTGGTGGCTCTCAGATGCTGGCACATACCTTCTGTTCCCTCACAGATGGACCAAACAACCAACTACCCACCCCCTTATTTACTGCAATGCAAAAAAAAAAAAAAAAAGAGATCTGCTAGAACTCAGTCAACTCTTCATATCTAAAACCCACTACCCCGCAAAGCTCTCCTTGCAGACTTCCTTCTAGGATCCCTAGGAGAGGCAGCCCCCTGGAAAACTTCAGAAAATCCCTTGGAAATGAACCTCACCCAAGTTTCCTGTCCCCCCCAAGGCCACATCCTCAGTGATTCTATACCTTCCCATGCCCTGGCAAGGTGGGGAGATACAACAGCTGAGTGCTGCCCAATGCCACCTCTGACCTCTACTGGCCCCGTGGCGAGAGAAGAGTCACTGAATGTCCCCTGAGCCTCACTTGCTCAAATGTAAATCATGGAAGACTAATCTGGGAGGTGCCTTTGGCCAAGGGTTGTGATACGGCTCAAAGGAGAGAGTGTGAGCAAAGCAATCTGCCACCTTCAAAGGGCTCCAGACACCTCCATCCTAGGATGGTCACAATCCGTTCCTGTGCTTGTAGATGGAGGAATCCTGATGTGGCGAGACGTCAGGAGGGGCAGCCAACCAGCCACCTTCATCTCCAAGCTTAACTTGAAAGTCTGCAATCTGGGTACCCTCGGGGAAGTCTTGCCATCTCCAGGCCCGCAGCAACTGAGCTAACAAGTTATGTGGCACCCGTCTACAGCGGCAAGAGCAGGTGTCTGCCCCTATGGACCAGAAGGTCTGGATGCCTCCTGACCCTCCCCACAAAAGCTTGCAGAGTACCTGCCAGAGATCCCAATCTCACTGGATTCTTATAACCCACCTCGTGATGGAGGTGCTTGTGTGATTTTTTCACACAATAAAATAGGCCTCCAACAGCTATCACATGCTCAACACAGAGTTTCAACTCGAGTCTCCTAACCATATCTAACAGGCTTTTTACCACGTGCCACTGACTTTCTGATAAAGATCTGAAAGTCAGGAATGACCCATCAGAACCAGAGAGACTGACTCCTGCGGGCTCTGCTGCATTACTGGTCACACCCAGCTGAGGCGCTCTGCAGCCCTCACTGCCAGTTGGCAGGAACCCTGCCACAGGAGCCAGGAGGCACTCTTCTCTGTCATCATGGCAATGCCAGAGGGCCTCTGGCCTCTTCAAATGTCTCCATCCACAGACCTTCACAATATATGGAGCTGAAATTATCTCTTAGCCCTTGGGTGACTTCTTTCTACTGGTCCTCATCCTGCTCTCCAGACCTCCGCAGAAGGAATCCTAGGTCTTTCCAAAGGTTGGCCTTCAAGTGCCTGCAGCCACCAATCCCACTTCAAGTCTTCTCTAGGCTAATACGTCCCCTGTTCCTTCCACTCTTTTCCATGTGGACAGTCTCTGTTCACAGCACAATATTGGTCTCACTTCTGTGAACACCCCATCCTTCTGGTTTGACATCCTTCCTCTGTATATGTAGTACTCAGACCCAAACCCTAGTATAGACATGCAATGATCAAAGTAGGAGAGGACTCAGCTCCCTGGTCCTGAAAAATAATCCACTCCATAAGCTAGTCTATGATTCAATTAATCTTCTGGCCTGGGGCCTCATTAATTTGCATGCTCCATCTTGCAGTGTAGACTGTGACCCAGCCATGGCTGCCTGGCTAATGGGCCTCTGGCCCATGTCCTCTCATGCATCCTCCATGGGAGACCTACCCAGAGTCCTGGAAGAAGTTTCTCAAGGAATGAAGGAAGACCAAATGAAGCTGACAAATTACAGATGAGTTACTGTTCTGCATCACTAGGAGTTTCCACTAATGACATCCTAGGTCTGGACTTAAAAAAAAAAAATAGCTTCTTAAAATAACAAGAATGCATTGTCACCTCCTAGCCAGCTCAATAACGCAAATCCTTGGACTTGTGCATTGTAATGGTTTTAACCCCGCCTCCCCTGCTCCTCGCGCGAGGCATGCTGAGCCTAAACATGGGCTGTTACACCAGCTCCTGCCTCAGCTTATCCACACCCTGTGACTCTCCGTGGGCCCTCAGCATGGTGGCTGGTTCTCATCTCCCTCGACTCCTCCACGTCGTGATGGCGACCACTCCTTTCACAAAACCCCGGGCTCCCTAGGCTTCCGTAACATCCCCTTCTGGTTCTCTGCCTACCTCTATGGTCCTCCCTTCCCTGGCCTTTTACTGATGGATGCTTACTCCAGGCAAAGTTCAATCCCTCTTTGCTCTAGTGACCTCATCCATCCCCACAGTCACACGTTAGTAGGGACAGCAATTGGAACTGGAATGTCATTCGCTGGTAGGGTTGGTCCCTCCTCTGTAACCGAGTCTTCGCTGCCTTCAGTAATGAAAGATTCATCAATTCGCTCAGGGTCCCACAGTCATTTTGTGTCTGAGGCAGGGCTTGAACCTACGTCTCCCTGGCTTCCAGGCCAGCTCTCCCTTTTCTATGCCCCACTACCGCTGTCAGGCCAAAAGAACCTCAAGATCCTTTGACTTCTAGCCCTAATGTCTTCCGAATTCCAACATACAACTCCAGCTACCCAGCCCATACTTCCACTTGGATGACAAGAAGTTGGAAGAGATGGGGGGACGCAAAATGGCATTTGCCGTCTCCCAAAGTAGCTCCTCCTCTTCACCCTCATCTCATCAAAGGTCCTCCTAGCAGCTGAGTTTCAGAACTTTGCCATTTCTGCCTCCTCTCTCTTCCTCCAAACTCTCCTCCTTCTGAGCCAGCTCATCACACAAGCCATCTTCCTAACGCCCCTTCCTGGCGGTTGGGTCACGTTTCTACCTAAAAACCATCAACAGCTATCGACTGAAATCCCTCTCGGGGCATCCAGGCCCTGCAGGAGCTGGCCCAGCAGGCTGGTCTTAATTCCCACTGTTTCTCCTTTTGTTCCGACCAAATAGGACCCTTCTTTTCTTTTCTTCCTGAATCTTCATTGGGTTTTCTCACTTTTGTGACTTTACTCAAGTTAGTCGTTCATGAAGGAAGGATGCTCACCGCCTATTGACATCCAGCTTGCTTTTTAAGAGCCAACTCAAATGCTATCTCAACCCGAGCTCTTTCCAGAACCCCCTTCAACAGTCATCTCTCCCTCAGCTGAAAGTCAGTCACACAATACCTGCTGCCCTTTTTATTGTCCACAGTTGTACGAAAACTCTCCTACTACATGGGGAGTGAGTGTGTATGGGTGAGTGTAAGTGTGTATGTGTGTGTAAGTGTGAGCGTGTATGTATATGGGGGAGGGTGAGTGTGTGTGTGTGAGTGTGAGTGTGTGTATGGGTGAGTGTGTGTGAGTGTGTGTGTATGAGTGTATGCGTGAGTGTGTGCATGAAGGGGAAGCAGGGATCTATCATCCAGCAGAGGACCTGACACATTAGAAGCCTGTTATGTGGCCGCTGCCTGGAGAACCATCCCCAAAGTCCTAGCAATGTTTCCTCATAGACCTCTTGCATTTTCTGCCACGCTGATTTGGGCCCTTAGCACCTCACAAAGCAGTCCCTTCGATGAGCACCTGCCTGGCCTCTGCCACTACGCCAACCCCACCTGCCATCACCATTAGCACAATATCCTAAAGAACTTAGGCCACATCCCTTTTCAAAAACCTTCAGCTGGTCCCCCACCCCCTCCCCACGACAGAAGCAAGTGCAAACCCAGCTGGCATTTAAGATCCTCCAAAGCTCTGCTCCGTCTTCCTAGAAATCGTTCTGTCCATTCTCCTCTGGCAGGAGCCCTCGAGACTCAAAGCCACCTCCAGCTCACTGTTCACAACACTCTGACTCCAGGAATGCCTGTCACCCTCCAAATTCCCATCACCTTCCCTGGTACCTCCAAAGAGCCTGATGAAGAGAGCCCAGAACCAGGCTGACACACAAGGTTACAGCGTGGGATCCTGACTAGATGGAGAAAAACATCAGAGAAATCATCATTTCTCTCATATTAGTAACCAAGTATGGAATTAGGACTAAGGTTTTCCCCTTCCAGTTCCCCGTTCTCTCCAGGCAATTCAGCCAGCCGTTGAAGGGCAGGGCTGATAGAGAGAGAAAATCTTGGGCAGATGCACCCCCCTGGGAAAGGTGAAGAGATTCTAGTTGGGTGAAATCCAGACCACTGTGTATTAGTCAGATAAGTCTGAGGGGAAACATTCTCCTGTGTGTCTAGACTACCCTAGACAGGCTGGCATGGTATAAATAAGTCTCCTTCGACCAAGACTGAGTGATCAGAGTCACATCTACCAGACCCTCATTAGAATAAGCCAACCTCTCATTAGAATATTCATTCCCTCATTACTTGTTAACCAATCAGAGTTGATTTCCACCCTCAGGAATACCTGCTCTTCCAAGGGCATACAAGTGCTGAGTGGGCTCCATGAGGGGTTTTTGGCATTCGAGAGCACTGCTGACCCCTTTTATTAATTATCCACTAGCAATAATTAACAAAATGGATAATTATCCAGAAACTATATCTCTCAGAAATTTTCGCTCTCCATAAACAGAAATGCTAAGATCTACCTGTACTTACTTCTCTGTGTACATGTTTTATCTCACCAGTCAGAAGTTCCTCGAGGGCAGGGTCTCTGTTTGTCTCTGTCAGTCTCTGCCTGTCTGTCTCTCCCCACCCCATCCTCCAACCCAGGGCCTTGCAGATCAGAAACATTTGTTGCCTAAACGACCAAATAAAGCCTAGAATCGTTTGGGCCCCCCCCCCCCCGCCCCTGGGAGGCCTGCCCAGTAGTCACCTGGATGACTCTTCTGCTCAAGCCAGTTCTTTCTGCAAGTTTCTGGAGTGTCTGGGCATCTGGGTTGTTGTCCTGAGCAAACTGAGCTTGCATAACCTGGGGAGGCAACAAAGGAAAGCATGAACTTGGCAGGTTTGGCAAATGGGGATCTTTACTCTGCCCCTAGACAACAGGAGGCCGGAGGGAGCTGCCCAACAAGGGAGGGCCTTTTTACTTCATTATTTCAAAGCCAGTAATGGGAAAATGCTAACCACAGAAAGGTAATTTTAATCTAAAAAGATTTAGAATGCTCATCTGGATAGAATACAAAACAGGAGTCTGTATAATTAACAGAGCACTATTCAAAAAGGGAAGAGACTTTTCAATAGTGTTAAATACTGGTTTTTTCCTCTCAAATTTTAAAGTTTAAAATGGAATAAATTCACCTCCCTGACTTTAACAAAATGTGTACACCTGTTTGAAAGTTTGCTTTCAACATCCGCATGAACAAAATTGTCATCATTGTAGTGAAAGAAAGCTCAGACTGCTCAGCACATAGTAGGTGCTGAATAGTGGCACCCCAACTTGTTCTTCTTGGAGTCAGTTAAGAGTTTGATTTGAAGATGCTGGGTGAAATGAGCAGAACCAGGAGAACTTTGTACACAGTAACAGCCACGTTGTGCAATGACTGGCTTTGATAGACTTAGCCCTTCTCAGCAATGCAGGGATCTGAGACATGTCCAAAGGCCTCATGATGGAAAATGCTATCCACATCCAGAGAAAGAACTCTGGAATTTGAACGCAGATCAAAGCAGATTATTTGCTCTTTTTTTTTCCTTCTGTTGTGTTTTGTTTCTTCTTCCTTGTGATTCCTCCTATTGGTTCTAATTATTCTTTACAACATCACTAATGTGAAAATATGTTTAATAGGAATGTATATGTAGAGCCTGTATCAGATTGTATGCTGTCTTGGGAAGGGGGGAGGGGGAGAAAATTTAAAACTCAAAAGCTTATGGAAGTGAATGTTGAAAACTAAAAATAAATTAATAAAATAAATTTTTAAAAAAGAATTTGGTTTGAATTCCACTTCTGACACCTACTAGCTGTGTGACCAGAGGGCAAGCCACTTAGGCTTTTTGAGGTTCACCTTCATCTATAAACTGAGGCTAAGAGGCCTGGCAATGACCATTTCCTAGAGTTTTTCTGCAACTACAAAGTACAAGTGCTTTGAAAAACCTCCCAGTGCCAAGTCACTGCTGTAGTGCCAGGGTTAAGCAGCTAAGAGCCCAAGCTGAGTTTGTAGATGGTGGCTGGCCCGCCTCTGGCAGCTGCTCAACACCAGGGGGCGTCCTCTCACGCCCGGCCTTTATCCTCTGACAATTTACAAGTGGAGGCTCTTAGGGAATCTTTGACTGAAATATACCAGAAAGGTAAACCACCTCCTCCCCACCCAACTAATGTTTTGAAAGAGGGTTTTATTACTATTTGATACAATGTCTCTAAAAGATTATTAGTAATGATACATGCATTGCTATGCAACTAAGGAGGGCACGTCCCCTCCCCCCAAACTACGTGCCAATCTGACTTGAATCTGATCAATAAGGGCCCTCCCCCACCATCATTCCGGCTTTTTCCTCACCCCAGTCCCTTCTCTTCGTTGTTGTTCAGGCTTTTCAGTCGTGTCTGGCTTTTTGTGACTCCATCTGGCAGACACTGGAGTGGCTTGCCATTTCCTTCTCCAGCTCATTTTACAGATGAGGAAACTGAGGCAAATAGGGTTAAGTGACTTTCACAGGGTCACACAGCAAGGAAATATCTGAAGCTGTATTTGAACTCAGGTCTTCCTGACTCCAGGCCAGGCACTCTATCTACTGTTCCACCTAGTTGCCCTCTCGACATATTTTTTATACACCTGTAATTGGTTTGGCTCATGGGTCAAACACGATCTAATATCCAAAGATGTCCAACTCACAATTGCCAGCTTTTCTGCTTACAGCTGCCTGCTGGCCCAAGTCGGGCCTTGGCAGGTCAATCATTACCCAGCATGTAGTAAGCGCTCAAAGCACCGTCCGTACAGATGGGCAAAGCAGCACAAGGTAACCAGAGTCAGACCGACCCCACAACCTCTGACCCCCACTCATGCCTCACTAACTGCCCAAGGCTCTCAGGAGCTGAGCTGCCTGCTACACTGGGAGAGGGCACGAAATCCACTGAAAATCCAGGTTCAGATCAAAGGGAAAACCAGGCTCTCTAAGAGGCTGGTTGGCAAACCTGGCCGTGCCACGTGCACGTGGGACTGTGACCAGGAATGAAAGTCAGGGAGCTTTTCCTGCCGACGATCCTGGTCACGGATGGAGGCAGGCCTGAAGCCAAACATGCCTTTCCTGGAACAGGAAGAGAAGCTGGAGAAAAACGGATGCCCTGATCCTGCCTCCCTTCTGGCTGCGGACTTCAGCCCCGGAGCCCCAGGAAGGCCTGAAGGGCTGGCATTTCTCAATCCAGAATGGTCCCAGGAGCAAGCCAAGACCCAGACAACAGCCCCATCCAGCCTTACCGCCATGCTCCCCAGCCAGCGCTTCCGATGGCAAGGGGCCAGGAGGCAGAAACCCCTCAGTACTCATCCCAAAGTGCTGGTCCCTGATTGGATTAATCAAGCCAAGTGGGCATAATCATCATTATTATTCTCAGAACTGACAGTGAGACGGTGCTTTGGGATTTACAAAAGGTATTATTGTATATTAACTCACCTGAGAAAGTGCTAATCTGGCTTGTTAATGCCTTGAAATTTCTCCCCTAATTGGGGACATTTCTCCACCCATTACAGGGGCTGTTCTCACAAGGATCAAACGAAATCGTGTGTCTTGTAATGTTCAAGCACCACAAAAAGGTCAGTTCTTATTACACTACAGCATGTGAAGAGATCTTCAGAACATGGCCCTTTGCACACTGCTGAGGCTTCTGTGTATGGGCGTGTACATGTGTGTGTGAATGAGAGACACAGAGAGAAAAGGGAGGGAGGGAGAGGTGAAGGGGAGAAGTGAGGGGGAGGGGGGAGAAGGGAGAGGAGAGGGGCAGAGAGAGGAGGAGGGAGGGGAGGGAGAAGGGGGAGGGAGAAAAAGAGTAGGGGGGAGAGAGGGGGAAAGAGAGGGAGAGAGAAGGAGGGGGAGAGAGGGAGGGGGAGGAGGGGGAGAGAGGGGGAGAAGGGGGAGGGGAGGGAGACAGAGAGAAGAGGAGGAAATAAGGGGGAGGGGGAGGGAGAGAGAGAATATGAGAATATAGTTTTTCTAATCCAAGCTGTCTGGTGTATGTAGTAGAAAGAGGCCTAGGGGTTCGAGTCAGATGACTTGGGAGTTGTAGAACCAGCCCTGCCATATCCTAGCTGTGACTCTGCATAGCCAGAGCCTCGGTTTTCTCATGTGTGGAATGGGAGGCAATAAGGTCACATCACTAGCAGCAGAAGGGACCTTAGAAGGCCTAGCTGGCTTTGGTCAATCCCTTCCCTTTACAGATGGGAAAAGTGAGGACTGCTCTCTGTGCCTCATGCTCAGCCCAGCCTCCAGGGCTATTCAGAGCCCCCAGTGGGATGAGGGCTGCAAAGGCCAAAATGAAAAGCAGCTACTGGAACATTCCTGTTTCTGCACAGAGACAGGGAGGACTTCGCCCCTGCACCCCTGGCAGAACAGGGAGCTCCCTGGCATCGGAGAAAACAAGCCTGGGCACTTCACTTTCCCCTGCGTCCAGGGCCCTGCGTGAGCATTTTTGTATTGGCCAAACAGCTTGTAAAGGTTTTTTCCAGGGTCAAGGGCTACCTAAAAATATCTACTTTTCTTTCACTTGAGATGTTATGTTCGAAATATTAAAATACCCGGAAAAAACCGAGTTTGGTTGTCAGTTTTTTAAAATTCTACTAATATTCAGATTAACGTCCCAGCCGATCATGTCACTTGGTCAAACCTCACTTTCTGTGGGGACTTCCTCAGAGATTCTAAAATGACCTTTGTGCCTGCTAAGTCACCAGGCTAAGGGGCAGCATGGCCTAGGGAACAGGGGCACAGGTTGGAATCTTGACCTTGTCACCCATGGGACTTTCATAAATCAATAAAGTCTCTGAGGCCCATTTTCTGAATCTGTAAAATGGTCAACGGTCTCAGTGGTTTCCAAGGGCCTTTCCAGCCTCCAGCCCTGCTCTTCTCTTATTTTTAACTCCACCCCAGGAAATCCAGTCCTCTTCTGGCTCATTGCTGCTTTCTGAATGAACTGTCTGAGGTTTTACTCTCCCTGACAGAGGCAGCCCTGGACCCCCAACTCAAGAGGTTTGAATAACCATGGGGCTGATGCAGCATCAGAAACTGGTGGGATCTGATCCCTGCAAAGGACAGTGACCCCTTCCATCTGACTGGCAGCTGAAATGGTCCCCTTGTGTTGTTTCTGCCCTTAGCACCAGAGCTCCTGGAGAGCTGGGGCTGTCCTCCTTCTCCATTGCACCTCCAGTGCTCAGTAATAGTGAACACTTCAGAATCATCATGGGTAGCATTTAAATAGCACCTGGTATGAGTCAGGCACTGGGTTAAATGCTATGCAATCATTTCATTTGATCCTCACAATAACCCTGGGAGGCAGGTGCGATTATGAGCTCCATTTTACAGATGAGGAAACTGAGGCAGACAGAGGTGAAGTGACTTGCCTAGTCTCACACAGCTAGTAAGTGGCTGAGGCTGGATTTGTACTCAGGTCTTCTTGACTCCAGACCCCATGTTCCGGGCCCTGTGGCACCCCTTAGCAACCCAGCTAGCAAACGGTTTCATTCATTCATTCTCATACATCCCCCCTAATTCTTTTACTGTTAATCATTTTTATGCCTAATGGCAGTTGGTCTTTTCACTGAAACAATCCACTTTTTAAAAGCTTAATTGTATCGTTATCTATGCCGAGTCATCCTATCTGAGGGTAAGCCTACATCCTGGCACCTAGAACAGAGCCTTGTTCAAAAACAGCATTAAATGTTTGTTCATCTATCATTTCCCATGATCCTCCTAACTACCCTATAGCATGATACAGAAAGTTTAAAAGGCAGAAATTTGTATATTAAGTTGTAGGTAAGATTTTGAAGGAAATCATTTTTTTGAAAGACACATCAGTCACATCAAAGGACATGGCGTCCTTGGAAACAAGTGGATGGATAGCTTTCAAAATCACCTTTGGTTAGCTTCTCCTAACATCCGGGGGACTCAAGCCTAGGGCAATCACAGTTACACTAAGGTACACCAGACTGAAAGAAAATAAGCCTTCCCTTTTCAAGAGGCATCGCCAACTGCCAAGCCTCAGTCCCTCTAAAAAGAAGAAAAAGGTCCATTTGATTGGCAACAACCTCTGGGTTCCTGTTCGTGCCCATGTGACTGCAATTACTTCCAACCCTAAAAACACACCATCTCGTCCCTCCTCAAGAGGGCCGAGCGTGCTGTGTTCCAGTGAAACGTAAAATGCTAATATGTTAATGTCCCACAAGCTGCTCATGATACATCTTGATGCTACATAATTTCTCAAAAATATTTGTCTTCTTTGGAAATGATGTGCAGTGACAGAAATGTCTCGAAGCCAATTTCATTGGGCAGACTGAAGGGATCAACATTTTGCTTCCATTTTGCAGAACACCACCAAACTGCCTCTGGGGAAAAAGCATGAGTAGCTGCTGGTTCTATTTCAAGAAATGCCTGATCCTGAACCTCTGTGAACCACTCTGGGGCCATCAAAGAATGTTTCCAGAGCCACCTAGCTGGTTTCCTGAACAAACACAAAGCGAGGCCTCGGTAAGGCTGTAAGAGCCGTGTGTCGACAGGGGCACTGGGCACAGGAGGGAGGGATGTCACTGACATTTCCAAATCCCCCCACTGGCCACCTCTACCTGGAGCTGATCGGCTGTAAAGCTGGTCCGAGCTCTCTTGGCTGGCTTGGGGTGATTGACATCTTGTTCAGTGAGCAGTGCGCCTTCCACACTAATTCCATTGCCTGAATTTCAAAAGAAAAATACAGCAATTGGGTTGATCATTCAGATGAACACATCCAGGCTGCCAGAATCCATTCTTTCCCATTTCTTATTTACTCAATATGTGACCAGTCAGGCAACAATCACGTATTAAACACTTACAAAGAACCAGGGCCCATGCTAAGCACTGAGGATACAAAGAAAGACCAGAACATCGGAGCTCACATGGCATGGGACCAAAAAAGATCCCTTGCCTGCCCTGGAGAAAAGATTTGGAGCTGACATTTAAAGCCACAACACGATGTAAACACAACAGGACAAAAAGAGTGTTTGTGCACTAGCCCTAAGAAAAAGCGCACACACTCTGGGATGAAATAGGCCCATTGCTAAGCAAAGGAATCTATAAATGTATCCGTTGAAGACAAGATGACCCTACTCTCCTTTAGTAACAAAGAAGCATACATTTTAGCTTACCATGTAATACTGAGAAAGACGCCCCTATACCCTCATTTACACACACACACACCCCTTCTCCCTCCTCTCTCTCTATACACACACACACACACACACACACACACACATGTACACTGTTTTCAGGCGAAATATCTATCCTAAAAAAGACAACCAAAGGTCATTGTGACAACGTCTTTGGAATATCATGGTAATATTCATATTTCAATTAAAGGAAGGTCCTTTGGCCAGCCACCCAGTCTCAAAGTATTAACTTCTGGGGAGTATTCCCATCATAGCTTCTATTTATAAGTTCTGTTTGGGACATCTTTTATTTTAAGCTTAAAACTTCCAAAGTATCACATTGGTTGCCAGCGTAGTGATACATGTACATTCGGCTTTTTCAGTCTAGGTCAAAGATGGTTTCTCTTTCTTCACCAGCCCTAAATTCCTCAGGATCTTTGCCCTTGATTTTTTAAAAAGATTCTGTTTGTCATTTAGGATGTGGAATCATTTTCCTTCCCAGAACTATCGGGGATCAATGTTGTTGCCTTCCTTCCCACTGAAAGTCAAATTAGTTCTGTCTTTGTAAAATATTGTATTTATTAAACCTGCTTTTTCCCCCCCACAGATTTCCCCCCTCTGTCCAATATTTATTTAGAAACAACTTCCTTGTAAGGAAAACTTGCAAATTTTTTTATTTTTGAAAGTTTTTTAAAGAATGAAAGTGAATCTGTACAATTATAATTACTATTTCTGGCAAAATATGTTTATCACCAGCTGTCCAGAAATAGGTAATCTGTCCATCAGAAAAATATGGTGTGCTTACTTCCAAAACAATAAAATTTAGTTTGATAGCTTAAAATGTATGTGTATACATACATAATATGGAGAGAGACCTAAATCTAAAGAATAGGGAACAATTAATTATTATAATTGTATTATGAAATTACTTTACACACACACACACACACACACACACACACGGCCGCATGCAATACCCACCATTATTTGGGCTATAATATGACCAAATAAAATATTTTCACCCAACAGTCATGAAGCTAAAATGCCAACTCGTTAACTTCAGCACAAGCATTTGGACACCATGCTACTCATCCTCTTGTCCCCAGCCCCACCCCCCAAACAACACCCGCTGTGACGGAGGGAGAATTTACCATTTTCTACTTCTCTCTTTAAATTGTCCATCATGCAGTCATAATGGACTCTACAGAGGACTTTTTCTTCAACCAAAGCAAACTCCTCCCCAGTAGAGAGTTGTCTCTTGCAGGAGAAACAAGCGAAGCAGGCCAAGTGATAGACATTCCCCTTGGCCCTCCGGACCCAGTCGGTAGAGTGGATGTGTCTCCCACAGCGAGAGCAGCGGGTTCCGTATCTTCTACGGTAAAGAAGAAGGGGGGGCAGAAAAGGGAGGCAGACATTTCATCTTGAGTCAAAATAAGCAAGGAAAGAACGCACCAACCAGACACATTTGTGTCCCTTCCCCTTAACTTGCTCCTGTCCAACATTCAAAACCTTCATGGACCTTCCTTCTAATTCTCCTCCCGCAAGAACTCAGTAGGTTCTGAAAATATTATAATTTCTCCCAATTCAAAAAGAGTCACCGCTCAACAGTGGGTTTCAATTCCAACAGATTCCGTATGAGCAAAGACTGCCGTTATTGCATAATCATAGTCTAGGAGGTTTGTGTTTTCTTGGTTTCTTTTTAATTACTTGCTACTTTGGGAGGGCTTCCAATCTGAAGAACGGGGTAAAAATCCACAAACACAACAGAAGCTCAGGAAGCCGGAAAGCTGTCGTTGGCGACCAGCTCAGGACGGCCAGGAATGGAACCAGGAGAAAACGCCCAGTCTTCCGCCTCAGGGGTGACAAGCTTGCTTTTATAGCCGATCAATTCCAAATACTCCAAAGCATTCCATGACCAGAATTGATTGAAAAAATATGTGGATGTATTATACGTATCACAGAGTAAAATAAATCAGCAGAGTGGGATAGAAAATGGAGACTATTCTGTGACTAAATGAGGTGCAATGGATACCCCCCTGCCCAGCAACCCTCCCCCCAAAACAAAACAAAACAGAACCAGCACTCAACTGGTCCATTGGTCACAAGATATTGGGCTGTTATCCATATGGGGAAAAAATGGCCTTTTGATACTTTCAAGGAAGAGATTAACTGTGGACCTTGTTAAGGTACAAGATGTACCCCTCCCCCCCAAAAAAAAACCAAAACCCTTCATTTCCTTTTAGATTTCATTCCTGGAGAGTATTTGTCAAACTGAGTAATAGTTCCAGGGGTAGAAAGAAGAAAAACAAAGGCACTGGCAAGTTTTCTGTCCCACTTTGCTCCAGTCCAACCAAACATATTTCTGAGGGGCCAACGACGCCCAAGGCCCCATCCTGGGCTCTGAATGCTGCTAAAAGCCATGGCCCACATGCCGACTGCTTCAATGGCCTTTGGGAGTTTTGACTAATGCCGTCCCAAGAGCAATCTTCAACATAAGTAAAATGGTCAGGATATCCATTGCCCCAGTGTCCCAGTCTGAAATGCTACTACAACTGGCCTTTAAACTAGGACCATGAGAGGAAGCGTCCAGTCCTCCCAGGGGGAGCAAAGGAAGCAGACCGAGGCCTTTCCAGCCCATCTGGGTTCCTAATAGAGAGAGGAAGCCAGCTACTTTTTTTAAACTATGCATTTCTATTTTTCCTCATCACAAAACTCTGAATTTTTATGAAGTTACCCACACTTTACTCAACTGCAAAGCTCAAACTCCTGATGTACCTTAATGGTCTCCTTCTCTCACATGTGACATGCCTCTGTAAAAGCTAAATGTTTTCCATTTGGAGATACAACAAAAAAAATTAATCTTTTTCTTGACAATTTTGGAAAATTGTGCTTACATTTGTAAAAAGTGACTTTCTGTTTCCGTACATTGCTGCCCTGAGTTGATTGTTTTTTTTAAACGCATACATAAGGAATTTGAGAACCATTTCAATGAAATTCCATACAGAAAAGATAAGGTCAAGAGAAAAAGGGGAGGGCGTGTTCCAAGGCTACTCTAAGCAGGCCCCTGAAGGTCAGAGTTCAAGGAAGGCAATGGGAAGGCCAAATTTTTTTTTGGTCAAATAACATCTCCTGGGTAGAATGTGAAAGTACATTTGGACTTTTTGACCAGTACCTGGGGGGAATTTGCTGCTTTCTGTGTGGTAGGTACTGATCTAGTCTGCCAATGACCAACTCCCCGAGGGTCTTTGGGGAAGGCCTTGGGACTCTTTGGTTCCATCTTAATAGGAGTTAGACTCAGCTTTGGCTTCCACTCGTGGTCCTTGTAGCTTTGAATTATCTTGGTGGGGCTAGTGGGCAAAGCCAGCTTATCTAGACCCTACCGCCTGAACTTTCAACCCTAAAGGGGAAGGGCTATGTATTTTTTTTTTCTTTATAGTAGAAGCAGTTGATGGACGTATTCCGAAAGGACCGATATCTTTTAAAAAGGATTGGGCACCATGGCTACCCCGGTGAAAGCTATTAAGTCGTGCTTATTTCAAAGTGAATTAGGTAGAAGACTGGACAGACTTCACCAAACCTCAGAAGGGAAAGGTTCTGAGTCGATGCTTTTCTAACCTACCTGAAATAATCGAGTTTGCAGAAAATGTCTTTATCTTTAATGTAACAGCTGGTGTGCCTTCCTAAGGAGGTCCGGCAGACGCTACAGGAGAGACATCGGACATGCCAGCACAGGTCATTCACCTGGAAAGACAACAAACGGAAAAAGAAAGAAAGCTCATCAACGGTTAAGACCCCAACGTGGCCCCCCACATAGGAGGAGGTTCAAAAGCCTTGTCGATGCACATGGGAACACATCAGATGAATGTGTGTCTTCCATTCTAAACCTTGTTATTCTTGAGGGGGAGTGGGGCATACACAGGACACAGACTTGTCTTTTGATTAGTGGGCAGGACACCTAGCCTGCAAGCTCCTTGCACTGAACCACATCACCAGCTGCCTTGGTTCTCTAGAGCTGCTCCATCCCTAGGTCATACCTGCATGTCCCAGGCAGTTTTATGACACCCAAGCCTCTTGGAGACACTGCTATGCTGCCTTTCAACTGAGTGGCTTGAGCTAACATCTTCATCAGTATGCATCTGGATCTGTTCCCTACAATCCCCCCAAAATCTCCCAGAAATTATAACTAGGAAAACGTTTAAGTTCCTTATGTGTTTCTTCTAAAAATTACCATAAAAGATTCTGTTGTCTTTTTTTTTTTTTTTGACATTTTGAATCAGATTTTTAACTTAACAAACCCCGGATCCTCAGAAGGAGGGGGTGGTTTTCTTCCCCCAAGATGTGTGACCTGAACAGTCCCCCACACTCTGCCCAAAGCGCCCAAGCCAAACTGATCTAACCTGAGTTTGCAATCCTGGCCCAACCATACAGCATGGGCTGCCTATTTCCAAAGGAAAGCGGTGACTTCGGTTTTCTACTGAACATCATTTGCCAGGCTAGGTTTTCACTGGGCTGAGCTGTATACTGGCAGCTGTGTTTCAGGCATTCCTCTGCTCCTTGTGTCAAGGGAATGGTTTAGTTACTTGGTGGTGAAGGTTCAGATCACCACCAGAGGGGAGGAGATAGCCGATCCTGAAGGCCTGGTTTCAGAAAGGTCATCTGAATTCTTCAGTTTACAGGAGCAAAACTCTAAGGCCTGTCCTTCCTGGCTCCCCCTACTTATTAACCTGAAAAAGCTTTATTCTCCCTCTGGCCAGACAATGTGAACAGAAATCAGAAACACCATTTCAACACCGACCCAAAGTACTCAAAAATGTCACTAAGTGGGGTGGGGGGGAGAGTGGACCACAAATCTATCACTGAAATCAGTAACAAAAATGAGTTTGTGTGACTGACATTGTCCAAAAAGTCCAGTTTACCTCCAGCTAGGTGATGGTTTCTGATCAGGTCCCAGGTGATAGAATCCTAGAGTTAGTGCCAAGTAGGTATGTCCCTGATGGTGGACACATCAATGACACTTGGCTTCTCAAACCAACAGAGCTATGTCCTCTATTCAACAACGTTTCTGGCCTCGTAACCCACCTCCAATGGCAACACCGTACAAGCAGCTGCCCTTCAAACAGTAAGGACACTTTGGGGGGTTTGTCAAGGGTGGTACAATCAGGATCTCACGTGAGCCTGCATAGAAGGTGGTCCAAAGGGTTTGACCAAAAATAAAGGCCTGGCAAGAGACCACCGGTTCCCCTTCGGCTTACCTGTCCCAATCAGATACCAACCCAGACCCCTTCCAGACCGTCCACACAGCCTCGTTTACGGGCTAACGGAGTAAACAAACTGGACAAAGTGCAGATCTCTTCCTAAGGAAATAGGCATTTCCTTGGTACCACTGGTGGTCATTATAAAATGGAAGCCACGAGGAGGTTGGAAACCCGGGGTCATTTACAGAACCGCAAATATGAGGGCTGGGGTGTCAGCTGAGAAAGAAGGGGTCAAGGCAGACCTTTTTCTTTATTGTTCCTTTGGGGCTTTCTTAGTACCAATAAATGAAGCTTCAGAACCCCAGGGAAAGGCCTCCATCCCTTTGCCTTGAAATAAAGGCGGATCCACATCTAACCTATCAGTGCTATCTTCCTTCAAAGAGAGTTTTGGGATTTTCCTTTAGCAATTTATAATTCTTTTAAAGAGAAAGGCTCCATCCGTTTTTAAAAGCCCACCCAAAATGAACTAAACCAGCATTGGAGATGCTGTATGTCTAACCACATTGGCAGGATGCTGTTATAAGCATGCACCTCAGTTTGCTAAATTCCCCCAAAGGGATGTACTGCGACATGAACTAAACAAGCCAACCAATAGTCTCTCTGGTTAGTGTGTGAAAGACAGAATCTGTGCCCCACTATGGGTCTGAACCGAAGTCTGACGAAAACCAGGCCCAGTGGACCGTACCAAGAGCTCCGTTTTCCTGCCAAATAACATGAAATGACGTGCTCAGTGGCTAACAATTGAGCACCCGATAGCAGCCAGGACAGCTTGGCATCTTCCAGTCAAACTTGAGAAGTCAACAATCAAGTCTGGGTTTTAGGCACATGCGCTTCTCAAAAGATCATGAACACCCCAGCTCCTGAACATGCTTGTATATTCCAAACATGCCCCAAACTGATGGAAGACAGCTGAGGCCTGGAGGTCCAACTCCAGTGTTCCCAGTCCATACATTTTTCTTAAGAAGCTTGATGTATCAGAAGGGCGAAAGTCAAAGCCTCTGAAAACACAAGCTCTTTCAGCAACTTATTCTCAAATACAGGCTCAACAAGCCTTCTGTTCAACTGCTCTGCCCAAGTCCAAACCAAGAAGAGGGTGATCCCTGAAAGGCTCAGCTTCAGTTAAAAAGGCAGGTCTAGTATAGTATAGGTATACACAGTACAAGAGAGGATAGTTTATTTCCTTCAGAAACAATATCACCAATTTGGAAAAATGCAAATTTGTGCTCTAAGGTTTTTAAAAGACATATTAAGAGATCACCTTTAAAAACCTACTGTTAGGATTAGCTTTTGAACTTTGTAATGCATTTATAAAAAGCTAAAATAAAGCCATGAAAAGATAAAGGCTTCACTACAGCCTGGGGAAGCAGCCAGAGAATAGGATTCCCATTCTGTAAATGAAGAAATGGTGATATTTTAAGGTGGAAGCGACAGTATTTTCAAAGTTACATCTGCCAGTGGACTCCAGGAAAGAACCCTCAGAACTAGAAATCGACCGTTCTCGGAGAAGCCAGTTCACTGCTGGGGAGCTCTTTAAACGAGCCAAGTCCTATTCGCATAGAGGACCCCCACCCCCCACTGCTCCAAGGGACCTTCGAGCCTACAAAAAGGGGGTGGAGGTGGGGAAGCTAGCAGGATCCATAACACATTAAGGCCCACGGCCAACCCTCCAAACCAAACCGATACAAATAAGCAAACAGCGCCCCAGCAGAGGCCAGAACCCCCGGAAGGGCGATCGCGAAGCCCAAACAAGCCGGAATAAGCTAAGGGAGAAGGAACCGAAGGGTGTTTCAGGGCACGGGGGTGTGGGGGTGTGGGGGTGTGGGGGCGGGGTGGGCCCGCTTCTGTCTTTGTTGAGTCTTCCAGGTGGCCGAGATGAGCGCAAAGCGCCAAGTCCTGGTGCCAAGGGCCCTGCCCGCATCCTTCGAGGGGCAGTGCCCAGCCCGGGAGCCCTCGCTTTCAGAGAAAGGGGCGACTGTTCTGGGCGCAGTAGCACCTTCGGGTGAGGCGACCAAGCCGGGGAGCAAAGCCAAGCGCTCCACCGTCCCGCCCCGCCCCCGGGCACAGGGTGGGTCGCTCAGGGGGCGGCACTTGGGGGCTGCTGGCTCCCGCGCGGAGCATGCGAGGAAGGGAGACCCCGAGTAACCCCTTCTTCCCTCGGGGAGCTCGAGCACGCGGAAAGCCGGGGCTCCGGCCCCGGGAAGCGTGACCACCCGGATGGGGAGGGGATGGGGGTGCTGCCCCGCGGGCCGTTCCCCACGACGTCGAGCCCACGGCAAGGGGCCACAATCCGGCCCCGGAACCAGACCGTGGGGCTCCCCACGTTCGCTCCTTGGCCCGGCGGGGAGCGTCGGACCCCGCTGGACGGCCCCGACGGGCGCCCCGAAGCCCTTACCTTGAGCAGGTACTTGTCCACGATCTCCAGGCCGCAGCTGCTGCACACGCATTTGGCCGGAGGACAGCCGGGGGCGGAGGCCATGGACCTCGGAGAGGAGGACGGCGACAGCGGGACGGAGGAGGAGCACGAGTCCTCGTCTG
>NW_020954582.1:3200354-3203618 GCF_900497805.2 Vombatus ursinus
CCCTTCTCCCGCCTCCTGCCAGCGGCGGTCCCCGGCGTTCTGGGCCAAGGCTGGCAGCCGGGCGCCGATCGGGCGCACCTCCCGAGCTTGCGAAGGGCATAGATGGAGGGGGTTCGGAAGAACCTGGGACCTCGCGGCCCTCTCCGGCCGGCCTCGGCTGAAGCTGGGCCTTCTTGGGGGCACGGGCCCACGCGCTCCAAAGATACAAAAAAAGAGATCGTAACACGGTTCCCCGACCGGGGATCGTGCGCGCCAAGGAGGTCCAAAAACCCCCAAACGCCTTCGGTGGGTACTTTTGTCTCGGCACATGAGATGAGCTGTCCTAGCGCGCCTTGGGGTTACGACGCCTGTGGCTGGGGTCCAAGGCGACGCTCTTGCACTTCATTCGGCTGCGGGAGGCCTCCGCAGCTTCTCGGGACCCGCTCGTCTGCAAAGCTAGATTCCGTCTAGTGCTAGCCAGCCTCCCCCACATCGCTGCCCCCAGCCCAGCAACAGTGACCCCAGAACGAGAAAAACCAAACCTCCCACTCACTTGGACCCGAAGCGGCGTTACACCGAAGGCTTCGTTTCCCACATGGCAACTTTCATAACTCGGATTTGGTTTTTCCTGGCGGTGGCGTTGGGAGGGGTGAGAAGATGATGATTAAATAAATAATATCCCAAGTCAGAGCTGCAAAGGGAAATGCGCCCGCGCCCAGAAGTTGGGCCGTTTCAGGGGACTGCGTCTGGGACACACGGATGGCCAGACGAACGCAGGGACAGACCAGCAAGGCGTCTGGTCTGCTGGCTCACCTTCTCAGTGGAAACAGCCAGTTCGGGCACGTCTTTTTCTTCTAGTTTACACACAAACATCTGATCGCTCTTCCAATACATGGCACAGGAGGGCCCGGCTATCACATACCAACTCCAGGAAGGGCCGAGGTCTCTCGTTCCAGCTTTCTCTCGTACCCACCGAGAAGCACTCTGAATAGCTGAAAAGGGGAGGAACTTAAAAAAGAAAGAAGGAAAGAAATAAAGAAAAAAGAAAAGCAAGCGAGCTAGATCCAAGAAGGTCTTGGAGACGGCGAACAGTCCGTGAGCGACTCCTCTAAGGATCCGTTCCCCACTTCACGGATGTCAGTCCCTCCAGGAAAGGGAAGGGGAAAAAAAAAGGGGGAAAAAAAAAAGCAAAGTTTTGTTTTCCAGGGGGTGGAACCTTTCACGAGGGGAGGGAAGAGGAGGGGGGGGGAGCCTTTTCCTGGATGACTAGCCTCACCTCCTCATGTAAAACCCGCCTTCTCTACATGTTAAGATCTTTATCAGAACGAACCAACTCACTCAGGGTTTTGTATTAAACACACACGGGGATAGCCTGTTAACTTTCGACTGAAAAATATCTGTCCTCATGGTTTTTCACAGCTCTCTAGCGCTTACTCTGCGACCATAACCTAAACACAGATTCAGGCTACATCTCTTTTCTGAAATAACCCAGAAGACAAACAGAAGGGAAAGAGAATTGTGTGGGAACTGGGGACTCTTTGGGCCATATCTTCTGAAGCTTCTCTCCTTCCTTCCTTTCCTCCATCCCTCCTCCTCTGGCCGCCTACAACAGAAAAGCAACCGCCTTCCAGCCTGGCTGTCCATTTATCTCCGGGCTTCTAGGTCCCTTTGCTAAAATTTTCTCATTAAGATAAAGAGGCGCATCTGAGCAACGTAAAAGTTTACGGTTGCCACTAGATCTGAAATCTAGCCCACAAGAAAAACAAGAAGTATGTTGCTAATTAGGACTGCTTTTTCATCTCGACCCAGACACAGTTTGAACCCGATGAGTTGCAGTGCACAGCCCTGAGAGGGTCGTCAAGGCAGTGAGGAGAGTGTGAGGTGTCAGATAAAATGTTCTTTTCTGGGGTGGGGGATGTCGGTCCTACAGCTTTCTTGAGGGGTATTTTTTTTTGTTCTTTGATGAAAGATAAATACGTATTATATATATATATATATATATATATATATACACACACACACAGAGAGAGAGAACTAAATCACTTTGTTAAGCTACTTTTCCTTAAAAAATAAAATAAAAATCAACATAGATAAGTCAGATTCTCTCTCAGTTCAACCCTCTAGAACCGTGTGTGACTAAAGTACATGCATGCAGTTCAATCGAATTGCTTTTTTGTTTGTTTGTTTGCTTTTTTGTTTGTTTTTTTTTCACTTCTCTTTATTCCGATCTCTTGATCAAGCAAAGTAAGCATAGATTTGTGTAGGAACAGACATCAAGAGTCCTATCCGGGGCGTGAGGCGGGACTCCACTGGGTTCCATTGCTTGGGTCTCAAAAAGTCATTTGCTCCGATCAACTCAACGCCGATTTTTTTCTCCAAGGTATCTTTTCTCACAAACACACATATATCCCTATAAAACGTCTATTTGTTCCATAACCCAATTCGATATAACTGCCTACAAATTCCTATTAGAAATTCTGCAAATGATAGTACTGACCGTTGAACCTCGCTTAAACACATCAGAGCAGTGGACGACTAATCCGTGCCATATTATTATTATATTACATTCTAGCATATGAATTGTCTATTATGTTACTTTAAGGAACTCAAAATTGAACAGGGAACAAGGCTAGCCTGTGTTTAGGAGGTGGGACTGAGGGTTTGTGCCTTTCGTTAAAAAAAAAAATCTGTATCGTAAGGGAGTGGGAGTGGAAATCCACACGATTCATTTTCCATGAAATAGAAACTGCTTCGAAACGGTTCCTCTGAACGGAAAGACAGGAGGTACAGAATGCTGGATCGATCAACCCGGCTCTAAAGTAGGATCAGGAACAGAATGAAAATCAAATTTCCAGTCGTGGGATATAGTTACAGCCAAAGTGGGCTTTTCTTTGTCTTTTCGATTTTTCTTTTTTCTTTTTCTTTTTAACCAATATATCCAAGGGGAGTTGTTAGTCTGTTCTTTCCGAACTGGAAGCAAACACCCGGGCTTTACAGATCAGAAGTGTGTCTCTGTGTGTGTCTCTCTGTGTGTGTAGCTCGAAGCTCAAATGCACAGGGTCCTTAGACCCATTTTAATTTGAGCGGAACCAAAGCCAGGCTGCCCTCCATTCCTGTTTCAGAATCATTATCTTCCTCGAAGGGTCTCCGGTCCTTCGAAGTGTGCATTCGGAGTCTTTTGAGATAGTAACAAACAAAGGAGGGTCTCTAAGTAGCTGTTTTCTCCCATTCCCCCCCATCTCTCTCTCTCTCTCTCTCTCTCTCTCTCTCTCTCTCTCTCTCTCT
>NW_020954582.1:3203628-3218777 GCF_900497805.2 Vombatus ursinus
TCTCTCTCTCTCTCTCTCTCTCTCTCTCTCTCTCTCTCTCTCTCTCTCTCTCTCTCTTTCTTTCTCAGTTTGGACATATGGATGTAGTGTAACTGCATAATTGGAAACGCCGAGCTGGCTTTGGGGAGGCTGGCCCTGGACTGTGTGCAGGCATTTAATAGATGCAGAATCGTGGTGTTTTTTTTTTCTTTAAAAATTATTATTGTTCCCTAACTAAGCAGGATCCGATTTCCCCGGCTCCCGTGAACCTTCGTGCACCCTTGCAGGGTGCGCCCACCTCGGCTCAACCCTCCGCTCCTCGCCAACTCTTCGTCCTGGAGTAAGGTTCGATCCCTGACCAGCCCCCGGGGTCTCCTCCTCCTCTAGCTCCAGAAAAGTTGTTCTGATGTTTTGCAAAATGCCACTTGCTAAGACAAAAACTTCCACGCTAATCCGAAGCGTTTTTCTCCTCCCAGAAAGGTTTTTTATTCTAAATTTCAAAGACGAAAAATTGGGAGATAGTTGTGACACGCACGCACACACACACAAGCGCACTCCCTACCCCGACCTTACATACAAAGATGAAAAACATTTCTTTGTATTGTAGGTGGCGGGATGGAGGGAGATAAAAGTCTCCTTGTCTTTGCGGAGGACAGCGTATCCTTTAGAGGCGTCTCCTAAATGAAGACATCAAGGACTTCTTCTGGCCTGGAGGTGACAGGGAACCCCCCCCCCCCCACGCACGAAAGCCCTGGCGGGAGCAAGGCCCCTGCCCGATCTCTAAGCCCTCTGAGAGAGATGGGGCTGGGGTGGAGAGGAGCTGGATGAGTGTGCCCAAAGCCCGAGGCTCAGGATTGGAAGGGGCGCAGGACCCCTGCTCAGACTCCCTTGTCTTTCCAGGCTATTAAGAGGCTGCCTGGCTAATTGGGTGGCAGCCGGTGGCGGCAGCAGTCACGCGCTTTGTAATCGCTTTATAAGTCAGCCACCTCGCTAGTGCTTCTCCAAAGGGCCCAGAGCCACTATTTTCTCCCTCCGTGCGCACTGCGGGCGCCACCTAGAAACCTCCTTCATCAGTGGGATGAAATTAAGGCTGCATTGACCGAGCCCTGCAGAACTTGATATTTAAAAGCAATAGATCCGAATTAGCAAATTATTACTTAAAAGAGGAGAGGTCCCCATCAACTGGCTTATTGAGCCCTGGGCCTCCCTGCTCCTCGGCGTGAGTAACCACATGTTTGGGTCTCGAGAAGGGAACTTGAACGTCTCAAAGCACACCGTGAAGCTGCTACGGGAAAGCCAGGCCTTTCCTGCTTTCTCCTTACTCGGCATTCTCTCACCCCTATTCCGCCCCTGCCCCACTTTTTCCTGGCCCTTTTCTGGAAGAGAAGGACTCAAGAGAGCTAGGGGCCCAGTAGAGAACTCGGGCACGCACCAGGGGACTCTTCTATCTCTTCCAACGACCCCACTACGATCCCTGGGCTTGGACCCGGGAAAATGTTGGGGGTGGGGGGTGGGGAACGTCCCAGGTCTGCAGTGGAGGCTCTTCCCTTTCACTGATAAAGGTAGCTTACCTCCGGCTTCCCAAGGCTTGGAGTCTAAATTCAGCCCAGTTTCCCTTAAAGGAGTCTGGTTCCAGAGACAATCTGAATCGCTCACTTCTTTCGAAGCTCAGCTCAAACCGCATCTCCTATATACCCTCAGCTGCTAGTGCCTCCCCCCGTTCTCCTTACCCTCCCCCTCCCCCCCAGCCATTGTGTATCTATTTGGAGATACAGGACGTCGTAGTGGCTGGAGTGCTGTCCTCGGAGTCAAGAAGACTAGATTTAAGATCGCCTCTGGCACGTGCTGGTACCATGACCCTCAAGAAATCACTTCATCCTCTCTCTCGAAGCCTCTAAATTGCGAGACGGTGCCAGTGACCGGTGTCGGTGGTAGAGGATCCTCACCTGGAGGTGGTGGCACTGAATGACTCCTTCGAATATAAGCAGGCGCGCGCGCACACACACACACACACACACACACACACACACACACACACTCTCTGTCTCTATCGCAAGACATTCTTGTAATCTTCCTAATAGAAGGTAACCTCCTTGAGGGCAGGCCTATCTTCCTTTTGTCTGTCCTCGCAAGCGCCGAGCACACCCGTGCCACAGAGCAGGCGCTTGGAAAGCTGCTCGGCTGCCTTAGGCGCTCAAGCCTAAATCCAGCTAAATTCTCTAAAACCTGTCTCAGTCCTCCCTGAGGTTTCTTGGCAGCCTTCGAGGGGTTCTGCTCTTTGGATTCGGGTTAGGCTACACTGTGCCACCCCCGCCCGCCCCCGCCACTCCTTCCCTTTCGTTATTTCCCGGGAGCGCCACACGGACGGCGGGCAATATCCCGAGCTCCGCCCGTCTTGCGTTCTCCAGACAGCTGCCCACGGCACCCACGGCATCCTTCCAAGATCCCGGAACTAGGGAAGTGCTTTTCTCATTATCCTTTCAAGCAGACGAGTTCCTGGGGACCCTGCGGAGGGATGCTCAGCAGAGGTATTGCCAGAAGACTCTGCTCGCCTAAAGGGGCCCTCCTGAGCTCAGTATTCGCCTCTTCCCGGCCCCTTGTACAAAGGTCATTCTGTCCCCAATCTCTCCACTGTCCCCGGCCCTCTGGGCCTCAGGGACGCTCGGGGGCTGATGGAGGCGCTCAGCCCCGCGCGCCCGCCTCCAGATATGCCCTATACCAGCCAGAGCCGTCAGCTGCCACCTCTCTGTCCTGCCTCCGGAAGGGGCATCGTAAGCTAACCGCAGCCTGACCCGAGAGCTGAGGGGTTCAGGCAGCGCTCGCCGGCAGCTAAGTTTTACGACGCCCTTCATTCACAGCGCAGAGTTTACCCGAGAGTCGCAGACTCGGAAACCTCTGGGCTCGCCCACGCTGCCCTAGACTTGTCTCAAACAGAGACGCAGCATCCCTTACAGCAGGGCAGGGGCCTTAAAAGGGATGCCTTTGCGGCTCTACAACAGACTGGCTCAAAGAAAGAGTTGGGCGCCGTCCGCCGGCTCGCTTCAGGCAGGCCCCCACCCTATAGTGGAAGGTTCAGGACACATGGCGCACGGACGGGAGTCGGGAGGCAGCGGGGTGCGGTGGCTAGAGCCGGTACTGGAAGTGCCAAGTCTCTCCTGATCTCTTTTGTCACTGGGCCACTCACGTAACCTCCCGGGCTATAATCTCCACAATTGTGTAAATCACTTAGCCCTAGCTAAGCGCCTGCAAAGTACTAGACGTTATGGACAGAGACTCGGCCCTGAGTTCAAGCCAAGTGTCTGGGGCAAACCGGCTGTGCCATCCTCGGCAAATGACATCACTTTTCAGAGCTCCAGGCAGCTGGCAGAGACCATCTGCGTAGGCTGAGGACTACATTTATCGTTTTTAAAATTGTGCTGGGCGGTGAGTGAGGGTCAGACCTGGAGTGTGTGACTTCCCAAGGTGGCTGTGAGGATCAAAGGAGATCACGTGTTATATGTACAGCTCTGGGCAAACCGTGAAAGCCGTCTGTGTGTGAACGTCAGATCTTCGTCGCTTCTCCAGACTATTAGATTAGATTTCAGAGAACTCAGAGGCTCAGAACTGGCACAGAGATGCTCACTGGTTCCTCAGATGCCCAGAGGCCAATCTGTCGCGTCCTAGGTTTCAAATCCTCAGTGGGAGGGGAAGGTCCCGAGGCCCAGGACTCCATTCTCCCCACCGCCCTGCGGCTCGTTTCTCTACGTCTTCCGAGCTCTGGCTACTGAAGGTGAGCCCCAGCCGGATGGGGAGGGAGCGCTGGAGTCAGAGCCAGGAGAGACTCCGCATCTGGCCGGGAGAGACGGGACCCTGTCGGGCTGCCATTCCAGAGATTCCATAGCTCCGAAAGTTAGCTGGGGAAGCGTGAAAACAGACCTTGATCCCAGTGCAAAGATACGTCTAAAGCAGCTCACTTTTCAAGCCTAAAAAATAAGGCATCCTTAGGATGGGCTGGCCCAGCGCGCTCAGGGCGCGAAATTTTTCTGGAGGAGAGTAGTGGGGGAGGGGGGTTTCCAGGGCTAGGTGTAAGCTAGAGGGGGGCAGAGGCGCGCCAGCGGCCACAGGGGGACTGCAACTACTCATTCTCATCTCGTCTAAGGGCTAGAGCCCTAGTGGAAGTAGGCTGGTCTCAGGCTCCCCATTCCTAGCGCTTTTCCTTGTCTTCTGTGCTTAGCCAGGGTGTCCCAGAAGTCCAAGAAGCAGGGAATGGGGGTGGGGAGGAAGCTCGATTCACACAGATTTTTAAAAAGTGAAATAGCCTTTCAAATGTTTCCCTGATCTCAGCCAGCTCCTCGAAGCTGCAGAAATGTTTGCATGCACACACACGCACGCAGCTTATGTGTGCAAATCTTCGAACGCGTGCATATGCATCTCTGATCTCAACCTGTTGTTTCTTGCAGCCACAGAAGATACATACTTGAACATATTTTCATATATGCACACATGCACATGTACTGTGTGAGTCTGTGTTTAGAGGCCGGATCCGTGGTTTCCTCTTTGGCCGGCGTCTCGGATGTACCGACTATTTTAGCTAATGCAGATCTTCAGTTGGTTTGTAATTGATGGGATTAGGCAGTTTCCTGAGCTCCAGAGCACAAGAGATTTGCCTCTGATCACATAACGAGGTGTCAGTGGCAGAATTTGAATCCTGTTCTCCCTGACCGCGCTCAGGCTGGGGTCTCTGTCTGTTTCTGTGTCCACGTGTCTATCTTTCGTCTTTTTTATCTGTCTTTCTATGTTTGTTTCTGTCTGTTTCTGCCTCTCCCCTTCCCTCCCCTCCTCTCTCTTCTCCTCTTCTTTTTTCTGCCCCCTTTTCTTCTCCCCTTTTTAATTTCACAAGGGCCACAGAATTTAAAACTGAGGGTCCTTAGAAATCCTCTGTTCTGATGCCCCTAATTTTACACATGAGGAAAATGAGGTTCAGAGGGGGGAGGGGGAAAGAAGGGAATACGCATTTATTAAGCGCCTACTAGGCACTGTGCTAAGCGCTTTACAAAAGAGAAACGAATTAACTTCCCTCCACTCCCCCACCCAATCCCTGAACTCCTCTCAGTTTTTTTTCTTCCTTCTCTCCCAAAGCCAGATGAGCTGTCCTGACGGTCCTTGTGGGTACAGAGAAGTCCCTAAAGCTGCTCGCTCCTTCTTTACTCCGGAAGAGAAGGTGCATGCATTGGACGGAATGCCTTCGTTCCAGGCTTGGCCAAGACTGTTCTTTCCGAGTTCCAAAACCATTCAGCAAGCCTTCTGTGCTGGAGGCAGGGAACTACGGCTGGGCAGGTGGGGCATTGTCATCCGGGCGCGACCGGGGCAGGGTGCCCAGAGGGAGAAGAGGCCGGTGTGCGTTCGTCTTTACACCCAAAGCCTCACCATTAGGTGCTGGCTGGGTGACGACTCCCCTCAACTTTCCCCTCTACCCCCACGCAACCACTTTCACTAGGCTCTAAATTATTCGATGACATACGTGTAACACCCCAATATGCTGAAAGCTGTTTCTGCCAAGCCTTTCGAACATTGCGAAAGTAGAGAAATGTGATTTCCCAAAGAGAGACCGGATTTTCTTTTCTAAGCTGCCTTCACTCGCTGCTTTTCCTGGGTTTCCTTAATGGGACTCTGCTCGGTTCCTTTGTAAGGGCTGATAGCCCAGGGCAGGTCTGAAAGTTCATCTTCCTCAGCCTCAGCTGTGCTTCTGGTGCCAGCCGGGCAGTTTACTTGTCTGCAGGAGTGCTGGAAATCCACTAAGCAGCCGACAGTCTGCGAGGTGCAGAGGGCAGCGAGGGAATTAACCTCTGCCCAGACTCTAATGCTTGACTTTCTCAAATTGTAGGATCAGAAGAGTTTAGAGCTGGAAGGTCCGCAGAGGTCATCTGGCCCCGCCCCCACCCAATTCCCATTTGGGGCAGCTAGGTGGTGAAGTGCTTAGGGCGCTGGGCCTGGAGTCAGGAAGATTTATATTCCTGACTTCAAATCTGGCTTCAGACACTTACTAGCTGTGAGACCCTGGGCGAATCATTTAACCCTGTTCCTCAGTTTCTTCATCTGTAAAATACGCTGAAGAAAGAAATGGCAAACCACTCCGATATCCTTGCCAAGAAAACGCCCAATGGGCTCACAAAGAGTCGGACACGACTGAACAACAACACGCCCTATTTTACAGATGAGAAAACTGAGGCTGGAGAAGGGAAGTGACTCGTCTGGACCATAGCGTTAGGAAGCAGCGGAGACGTAATCTGAACTTGGGTCCTCAGTCTCTAAGGGGAGGTCCCTTTCTCCCGCGGTTCCCAGCACTACGAGCCAATAATCGAGGTGAGCAGGGTGACCTTCCGAAGGCAGGGACAAGAAGGACTGCAAAGGGCCCACTAGTGTGCTCTTTAGCGCCCACCACCCAAAGCTCCCCATCTTGGGGGGAGGGCTCTGCTGGCGATGCTGCCTCTCTTCGGCTGAGCAGAGCCGAGGTTCCAGCGCCGGGAGAGGGGGGCGGGGTGGGGGGAGGGGAGAGAGAAGGAAAGCGGGAGTGACTTCAGGCCCTCAGCAGCCAACTCTAGCCGGACCTTCCGAAGAGCCAGGGCACTTAGGCCTGGCCCTGCACAGAGTAGCAAGGTTTTCACTCCCTTCTCCCATTTTCAAGTTCCCAATTGAAATCCAGGGAAACATTGGGGAGAAGGTCAATCAGCCTCCCCTCTTCAGCAGGCTAATGAATTCAACAGAAAACTCTCTGTACTGTAGCAAATTTGATCTTCCTTCACCTCCAAGGAACCCATAGGGGCAAATCCTAAGTATCTCTGAAATCCTATCGAGCTTAGGGAGAAGAAGGGGAGAGCAAAGAGTCCAGGAGGGATGAGGCAGTGACAAAAAACCAAGCCCCTCACTCGCCTCTGACTCTCTCTGAGTCTTGGCCAGCTGTGTGACCTTGGGCAATTCACCTACCTCTCTGGGTGGCAGTTTCTTCATCTTCAAAATGAGGAGGGTTGGGTTGGAGGATGCCTAAGCTTCCTTCCAGTTCTGCCATTTTGTAATCACTGTGGTCATTCCTTCTAGCCTAATGGAAACCACTTGAACGCATTTTGAAACCCCCTTCTCTGCAGCAATGCCTCCCTTGGCCTCAGAGGCCTAAGCCCTTCCCTAGATTTTTGGACAAAAGCCCTGGGAACCCACCTTCCTGGCCCCCTCAGCCTCCCCCTGGCTTTCTAGTCAAATGGCAGTAACTTAATCTTCCTTCCCCTGCCAGCCTTGCTTACCCAGTGTGGAGACTTTTGACAACCATTCTTGAAGGGGCTGTCAGAGTCTCTGAGCCCTCACCCAAAGAGAGGTCTCCAGTCTGAGTTGAGGCCCATGACTCCAGTTTTGCAGCACTCCCTCACCCCACCTGCCTCTCAGACCTGCCAAGTTCTAAAAGCCTGAGCACTGTGCACAGCACAGTTTTTCCAATTAAACTGGAAACCTACATTCCAATTTCCAGGAGAAATGAGTTAAATCGAGATCATCACTTTTCCAGCTCTTGGTTGTTTTGCATTTCTGAGACTGCTTTTTTTTAAAGTCTGCAGCCTCCAGGAGGTTGTCTGGAGAATGAATGTGTATGCACAGGACCCATAAAATAGCCCAGCCCTAATTGATATTCTCAGTAAAATGCCCTTGGAAGGGATGGAAATTGAATCAGACACTAAGGGGTGGAGAGAGTATGAAAAGTTCAGGGAACATTGAAATATGCTTTCGATTTCCTTGGGATAAGAACAATCCCCTAATCCTACTATGTTCACCATCAGAAAGGGAAACCAATTTGTTCCTGGGAGAGACTGAAAAACCTGCCTAGCTAAAGGGAAGATGACTATCTTTTCTTTCTAGGATGATGATCTTAAGGATGGAAAAGACAGAATTGGAGAGAAAAGGCCACATCATTAATGCAAAAGGTGTGAGGAGTTGGTAGACAGGATCTGAATGCTAGTCTTCTACCTTCAAAGCAAGTCATTATCAGCTGGGAAGTGTCCAAGGCATCACCATTCAGACCCAGAAAGAAGTCAGCATGGATAGATCCTGGAGAGTGGGAAAGACAGTGAAGTCCCTTCTTCCAACCCCTATCTTACTTAGCAATGACATTAGCAGCTGGGCAATTGTTTTTGTTGTTATTGATTCAGAAAAGGGCCTAAGGTAGAGTACTGGAAACCTCTGTAGTGGCAAGGGTGGCCTCATGGGTTGGATTTATCCTGAGGTTGATGAAGGAAACTCTGACTTATCTGTGCACTCAGCATTTTGGGCAGATCAGTAGATGGAAATCTCAGTGAGGTTTGATTAAAGATTTTAAGTACTGCAAAACTCATAGTTGTTGGTCAGTCATGTCTGACTCTTTGTGACCCCTCTTAGAGTTTTCTTGGCAAAGATGGTGGAGTGGTTTGTCATTTCCTTCTGCAGCTCATTTTACAGAAGAGGAAACTGAGGCAAACAGGGTGAAGTGACTTGTCCAGGTCACAACGGCTGGTGTCTGAGGCCCAATTTGATTCTTCTTGACTCCATGCCAGTCCTCTATCCGCTGTGCCACCAGCTGCCCCAAAACTCATGGTGCCCCTCTCAAATATTGAACTCCAAAGAATCGATGCTTTTGTTTTTATATTTGAACCCCCCACCCTCAGCATTCATTCTCTTCCTCTCATTCCTCCAGGGGCGGGACTCTGAGAAGTGACCCCTAGTTTATAAAGCCTTGGAAATTTGAAGCTAAAAAGTGCACTCTCCTTAATTTATAAATGAGGAAACTGAGGCTCAGAGAGGGGGGTGTGAGTTACCCAAGAGCACATATATAGCTTTTCAGAGCTGCCACAAAATCCTGGTCTTCTCACTGAGAATTCCAATACCTTGATACCTTTTTTTTTTTAAAGTTGATTTTATTTCTTCCTGTCCCTTATAGATCTTCTGAGAGACAAAGCTTGCCGAAATCCTAAGAGCATGTTGGCTAGATTTTATTCCTCTGGAGATCATAGATTTAGAGATGGCAAAGGACCTCAGAGGTCATCTTTCTTTTCACTTTGCAAAAAAATACATTTCAGCAGAATTCTGAATCATTTAACATGTAATTTCTTTTCTTAACAGGGAGGCTCTTTTGCCTAGCAGACAAAGTACTGGACTCCAGAAGGCCTGAGTTCAAATCTTAGCTCTGACACTGACTTGATGGGACCATTACTGGCAAGGCACTTGCTTCTCTGAACCCCTGGGGCAACTCTCTGAAGGGGTAAATCAGAACTTTGTTTCCATACCCAAAAAATCACAGTGCCTGATATGTAGCAGATAAAATGAACAGACCCGAGCTTGTCCAGAGGACGGCTTGTACCAAGATGCTGGTGATGGGTTTTGAAACTATGTCATATAGAAAATGTTAGAAGTAATTGGAAATGTTTAGTTCTGCTGAAGGAAAAGCTATCCCAGGGACTGCCTTGGGAAAGATGGAGTCTCACCTACTTCCTGTATCTCCACCGATAGATCCAGGACTGATGGGAGATGGATCCAGTGGAAGGGCTGACACCTGCTCACTTTTTTTTTTTTGCTTTTTTTGCTAGGCAGTGGGGTTAAGTGACTTGCCCAGGGTCACACAGCTAGTAAGTATCAAGTGTCTGAGATGGGATTTGAACTCAGGTCTTCCTGACTCCAGAGCAAGTGGTCTATCCACTGCGCCACCTAGCTGCCCCCACCTGCTCACTTTTAAGAAAGAAGTTTCAGACAATTCATGCTTTCCAGGAGAGGAATAATTTTGTCTCCCTCCACGGTGAGGTCCTTGGCCCCGGAAGTGTCCAAGTAGAGGTCAATGATTCTGCTCGGCTGGATTCCACTGAACGAACAGCTCGAGGAGGTGCACCTCTCAGCTTCTTTGTTGAACGAGAAAGATGCCATGTACTGTCCTCAATGTGTGAGCTCTCCTGGATATGTTTATAGTCACACTGGAAATCCTCAATGTTCCTTTGCATTTGAAATTATTTTTCAGCTATCTCCCCATCATTCCTTGCCTCCTACCCAAAAGTCAAATGGCAAGTTGGACTTTCTTCACAAAATGGAGAGATTTTCATTCCATTTGGGGGCAGATTCTTACTAGACTCTGGCCCAATTTCTGGTGTTGAAAGGCCCAGAATGACCAAGGCCTGAAGTCCCTGGGGCAACATTATAGTTCCTCCTCTTCCATCCCTCCCCCTCACTGTGTCTGTAGTGATGTCCTTTAATTTTGTTTTAAACACTGGTGGAGGAGGGAATGGAGAGGAGGTTAAGGATGCTGGAGAGAATGAACTTGGGTCCTACTTATTTAGGGTCTATGCCAACTGGTCAATGAGGATTGTGCCTATTGTGTATATTGGTGTGTTTCTGTTTGTAGTGTTTGCTGGGCATGAATGTACGGTGTGTGTGTGTGTGTGTGTATGTGTGTTTGCGTGCACGTACTCATGAGTCTGGATGTATGAAGGTACATGGCAAATTGGGGCAGGATGGGAAGAGTCTCTAGGGAGTATTCTCCAGGCTTTGGGCTCGGTGGGTACATACTGGTGCCTTTCTCCAGCAACGTTTTGGGGCTAGGCACTCCTAGCCCCTATTGGCAGGCTCAGGAACCTGACCAACTCTCCTTCCCCTCGTGGCCTGCACTCTGCACTGCGCACCGACACATCCACTCCCTGAGGGCCCAACTCCTGACCCCATCATTTTGGGGGTACCCCAAGGGCCCCAGTCCCCTTCTTGAAAGTGCTCCCTGTCTCTGAACCTTTTCTTCCTGGCTCCCCCCCTCTTTTGTACCCACAGGATGCCAGTCCCCAGCGCCAAATGGACTCTCCCAATCTGCCCAGTTGACTTGGTTTGGGAGGATCCAACTTCCTCCCTTCAGGGGAAGAAGTGCTCTGTTCAGGGATGGCCAACCTCAATGTGCACACATGGGTATCTATCGCTATTTGTACACATGAGTATCCCTGAGGTGGCATGTGGAAGTAGACAGAGGACTGACCTTGGAGGCCCAAAGACCGGGCTTCCCTTCTTCACCTGCATCTTGGCTGTTTGACCACTGGCAAGTCACCCCCCAGGCAACTCTCTAAAACCCAGAAGAGGGAGAGCCTGCTCCATGGAGAAGCTCCCACGCTGGGAGCTCCCTATTCCCAGCTGAAATCCTAGGGCCAAACCCAAATCAAAACAAAACAAGACACAAGCCCCCACACATGTGCACAGATTGCACATGTGTGTAGCGTTTCTTCTACTCAACGGAACGCAGAGCAGGAAGCCTGCAACCTAGGAAAAAACCCACCAGAAGAATTGCAAACAAAAACAATCCGGCAAAACTGTCAGGCTTCCTGGATGGCTTGAGGAATGGGATTTTGCCTGAGCCGGATAGATAAACCAAAGCTCTGCTCCAGGTGACTCCCTGCCCCTCAATGGCTGCTGATTCTGAGCGAAGCTTCCCGCCAGCTCTAGAGGCTGCTTTCCTGGGTGCCTGAGGCCGGCCGAGCTACCTGCTCCTGACTTTGACCTGACCGAACAGCTTGAGCCCTGTAAGGTGGCACAGAAGGTGGGCCAGCAGTGCCTTCCTCGGCCAGGCTCCCTAATGTTTTTCATTTGCTTTCTTTCAGGTGCGAGCGAGGAGGATTCTGACTCTCCTCCTGTTTTTAGTAACTGGGGTGCAGGGCGAAGCAAAATATTTGTAACAGCTTAGATATGTGTGTACAGATCATCTCCCAAATTGCCTTGTTTTCATCTGGGCAGCTACCATGATGAGAGTCTTTTCAAATGGACTAAATTATGCGTGTGGGGAACCCTGAGCTCCCCAAATCCCCTTAATTAAGCCAAGGAGTTATTTTCCTTTAATATGATGAAAGTTTCTTTACCGTGAATTTCTTTAAAAAAGTGTATGTTCCTGATTTTGACCACCCTGATCGAGACTTCATACTAACACATAAGATGAAGGCGAAAGTGGATTGTTTGTACACCAACCTAGAGCTGAAAAATGCTCAGTAACATTTCACATTTGACAAAGCAATGTGTTTGTTGGGTCAAGAAATAATTTATCCCTCTCCATCTCTCTCCTCCCCAGCCCCTTTCTGTCTCCTCTGTCTCTGTCTCTGTCTTTCTGCCTCTGTCTCTTCTGCCTCCTCTCTGTCTCTGTGTCTCTTCCCTTTCCTTCATCTTCTTCTTCTTCTTCTTTTTCTTCTTCTTCTTCTTCTTTTTCTTCTTCTTCTTCTTCTTTTTCTTCTTCTTCTTCCTTCCTTCCTTTTTCTGTCTCTCCTGTCTCCTCTGTCTCTGTGTCTCTTCTCTTTTCTTCTTCTTATTCCTCTTCTTCCGCTTCTTCTTCTTCCTTCCTTTTTCTGTCTCTCTGTCTCTTTCTCTCTCTGTCTCTCTCTATGTATGTCTCTGTGTCTCTGTCTCCCCGCCCTTTCTCTCTCTTTCCCCCACCCATCTTTCTTGGCAAAGGCATCATTTTTTAATGTACAACCCATGTTTATTGTTTCTGTTGTGACTTTGGTCATTGTGAGCACATCTGGTTCTGATACGATCCCTGTGTTAGGCACACACTATTCTGTTAGTGAGAATTTTACACCCATCTGGCGGGGGGAGTTTTTGCCAAAGCTATTTGATGCCCAGTTGAACTTCAGCCAAACTTCTGTGTGTTGATGCTGCCCCCCCACCAACCCAAGGATGGATAATAAACTTTAATGAAATTATACTTTGGTACTTGCTGACAGACGTCAGAAACACATTTGCTCAGGTCAATAGCAGTTTAGTTTAGGGCTAGCTGGGAGGAAACTATATTCATATAGCAAAGATAGTGGGAAAAAAGAAATAAATATTTGGAAATATGATTATGAAATTAAAAACTCCTAGGCACTTACATAAACAATAGCTCTCCACTGAAAGATATACATGTTAGAAATAGCCAGAGAAGTTAATGAGTATGGCAGATAACATATTTATTCATTTTCATTGAGGAATTAGAATTTTTGATATTATCACTGAATGGGTAACAGCGTCTTCATCTGTTCACGTGTTTGTTTGTTGGTCTAGACTTATCCATCTCTAATTTATTATCTTGAGACTATAAGGGGCAGGTAGGTGGTACAGCAAATAGAATAATGGACCTGGAATTAGGAAGACCCAAGTTCAAGTCTGGTCTGAGAAATTTACTAACCATGACCCAGGACACGTCACTTAACCTCTGTTTCCTTCAGTTTCCTCCATTGAAAATAGGATAATAATAGAAGTTACCTCCTTTCATTGGAAGAATCCAATGAGATGATTTTTATAAACTGCTTAGCATGGTACTTGGCATATGGTATGTGCTTATTATGTTTGTTTCCTTTTTAGAGAAAATGGTCTGAGATATTATTAAGTGACTTGTCTAGGGTCATGCAACCATTCCATGACGTGTTCAGGACTTGAATCTCTCTCTCTCTCTGTCTCTCTCTCTCTCTCTCTCTCTCTCTGTCTCTGTCTCTCTGTCTCTCTGTCTCTCTCTGTCTCTCTCTATCTCTCTCTCTCTCTCTAATGATACACTGTGATATCACCATAATAGGACTCACCAGCAGATATATCCTGTGTTGAATCAAATCCCACAAAACACCACCTACAGAGACATGGAGTTTGCTGAAACTTTGGAGTCTATGGGATGGGTTTTAGTCTTGACCTGAGCAAATCCATTTAAAATTGTAATGGGATTAGAGGTCAGGTCCAATACTCTCACTTTACAGATGAGGAAACTGAAGTCTAGAGATGCATCATGAAGTAACGTACCTAAGGTCACTTAAACAGGAAACCAAGGTCAGAGTCAGAGTCTGAGCCTGATTCCAGCCTTTCCTCCATTGTGTTTTTGATCACTGAGGAATTACCCTAAGCAAAGAGAGAAAATGTTGGTCCTTTCCATGCCCTTTAAGAAGAAACACACAGAACGGTGCAGTGGTTAAATGCATATACGGTTTGTTTGGGAGGCAGGCATGGCTCATGGGAGCACAAATACAAGACTAACGTAAGCTTTCAAAAGAGGGGATATCTACAGCCCTTGGCTTTGAAACCAAGACCTGAGAAGGTGGAATTGTCTTCTTGGTTTGATGAGTGGGAGAAAACAGGTGACATTCAGCTTGTGTCTCATCGTCCTGCGGTTCCAGTGTGACCCTCCAGGCTTTGGATTCTGGAATGGCAGTCCTCTGGTCCCCAGTTGTCAAGTTAGGTGGAAACTGTTGAGCCCGAGTCTACTATGGCCAGGGGCTTAGGCAGTAAGGGGAGACTGTGCCCCCAGCTGGAGAAGGAAATAAATGGTTGCATACTTGTTCTTCAAAGTAAATAGCCTTTTGTAAAAGTTGATTAATGTCAGCTGTTAAACGAAACTGAGAACTAGTCACTGGCGATTAAAAGTGGAAAGACTGTACCAGATTGGAAGCTCAAGCTGATGGCATCAGGGAGAGACCCCCCCAGCCCCTTGGGGGTGCCCCTAGAATCCTGAGTGGGGATGTAGCTACCTAGCTGAGAATAAGAAAAGTAATTATTGTGGTAGCTAACATTTACATGGTGCCTTAAGGTTTGCAAACTGCTGAACAATAGTAACTTATTTTTTCCTGCAGCAATCTTTGGGGGTAGGTATTATTGTTATCTCCACAGACAAGGGCAGCATGTTTTCAGATGAATCCAGAGAAATACAGTCTTTATTGCTGTTGCCCTGTCTCAGACCTTTAAGGGTCCTGGATGCAAGCTGTACCTAGAAGACCTTACCTCCTCCCCTCTGCCTCTTGCCATTCCTAGGTTCCTTCAAAGCTTGGCTCCATGTAGGCCTCCTCCACGGGGCTTTTGCAGACACCCTACAGTGTTAGTGCTGCCTTCCCCAAGTTATTTTGCACGAAATGTATTTGGTACTCATTTATATGTGTCTAAGGTGATTCGTCCTATAGAAGAGAAGTAGTTTGGACTGTGGTCAATGTTTTTTACTCTTTTTCTTCCTTCCTTCCTCTTTTCCTCCCTCCCTTCCTTCTTCCCTCCCTCTTTTCTTTCTTTCTTTCTTTTTCTTTCTTTCTTTCTTCCTTTCTTCCTTGCTTCTTTTCTTCCTTCCTTCCTTCCCTCCTTCCTCCCTCCCTCCTTCCTTCCTTCCTTCCTTCCTTCCTTTCTTTCTTTCTTTCTTTCTTTCTTTCTTTCTTTCTTTCTTTCTT
>NW_020954582.1:3218787-3224465 GCF_900497805.2 Vombatus ursinus
TTTCTTTCTTTCTTTCTTTCTTTCTTTCTTTCTTTCTTTCTTTCTTTTCTTTTTCATTCTTTCCTTCCCCAGAACTTACTAGCCTAACATACAATAAGTGCTCAATAAATGTTTGTGCAATGGAAAAGGCTTCTTGCCACAATTTAATCCTAAACTCAGGACTTAGGCATCATTGATTTATAGCTGAAAGGCCTCTGAGAGGCTCCATGTTTTACAGACAAGAAGGCAAGGCCTAGGGAGATTGCATGTTCGGCCCAAGACACAGAGGCACTGATCACAGAGGCAGCATTTGACAGCAGGCCCTCTGGCCCTGGAGCCCCTACTCAGTATCACCCTCCAATGGGCTGGAGGAGTGGTTCACTTGAAACCCTGAGCCCTTAGCCCACCTCTGACTGCCTATCTTGCAGTTATCCATTCTCCATCTTTTGACAAGGAGGCCTCCTCCCTCCTTCCACTCCCTGAAGGTTGTTTGTAGGGTACTTTAAAAGTTAACTTGAGAGTCTTTGCCTTTGTGACTATTGAGACTGAAGGCCAGGAGACAGCTTGGTGGGGAGTGCAAGAGATGACCCTGGAGTTGGGAAGGCCTGGGTTCAAATCCTCCCTCAGATATACAGCAGTTGTATGACCTTGGGCAGGTCACTGACTTCTCAATACTCTAGGATTTCTCTAAGACCATAGATAGCAAACCAGGTGCTAACCTGCCTCAGCCAAGGCTGTTTTCTCACCAGGGATGGAAATCTACCTGTTCTCTCTTTAAAATACCCAAGGTTCTCAAGACAACCACAATATTACCCATGCAAGAAGGTAAGCACCTATTAATCGACCATCCAACATTTATTAAGCTCCTACTGGGTGCCAGGCACCATGATCAGCACCTAGGCAGCAAAACCCAAACTTAAGCAAATTCTGCGTTGAAGGAGCCCTCATTTGGTCAGCAAAGACCCCACTTACAAATATACATAGATATAAATACCCCAGACCTAAATATAAGGTCATTTTGATAGGGAAGGCACTGGTAGCTGGGGGCAAGGGCTCAAAGAAGGAGTTGAGATGAACTTTGAAGGAAACTAGGAATTCTGTGAGTCCGAAATGAAGAAGGAGGGCATGCTTGGCATGAAGGATGGCCTGTGCAAAGATGTGGAGGCAAGAGATGGAAGATGACCTGTGAGGAAAGCAAGAAGGCTAGTCTGATTAAAGGGGAGGATGACTGCAAAAGACGGCTGGACTTTAAACACTGAACAGAAAGAATCTGGATCAACAGGAGAAAAGTTTGGGGAAAAGGGACCAAAAATGGAAGCAACTTTCTGCTTCCCTGAAACTACATGATCCATAAGCCCATAACCACTAACAGCAGGTACTGAGAATGACCTTTTTCGTGTCTCATTAGTGACCTGTGTGCAGAAATACCATTTCTCCATCTGCCTTGGGACGACTCCATGATGTGGCTTATGGAAATGTGAAGCCTCGGGAATCTGCACGTCCCCAATGCCTGTTCATCTGCTTTCCTTTGCTAGTGAACACAATTCCCAGGCTATCTAATCAGTCTGCTTCTCCAGGGATCATGGCAAGACACTTCATGCCTCTGTGGACAGGCAGGGGTGGCGAGAAGAGGAAGGAATCAAGAGGCCAATAGCAGCTCTGCGTCTTGCTGCAGCACCTGGGACAACTCACCTCATTGCTCTGTGGAATGATGGGGCTTTGGACACCTCTTCCATTCAAAGGAAGCGACAGACCCTTCGATGATGGCTTTTAGCCCCTCCTGCCTCTGTACACCTGCCTTCTAGGTGTGTTAGTCTATCATCTGACCATGTCAAGAATAATTTCTTGGCAGCATTTTCTTAGGGATGATTACCCTGCAAGATTGTCCGAATTAAAGTGTGTGTGTGTGTGTGTGTGGGGGGGGGGCATTCTTATAGTAGTAAGTGACATCGTGAATGAAATTACTCATATCTTGTGAATATAATCACATCAATTTCCAGAGTTTGAATTAGGTGAGATGTCTCGGGATCTGATCTCTAATGCCTTGTGACATCATTTAATTTAAAAATCTGTTACTTCTTTTGGTGGTTATGATTTCTGGATTGAGACCACCCCAAAAGGCAGTTTATGGATTTGTCTGACAACAGAGCCCACCAATGATTCCCTTTCATCAATTATCCTCCAGTTAGGGCGCATCTGTTTCTGACATTGTTGGGAGATTTTGTGTCAAGGCTTGCCAAAATCATAGACCACTGCCGATAGCAAGAGGAGGCCAGCACAGTCCCTCCCCTCACTCCCCTAGGCTGGGGCCGGGCTGCAGATGTCACGGTGAGTCCTGAGGTTGGAGCTCTTTCCTCCTCCCCCTCTCCAACAAAGAGATTCAGCATTCACTTCTTCAAAACCAACTATTTTGTCTTGGGTTCTGAATCATTATTTTCCATCATGGATTATCAAACTATGGATGTGTGAGAATGGACTGAGGGCTTCTTGGCCACTCAATAAACATTTACTAAGCATCTACTATTTTCCAGGTACTATTCAACTCCACTGAAGATCAATGACCAAGTTCCCAAGTTGTGAGAACTCCTAATTCTATAAGGAAGGCCTTGGTGGGCCATATGTGTGACCACATGGAAGTCTTGGGTGAGTTTCCTGGAGTCAAATGTAAGCTTAGCTTGTGAAATTCAAATTGTTTTAATTTGTTAGGGGACTGTAATTTAGCCTGGGCCTTTTACTTAAAGTAACCAATAATTAGCTTTGTCAATGGAAGCCACTCCCTGTTCATCCAGAGGCCAAGCGTGTGATACGGGAAATGTGGGAAGATCACATTTGGCTGAGTTGGAGATCATTTCTGAAACTTCCTTAGGGCTGGGGTTTTGACACAGTATACAGAGAAGAACTGGGTTCTTTAACGCCTTCTGACTGCATGACCCTGGACAAGTCACAGAAACTCCCAGCGCTCCAGGTGACTCAAAATCCAAGCTATGAAGTAGTTTGCCCGGACCCAGAGCAAAGACGGATAACAGGAAGGTAAGGAAGGAGGGAGTAAGAGGGCATCTCAGTGCCCTTGGTGAGGGGAATCCCCCTGGCCTGGCTAGCCTACGTTCTTGAGTCCAAAAGAACCCGAAGATGTGATTGCTGAAAAACTGTCAGTGATATTTGAAAGACTGTGGAAAACTGAGGAAGGACCCCAAGATTGGAGAAGGGAAACATGGTCCCGGTTTTCCAAAAAGGGGAAGGTGAAGTTGGAAAATCATTGGCTAGTGAGTGCAGCGTTGGTTTCTGGCTGCCTGATAAATGCTTGTGGGATTGCATGTAATTGAATTAGTAGTCAATCTTAATTACTTACCCTTCACACCGGGGCCTTTGCCAAACCTTTCACCAAGAGGCTTCCCAGCCTCTCAGCTCTTTCTAGGGGGTGGCAGGAAGCTCCAGCCCTCAGGCTGGAGATCAGGAAGGGCCCTCGCGGGCTCCCTGTTTTAGGGGAGCAGGATTTTCGTGAAGATAATCTGGGCTTCTTATTAACATCCAAGGCGCCAGGTAGTTTCACTACATTTTTTCCTTCAAAGCATTTTTGGATTCCTGCAATTTAGTGGATTTGACAAATGAGTTCTAATCACTTCACTGGGTGGCTTCAAGCTGTCTCCACAAACAGCTCATCAGACCTTCCTTCCCCAGAGGCCTTCATTCCTTCTCTTTACTTGCACTTTATGCTTTATTCCATTTTCAGCTCTAGGCCTACAGTCTGCATTTAAGTGTTACTTAGGAAGCTGTGAGGAAAAAGCTTGGGAGGTTATAGGGAAGCCTCATTGTGCTGCCCCTGACACCTGCCGGGTGTGCAAGGCGCTGGAGGTGTCTAAGACTCAGTTTGCCCAACCACAAAATGGGAATAAAAAGGCCCTACCTCACAGCCTTGTAAGGCTGGAATGCCATTGAAGGCTGATCGAAGGACCTGCAGTGCTTATCCTGGAAAAGAATGGGGTGGGGGAGGGATTTGGCAGCTGTGTGGGAGATGGTGGCACTTGTTTTGTTTGGCCCGAGGGCAGAGCCAGCAGCAGTGGGGTGACGTTGCAAAGACTCATTGTCAGGGAGGACGTTCTAGTTAGCCAGCCCAGAGCTGGATTTGCTGCCTGGGGATGGGGTGGGGCAAGGGGGTGGCCCGCTCCACTGGGGGTCTGCAAAGCCAAGGCTGCACGACCACTTACTGGGTGGAAACGTCCAGAAAAGCTGGGAAGGCCACTGGCCGTCCTCGGGAGCCAGTGGTGCGGTGGGACGGCAGAGCCCCGGACTCCAACCTTTGTCCAGCTGAGAGCTTTTGGCAAGGCCTTAGAGAGAAACCACCCTGCCCCCAACTGCTCCTGGGCCACATTTTTCTGGGATCTCAGCTTTGTGTTCACAAGGGAGCCTAATGGGTCGAGGCTTGGGTTTGGTTGTCAGAAGACCTGAGTTCTGCCTCATACCCTTCCTAGTGGGTGCGACCCTGGGCAAGTCACTTACCATATGTTTGCTCAGTTTCTCCTTCTGTTGGATGGGAACACTAATAACACCGACTTTACAGGGTTGTGGTGAGGATCAAATGAGTCGTGTATTTAATGCACTTTGTAAACCTTAAGCCTAGACCAGGGGTGGGGAACCTTTGGCCTCCAGGCCACGTGTGACCCTCTAGGTCCAGGTGCTGCCCTCAGACTGAGTCCAAACTTTGCAGCACAAAGGCCCTTCATAGAAGGGTTTGTTCTGTAGAACTTGGACTCAGTCCGAGGGTCACTGAGGACCTAGAGGGCCAAGTGTGGCCCCTAGGGTTAGTAAACATTTATTAAGCACCTTCTTTGTGCCAGACACTGTCCTAAGTACTGGGGATACAGAGAAAGACAAAAAACAGTCGGTACTCTCTAGGAGCTCACAGTCATGGAAGACCTGAGTTCAAATCCTGCCTTAGACATATATGTGTGACCCTGGAGAAATCATTTAACCTTTTTCAGCCTCTGTTACCTTATTTGCGAGATGAAGATAATAAAATCACCTGTCTCATAGGGCTGTCATGACGATCACATGAACAACTACTTATAAAGTACTTTGAAACCCTTAAAGTGCTATATAAATGTTACTTATTGTTCTAATTCTTCTTCTTTTTGCTTTTGTTTTTGGTTTTTTTGGGTAGGCAATGGGGTTAAGTGACTTGCCCAGGGTCACACAGCTAGTAAACGGTAAGTGTCTGAGGTAGGAGTTGAATTCAGGTCTTTCTGACTCCAGGACCAGTGCTCTATCCACCGAGCCACCTAGCTGCCCCTATTTATTCTTATTGAAATAAAAAAAAAGATTATTCTATTGGTGATTAAGGGTAATAAACAGGCCCAGAGGGAGGGGCTATCCCTAAGTAAAAAGGGGGTATAGTCGGAGCATGGCGTAATGGCAAAAACAGTGGTTTTTTGAGTCAGAGGACCTGGGTTCAAATTCTCTCTCTGCTACTCTGACTTCGGGCAAGTCCTTTTAACCTTCCTAGACCTCAGTTTCCTCATCTGTAAAATAAGGGAATTGGACCAGAAAGCCTCTGAGGTCCCTTCTGGTTCTAGACGTATGATCCCGAGCTCTGATACAAGAGAAGAAATAGAATCCCATCCCATCCCATCCCATCCCACCCCATCCCAGGTCATGCCATCCCAGGTCATGCCATCCCATCTCATCCCACCCCATCCCAGGTC
>NW_020954582.1:3224475-3246773 GCF_900497805.2 Vombatus ursinus
ATCCCAGGTCATGCCATCCCATCTCATCCCACCCCATCCCAGGTCATACCATCCCATGCCAACGTCAAAGACCCAAAGAGTTCGCGGAAAGAACAAGTCCAAGGGTCGGTGAGTGCAGTCATGAAATGGCATCTAAACAATGGTATAAGAGCGGGACAGATGCTCTGGACTGGCACTGAGAGGGAACTAGTTTTTCCTCTGTGTGTAGAAAAGAAGCTGCTCGGCCAGGAAGACCTTCAAAGTTCATTCCGTCTCTGAATACTGTGTTTCTAAGTCTCTGCCTTGAACGTTATCCTTTGTGTGCTGCCCTAGAAATGCTGCAGGCTTGGACACAGTCTTGCTTGGTTTAGAGAATTGCATCTGTAGAAGGCTGGGATACAAGTCATTGATCTTTTCTTTTAGAAAAAAAATATCTCTCAGTCTGTTGCAAGAAAATACCACCTTCATTTTCAAACATATTCCTCCTTTTCCCTGACCTCTAGAGGGTCATCCTTTGCAATAAAGGATAAAAACGGGGGGGGGAGTAGCTCAGTAAAACTAACCAGCACGTTGATGGAGCACACCGGTGGAGAAGATGTTCCATGCCCATGGCACCTCCACCAAGATGGGAGGGAAGAAGCCTTCTCTCATCCCTTCCCTTGGGGCCACACTTGGTAATTATAATCAATTGTGAGTTTCAGGGTCTTTTTTCCTTCTACTCTCATTGTTGCTGACACTGTCCATATTGTTCTTTGGGTTCTCCTTACTTCACTCTGCATCAGTTCATGTCTTCTCACGTTTTTCTCCATTCTTCACATTTCATTCCATTCAGTAACACATAGTTCTAACTGCAACTCATGAAGAGCCAGCTGTTCATGGCCAATGCAAATGACCCCACCTGACATCAACCAGCTAGAATTTAGGGACTAGCAGTGGTGGCTTCAATTGGCCATGTCTTTTCAACTGTTATTACTCATATTTCTCTGAATATTTCCTTTTGTTTCTCTACCCCCACCCTCATTTCTCCCCTAAGGACTGAGGTCCTGGGAACAAAACCAGGTTTTTAGTCTTAAGATCCGAGTTGCTTACACTTCTGCTTAAAACTCAGTTTCTCCCCTGGACTCATCAGGATCACCAGCTTCACTTCCCTTCCTCAGGAGGCTTTCTCCAGGATGCTTTTCCCCATCCCTCTTAATTTAATTGCCTCCCTCTCTTTGTTATTTTCTATTTATTCTGTATATAGCTTGTTTGTAAGTATTTGCTTTTTGTCTCCCCGATGACATTGTAAGCTCCTTGAGGGCAGGGACTGTCTTCTGCCTTTCTTTGTATTCCTAGCACTTAGTACAATGTCTGGCACATAGCAAGCACTTGAAATGCTTATTGGCTGCCTTCCTGCCTGCCTGATGGCCTACTGGGGCAGAAAACATTTATTTTTCTGGTAATGGTTCTGATTATAACATGCTAGCAAATGTACACACACACATATAAATATATGTATATATGTTTGTATGCATACACACATATGTTTAATTGATTGGTGATTTGGACTAAATTTTTCATTCATTCATTCATTTAATGAGCACTCATTTAGTTCCTATCAAGAATGAGTCAGTGGGGTTACAAAGACTAGAACACAACAGTCCCTGTCCTCGAGGAGCTTATATTATTGGGGGGGAGGGGAGGCACACAACATGAACTCAGAACAGTGAGCACAAAATAGATGTGAGGTGGATACAAAGTAAAGGAGGAGGGGCAGCACCAGCAACCAGCATCGCCAGGAAAAGCATCCTACAGGAAGTGGTCCTTGGGCATAGAAGAGAACCAGGGATGGTTCCTCTGTGTTCCTAGACCTCAGTTTCCTCATCTGTAAAATAAGGGAGTTGGACCAGAAAGCCTCTGAGGTCCCTTCTGGTTCTAGACGTATGATCCCGAGCTCTGATACAAGAGAAGAAATAGAATCCCATCCCATCCCATCCCACCCCATCCCAGGTCATGCCATCCCAGGTCATGCCATCCCATCTCATCCCACCCCATCCCAGGTCATGCCATCCCATCTCATCCCACCCCATCCCAGGTCATGCCATCCCAGGTCATGCCATCCCATCTCATCCCACCCCATCCCAGGACATGCCATCCCATCTCATCCCACCCCATCCCAGGTCATGCCATCCCACGCCAACGTCAAAGACCCAAAGAGTTCGCGGAAAGAACAAGTCCAAGGGTCGGTGAGTGCAGTCACGAAATGGCATCTAAACAATGGTATAAGAGCGGGACAGATGCTCTGGACTGGCACTGAGAGGGAACTAGTTTTTCCTCTGTGTGTAGAAAAGAAGCTGCTCAGCCAGGAAGACCTTCAAAGTTCATTCCGTCTCTGAATACTGTGTTTCTAAGTCTCTGCCTTGAACGTTATCCTTTGTGTGCTGCCCTAGAAATGCTGCAGGCTTGGACACAGTCTTGCTGTTGATGAGGGGGAAGTGTGCAGTCCAGACATGGAGGACAGCTTGTAAGAAGACACAGAGATGAGATAGGGAATGTCGTGTGTTGAGAATGCCAAGGAGGCCATTTGGGCTGGAATATGGAGTATGGAGAGGGTTCTAGGTCACAGTTTCAGATCCAGGATCTTTTTCGGACAGGCAGTGTGGCATAGCCTGCAGAGAGTCAGTCTTGGAGACGGGAAGATCTCCTCTGACACACACTGGAAAGTCACCTGAAACTCTCAGGGCCCAAGATGAATCTCTAAAGGTGGCTAATCTGTATTGGTGGAAGGTGTTTTCACATTGAGTATCCTTCTCTTTGGGAGTGTGAGCTCCCCAAAAACAAGTAGAGGAGGAACAGAAACGTTTACCCATAGCTCATTGGAAATGGAGGTCTTGAAGCTTGTTTTTCTCTTTTCTCAAAATCTTGAATGTAGAAAATATTTTTATAATCCAAACTAGGAAATTTGCACTCAGTTGTTGAATGGGGGGTATTTAGAAATGCCCCATATGATTAGTTCAGGTCTAGAAAGCTCACTGAACATGTAAAGAGCTCTATGAGACTTATTATTTGTCTGCCCACCAATGTCACTGTTACATGTTCCCTGGTTTTGATAGTTTAATCAACATTTTGTCTTTGAAAAGTATTTCTAGGGAACTTGGGAGGTGGGGGATAAAGAGAAAGCACACTGAATACTCAGACATGTTATCTTGGCTGCCTGCTGAGGGGAACCATTGTCAAGAGAGACTGAAGACTTTACATTTTTAATCAAAATGGTTGGTGAAATAGCAAACCAAGCAACTGATGGAGACTGAACTTCCCATCTCAGTAGCTGGGCTTTTAGGGCAGCCTCTGCCTTGAGCCTCTGTCCTCAGAAGGGAAGAAGGCACTTAAGTGTTGGGAGACTGTCATCTGGTCTTCAATGATCTGGAGGGAGATGCTAAGCAAAGATTTATGCCCACCTAGCGGCCCGAGCTACAGGGACTAACTGTTACATATTTCATCCGACGTCATAAACGAAGATATGATATCACTTCCATTTGGAAACGTCTTTCAGATACAAGTATTGGGTACAATTTATCATAGGGCTTTTAGGAGATGAGGCAGGGTGGCCTTCTGTGTTGGAAATAGAAAGATGCTTTCAAATCCTGCCTCTGACCTGTGCCGTCTTTGACGATGAGCAAATGACTCAGCCTCTCAGTGCTCCGCCCCCCCAGTATCCCTCTAAAGGTCCAAGCTGTGGGTCTGCATTAGTTGGAGGAATTTCCAAGCCAGGTGTTCCCTAAAATGATGAAATTACAAGTCTGCACCAACTGTCTTCCTTCCCTCTTCCCCATGTCCCCCACAACGGCATATATATATAGGCAGGGCTTTACTCAGAGATTATCACCTAGAGATTCATTATGATGCTCTATCAGGCTGTAGACAAAGATTCAGTGGATTCTCTGATATCCAAACATCTGATGAGAATGCACACGAGTCCATAAACCCGAGAGCCATTCCCCAACAGACAAATCACCTAAGGATATGAACAAATGAACGTGCCATTTTAAAAAGAAAAAAATAATCTATCAACAATTACCTGAAAACTGTTCAGAATCACTAATAAGACAAATCCTAATTAAAATCACCTGAAATTATCACTGTGCACTCATCAATTAGCAAAACTGAGAAAAAAAAACCAGCATTGAAGGAGACATAAGAAGACAGGAAAACCATTCTATTGCTGGTGAAGCTTTGAATTATTTTCAGCGTTCTGGAAAACAATTTGAAATTGGTCAAGAAAACTGAAACATGTGGGATCCCCTATGGACTATTTCCCCCAGACTTCACTCAGACTCACAGGTTGGGGTGCCCAGAAGGCAGCTACCCTCAGATTCTGGGGATAACTCGAAAGGCTTAAGTTTCTAATACTGTTATTTATGAGTCCCTACTGGCATATTTCCTAATATTATTAACAATAATAACAACAATAGCTAACATTTATATAGGGATACCTATGTGGCTTAGTGGATAGAGTGCTTTGCTTAGACCTGAGGAAGACCTGAGTTCAAATTTACCCTCAGACACTTACTAGCTGTGTGATCCTAGGCAAATTACCTAACCTTATTTGCCTCAGTTTCTTCATCTATAAAACAAGCTGGGGAAGGAAATGGCAAACCACTCCAGTATCTCTGCCAAGAAAACCCTACATGAGGTCATGAAGAGTCAGACACGAGTCAAGTGACTGAACAACAAAACAGAAAAAACAGCTGATATAAAACATTCCCCCTGAATGAGCGCCAACATTAAGTACAACAGTAATGAGGCAGACACTGAGAGCGTACACGGGAGGCCATGGCTTTGGAGCCGTCATTAAACTCCTTTCTATTCAGCTTTTGGCTGGGGCTCCAAGCATTGTTGCCTCTATGGAGTCTATATTGAGCACCTCTCTCTCTCACTTCCTAAAACTGTTACCGTCTTTGGACAACTGTCTTTCCCCATCCATCCAAAGGTGATTCCTTTGTCGCTAGGTCTCATTAACTGCCACCACACCAGTGGCTGCTGCTGCTGCCTCTAGTGGCCAGGAGCACCTCCAAATTTCTTGAACTCAAAGCTTGTCAGGGCCTTCCCATCTTGGTATTCCCATTTGTGTGATACTAAGAAAAAACACAAAACAAGAGGGGATGGTGTGCTCACAGACAACCTCCCTAGGTGGGTGGGAGATGGGGCAGCTTCCCTGCCCCTTCAGTTCCCTCAGAGAATTAACCCTGTGGCCTGTCAGACAAGAGGCAAGAGAACAGAGGTATAATCCTCTGTGTGTGTGTGTGTGTGTGTGTGTGTGTGTGTGGGGTGTGAGAGAGAGACAGACAGAGACACAGAGACAGAGAGGCAGGATGAGCCTTGGAACACATCCACAGTGAGTGACCATGCCATGGAGGAAAATCTGTTAAAGAGTTTAAGGAGGAAAGTTCAGCTAGAGCAGAGTCCTGAAAACCCAGCGAGCAGAGCGTCCAGAAAGAGGAGCTGGCCAACAGCGTCAGCATCTGCAGAAGGTCAGGAAGGGTAGGAGCTGACAAGAGGTCATTGGATTCCCGTTGAGAGATCGTTAGTAACTTGGAAGGGAGCAGCGGGAGGGGAGTTGAGGTGATGAGGATGGAAATCAGTGTTCTTTGTATCAAAATTTCTTATGTTTTCCTAAAATATCTGCAGCAGCGCTATTTGTGACAGTAAAAATCCAGAAACAAATGACGTCCCCAGTCACTGGGGAATCACTGAACAAACTGGGATATGATGGTAATGGAATATTTTTGTACCATAAAGAAGCATGAATAGGAAGAATTTGGAGAAACACTGGATTTGTCTCAGCTGATGGAGTGTAAAGTAAGCAGAGAAGCCATACTTCCAATGACTACAGCGAGCTATATGAAAACAACTCTAACACGCCATAAAAACTGGAGCAAATTCAGTGGAAGATGTTGGTGCAACTCATTAAGACTGAAGTTTGTATTCTCCCTTTCCATTCGTGGGAGTTATACTCCCTAATTGAAAATGATCTCTTAGGTGGTTTTGCTTAACTTGTTATGGGAAGGCACAACAGTGTTGAGAGTACTGTTTGTTGGGAAATGCCAGACATGTCAAAACAAAATATAGCAAAAAAGAAATATTCCGGGGGGTCATAGCTCTATTTTCATTTTCCTCCAACAAAGAGGTGAGAATTATGTCCTTTGTTGAAAAAGTCATGAAGGGGGCTTTTTGTTATTGGACCCCTGACCTAATGCCTTGGTTTTATATTTGTAAATTAACATATATAAACATACATCTATATGTTTTGTATCACGTAAAGCTTTTATGTGTGAATATATATGAATTCATGCACATATGAATATGTGCACAATATACACATGTGTATGTCTATCATCTATGTGTGTGTATGTATATATGTATGTATGTAACATTCCCAATTCCAGGGGAAACTTTTTATGCAGCAACAACATGTGAAAGTTAAACTCTGAGTAATTGCAACAACCAGCATTGGTCGGTCCCTGAGGACCACCAGATCCTCCTCATCTCCTCCCATCAGGCAGTAGAACAAATACCTCAGGGGCACAATGTCCCATCTATTGTGTGTGGGGTCACTCTCTGGCTTATTTTTCACAACTGTCTTTTCCCCTTTTCTTTTGTTACCACAGAGGTTCCAATTATGATTAGAGGTAAAGGGGATGTTACTTCTGGAGGTGACTGTGGGGTAGAAGCAATAGGCATCAATGAAATTTATTTTAAAACTGCCATGTTGTGAGATGTGTCTGTCACTGGATTTAGCCTTTTAAGTGGCTGCTGCTATGAATGCATGAACAAAAGCAACATCTCCTTTGCAATGAGCTTCCTTAGATGACAATACCATAGCACCTGGAGGTTTATTGAGATCTTCTTTTACCGTAGCCTTGGGACAAATATTCTCCCCCTTTTAGGGATGAGAAAACCAAAGCCCAGTGAAGTCAGATGACTTAGTCAAGGTCACACAGCTCATCAACATCAGAACCAGAATTCTAGCCCAGATCACTTGGTTCCATAGTCCCTTGTTTTTCTATTAGACCAAGCTTCTACCTCCAGAAGACTAATCATGGCCAGGGGCCATGCTTTATGTGATATAGTGGAAGCATTCTGGATTCATAATTGGAAGCACTGGCTCTGAATTCTGGCTCTGCCAGTTTCTACCCATGTGACCTTGTTACTTCATTTCCTTGTCAAGGAAAAGGAGGTGGGTGACTCAATGACATTTCCCAGAGTCATTCCCAGAGCTAATTCAGGAGCCTCAAATTCCAAGGGTGCGTCTGGACCAACGCCTAGCGAATACGGCACACTGCACACCATTGGTGCTGAAGGAATGGTGAGGTGGACGGAGCATACTCCACACCGTAGGTGCTGAATTAACGTTGAATCAAATGGAATCATTCCACTCTAGTAAGCATTGTATTAAGTGATTCCTAGTGCCGCAGAAATAGTCTAGTTTGATTCTTTCTTTGTCTTATTAAAATGAAAAGTCTTGGAGATTTTAAGATTTTTTGAGATGAAAAAGGAAGGGAACTTCCATCTTGAAAAGAGGTGCTCTGGCTAATTTCGCCAGTCAAATCCTGCCTCAGTTTTATCCTGAACGAGAATATTTAACTGCAATGGAAACATGATTAAATATATACAAATAAAGGTGACATTTAAAATATTTTCCCAATAAATTATACCTATAGCTGATAGACAGCATATCATCATTCACATTAATTATTTGAAATTAAAAGCCATTACGAATCTTTAGACTTTTTAATGGGAGTTTAAAGTTTAGGTGCTAACTTTATTAGGAGTGGCTTATGTGACAGCAAATAGAGAGATGCATAAAGCAAAAATCCCCAAAGACCCAAATCAAGGAAATATTTAAAGTTCATGTCAAAAAGGGAAAAGAAAACCTGAGAAAGACTTCTATGAATAATCGATGTATTCAATCAAACTCCAAAGTCATTTCAGTGAAGAACCTCGGTGGCCTTCTTTTCTTTTGCTCTTTACTCTGTCAACCCATCCTAGAAATATTTTCATATTTTCTAATAAGGATCCAGAGCTATATTTAGAGCAAGGAATAGGGGCTCCCAGTCTGGGAGCCCCCTTGTATTTACTTAGCTGCATTCCAGCTGTTCTATCAAAGGTGCCAGCCTGCTTAGCCAGCTTCTGATGATTACTCTTCAGTGTGAGTCACAGAGGATGGACTTTCTGTTTGACTTTCTTTGAATAGAGACAAGGGAAGGAATTCCTGTGAGTGTCCACAGTGGTTAAGGACTGCCTGATGGAAGGGGCCAAGCATGTTCTGGCTTCCAGGCTCTGCAGGTTTTTCAAAGTTTAACTTCAAACTGAAGGAATTTTCTTGTATGTGAACTACTGGTTTTGATCAGTCACCATAAAGCATGGATTCACAGTGCCAGCTTTTCTCCATTGGTTAAGCAGCCAAATGTAGTTGTATCTGCATTATTTTCTGGGTCCGTATGATCACACATCTATGTTTCATTTTCTTGGTGTTCTAAAGTCAGAATAAAGAGCTGGACAATTTGTATTTGCTTCACATCTGAGGGAGAGAGAAACAGAAAGACACAAAGACCGACAGATAGAGTCAGAGAAAGGGCGAGAAAGAGACATACACAGGGAGAAGACACAAAAAGGAGGGAGAGACAGAAGTAGAGACAGGGAGGGAAAGAGATATAGATAGGAACAGAGGCAAAAATAGAAACAGAGAAAAGAGAAGAAAAAGGAGGAAGAGGAAGAGGAGGGAGAAGGAGGAAGAGGAGGAAGACAAAGAAAGAGTGGAGGGAGTGAGAGGAAAGAAAGGAGCAAAAAATGAATAAGGAAGGTAAGTAGAAAGAAAGGAAGGGAGGGAAAAAGGAGAGGAGAGAGAGGGGAAGAAGGGAGAGAGAGAGGATTTTGAATTTTTTGACAAAATTCTACCTAATAAATTCTCATTTATTTATGTTAATACATTACTCCCAGTATTTGGAATTTTTCCATTGAGGATGCTAGAGTCTTACGTGATATAAATATATCACTTAATATTTGGATAGGGATGTTTTTGCTTCATTTGCCAAGTTAGATATAGCACGGATTTAGGGTTATATTTATAAATTACAATGAGAGATTTGGCACTTGTAAAATGAATACCATAGACCACATTTTCCTTCTAGACTGAATTTTTCTTAAACTTACAGCTATTTGAGTCAAATACTTTGCTAAAATAACCCATCAGAAGAAGAGAGGCAGCTATCCAAATAAAATACTTCAAGAAAGCTCTTGCAGACACACAAAGAGGGTTAATCTTGCATTTCATCAGCATGTTTAATCTCAACAAATATCTATAAATATTTCACCTAATGCTCACAACCATAGGTAGACTCAAATTCCCATTCTTTACACAGTAAATGAATGAAACTGAGTGCATGGGGAGGAGATGTAGACCGAATTTCCCTGGATTCCACCCCCCCCCCCAACAAAGCATAATTGGCCCAGATTGATTTCTACTTGTGTGACACCTTTTTTCTCGAGGAGGCATCGAGGAACCCAGAAGCTGCTGGTGACCTTTTTGTTCTTACTGGGTGAATCCCTTCTGACCAAACAGGCTCTAACAGGAGTCATTAGCTTCCCTACCGCTGCTGATTGAACTCTGAGAGCAGCCATGTGCAGGCATCTGTGTCTGTGTATGCTCTTCCACACAATCAGGGAGTAGCTCAGGGACCACGGGGCAGTCCACCCAATGCTGTGGACTGAACCTAGTTCTAAAGACACCCGGACAGGGCCTGACTCACATCCACATATAGCAACATTTCACTAATTGAGATGCTACTCATTTTGAATTTGTGATTAACTGACCTGGAAAGAAGGCTTTTTCCCCTTTCTTTTCATTTCTCTTTTTAAATTTGGTAAACTATGTAATTACTACTAGGACACAGATGCAGTGCTGACAAGATTGTTTTGGTGATATTCAATTACTTACAAGTAAAAACAGCGCCTAGTGTTGTCTCATAGAGTCAGTGGAGCTGACGAAGGGATACTATTGGTCATCTATTGCTTCCTCCCAGTGCATTGTGGTCATACAGTTTCTGTTTTAATGCTTCTCATGAACTCACACTTTGAATTATTGGACAATTCAAGTCTTTGAATTGTTGGATGATCATAATTGTTAGAATATTTTCCTTCCATCTACTTTTGCCTTCTGAGAACAGCTGATGTTTCTAGATCCTTTAAGGTAAACAAAGAAACTTTGACTCACAGCAGCCCCAGGAGGTGGGTGGTATGGGTATGATTATCCCCATTAAAACAAAAAATCAGGGGGTGATTTTGTTGGCATTGAGGACTCCTAGTATGGAGACTCTCAGCACCAGGGAGATCAGCTCTTGAGCTGCAGTTCTGTGGTCTTGATTCCAGAGGTTACTGAGAGAAAAGTGACTTGCTCAGGGTCACCCAACCATCTAGGGGTCTGAGGTAAGACTGGAACCCAGATCTCCCCTTCAAGGCCAGCTCTCCATCTATCTTCTTATCCCCATTTTACAGAGGAGGCAACTGAGTCTCAGAAAGTCTCAGTGACTTCCCCCTGATGATTCCTTTAGTGCATGGCAGCAGGATGGGGCTCAGACCCCCTTTTTCTCCTGACTCTAAGCTTAGAGCTCTGCCCACTGTCAAGCAGCCCAGTGTTCACATGGAGAGAATGCTGGACTTGGGAGTGAGGAGAATTGAGCTCAATGCTATCTTCTGTGCTTCCTAGCTATGTGACCCCAGGCTTGTCACTTACCCTCAGTTTCCTCATCTATAAGATGGTTGCAGGAATCATCTAATCTGGTCTTTCATTATGTAGCTGAGGAAATTGTGGGTGACTGATCTAAGTTCCTATAGGGAGTGAACAGCAAAGCCAGATTCAAATTCAGGCTCTCTAGTGCCAAGTCAATACTGTTTGTGCCACATCATGCCACTCTGAAAAATCCTTCTAAATCCTTCTTGTTCCCTAAGAAATCTACTTGGCTGTGGACTGCTGGGTAGAGCTGCTTCCCAAAACACTCTCTAAGCTCAGCAGATGTCATAGATCATGACATCAGGGAGAAGGGGCTCTGAGAGCTGGAGACATGGTCACCAACCAGAGAACCTGGTGGCTCTGTCATCTACGTCAGCGGCTAGGGAGGAGGAGGAGGCCAAGAGATAGCCACCCTGCCCCGGGTGTGCCCCATGGAGGGCAGCGAGATTGAATGCCTGGGCATGCTCACTAGCCAGCCATGGGTATGAACCACCAGAGTCCACTGGCGTTCTCCAAGGGGCTTTCCCAGCTGGACCTCTCTGATCCTAAGATCCTGAAGAGACCTTTGTCAGGAGAGAGAAGAGGAAATCCCAGTCTTCTCTTTCTGAAAAGATACTAACGTTTAGAGAATCCATTTCACATTAAAAACACAAACGCAGGGACTTCAAAGGCCTCAGACAGATCACTTTTCTCATTCAGCATCCCCCCCTTCAGAGTCAAGGGTCCCCCCACACACATTCAAATACTTGAAATATGGTTTCAGAAACTTCAAGGTATTTTTTCTCCTTGGTAATAGCAGATGATGTCTTAACACAAACATTTAGGGTCAACAATCAACGTTTCTTAACTATCTATAAAGATCTGACTTCAAGAAATGTTAGAAAAGAGGGGAAGAAAGAAAGAATGAAAGAAAGGAAGGACAGAAAAGAAAGAAAGAAAAAAAGACTTGTCATCCTCTTAAGAAAAACCACAATTTTCTTCTTATAAAGGGAAATGGTTTCTGACTGTCGGGACCTCGGGGTTTTAAAAGTCCAGGAAGAGCTAATTGGGGAAACATGTAAAAGTGCTATCTACTCCTCCGTGTCATTACAATGTTTCTGCTCAAGCAACTGCCACTCCCCAGTCCTGCCTCCCATAGGAAAAAAGGTCTCAAAACCAATAGTCCAAATCCCCGCCATTGACCTCCACCACCCTTCCTCCAATCCCCTCCCCCCCAAATAGGGGAAAAAAACCCAAACAACTTCATTCAGATGACGTCTCCCTTGAGGCCTTAATCGGTTTAGTCTGTAGGATTTCCTTTTTTGGTGACATTATCAGAAGAAATTACCTTGTCCCATTACCTAGACTCAATAAGGGTTGACAGGCCTCTTTGCGCTCTTGTCTCCATCTGAGTGGGGGCTGCCAGCAATTCCCTGAGACAGGAAAGTGTCGTCTAGACGAGACCCTTTGAAGTTCTCTCTCCCTCCATCTTCCTGCTCCCTGGCATGTGAGTTCTTGGATTCTGGGGGCCTGCGGATGTTCCTTGCCTCAGTTCTCAGAGCCCACCATCCAGTGTGTGAGCTGGGGTGTAGGGAACAAATACCAGCATAGCTGGGGGAGGTGGCCTGGAATTCATTCTGGCTCAGCCTTGGGTGGCCCATAGCAGGCCTGTGGCTGCAGGCCAGGGAGGGAGGGAAAGGTTTGAGACGAAGCCTCTGCAAATTGAGAAGGCCTTCGCCTGGGGAGCTCAGCTGCTGGGACAGAGTAGGGCTTTCTGAGGAACGGGGAGGAGAAAAAGCTCTGATAACTGAGAGCCACACAGAAGGACAGTCATCACTACCAACCTCTTAGTGAATGAAAAAAATAAGTTTTACTTTCTTTCCATAACTACTCATGGGATGACTGATTTGGAGTTAAAAGAGACCCCAGAGGTCAGCGGCTAGCCCTCCTCATTTTACAGGTGAGGAAACGGAGAGCCTGAGAGATTGCCTGACTTCCCCACGGTTGAACAAATGGTGTGCAGCAGAGCCAAACCTGAACCCAGGTCCTTCGACCCCCAATTCCATCACTGTCCCCTGTATCACATTCTGGGACAAAGAGCTTGCTGGTGGGACTGGGACCTTGGCAAAAGGAGACGAATTTTCACTAGAAAGGGGCTCTAGCCAGAGTCACTGGCCATGGGTTCCTTCCATTTCTGGAAATTGGCTTAGGAGTGTTCATTGAGAGCTAGAAAGGACATTGTGGACGTTCTAGCCCAGAGATTCTTTGCTTCTTTTGGGTCCCAGGCCCCTCTGGCAGTCAGTCTGGTGAAGCCCATGGACCCCTTCTCTGAATCATGTGCTAAATCACTGAAGCAAATGCTGCATTGCAAAAAGAGGCAGCTGACAGGAAGGGGGTACTTTTTCCTACCCAAGTTCCTGGAAATCAATGAGCCTTTGGGGGTCCCTGCTATAGTCCATGTCTTTCATTTTGCAGATGAGAAAACTGAAGACCACCCAGGTGGCATAACTGAGATTTGAACCCAGTCCCACTGACCCCACAATTAATGCCACCTCCTCTGGACCTGACTGGCATTAAGCCAACGGCCAACTGCAGGTTAGTCAGTCCTGCTTGTAAGAGGCACTGAGAACCCTGACATCAGCCCCCCCTTGTTCAGAACTGAAATCCAACGCCCAAAGAAATGGCAACCTTAATGAGCTGGGAATTTCATGGGAAGATTTTACTCGCAAGAAACATTTTCCCCCGAAGAGCCGCAGTCATTGCTATCCACTTGGGAGTTCTAAATTTTGTTAGAGGGGCGGTGGACGCAACTTCAGAGTGTCCTTTCATTAAAGATAACTTCTTCCTGCCAAAAACTCCTCAAAAAAACCAACCACTTTTCCAAATTCATTCGTTTTCTTTCATGCCAGCTAAAAAAGGAAGATGAAATCCAGGATGTTTCCATAGCATTCTTGCTTAGCCAATCTGGGGGGTGAGATTTACAAGCCCCTCGATGAGATGCCAAAAGGCTGGACTCCTCCAACACCTTCGGAGGGAGGGTTGGACTGGAAGCTCAGCCAGATGATGACTGCCGGGGCTCGAAAAGGCCTGGATGGATTTTTAAAATTATTTTTAGTTTTTCCAGTCATGAAGCATTTTTTTTTCTCCTTCCCATCTATGGTGGGGGTGGGAGGGGAAAGCAAAATCCTTGTAACAAACATGCCTGTTCAAGCAGAACAAATCCCTGCCCCGGCCGTGCCCAGAAACGTGCGTCTCGTTCGTTGCTCCCCAATGCGGCCGCAGGTGAAGGGCGCTTGGTCTTCGGGTAGCATGCCTGCTTGTTTCGTGGATCCAAGTTCTGAAGTCTTTCCGAATCGGTCAGTTTTAGAATGTTAATTATTTTAGTTCTTCTCACGTCATTCTGCATCACTTCATCCAAGTCCTCCCTCCCAGTTTTTTTTTTAAATTTTCATCTTTTATCCTTCGTTACAACACGATGGCGTTCTATCACAATCACAGACCACCGCCCCTCAGACACCCTCTCAGTTTTCAGCTCTTTGTCACTACAAAGGGAGCTGCCACAAAGAGTTTTGTACACATGGGAATGTTTCCTTTTTTAATCTCTTTGGGGGTATAGACCTACAAGTGATGCCGCCGGCTCGAAGACTAGCCCAGCTTGGTAACTTTGGGGCAGAGTTCCAAACTGCCTTCCAGAAAGCCTGGACCAATTCACAGCTCCCCAACAGACCATCCAGGAGCCTCTTCTCCCTCAGCCTCCTCCAACATTGGTTGATTTCCTCCTTTCTGGTCAGTTTTGCCAGTCAGATGTGTATAAGATAGAACCTTAGTTTACAATTCTCTTATTAGTGATTTGGAACATTTTTCATGACGGTAGATATCTTGGATTTCTTCTTGTGAAAACTGCCTGTTCATGTCCTTTGATCACCTGAATGACTTTCTCTCCCTCCTTGGTCTTCGTAGATTGGGATTCCCACCTAGAGAGTCGCTGATGGGTGATAATGACCAAAAATTGGGGGCAGTAAAAAGCACATGTCCAAGCGTCTCTCTGGATATCTCCTATTATCACATTAGAAGGGATTCATTTATTAGACTAGTTAGGTAGTTAGCTGGGTTCTGAAAGGATCACAGATTTAGGATCAGAAGAGACCTCACAAACCGTCTCGCCCAACTCCTTTATTTTGTAGATGAGGAAGATGGGACAGAGAGATGAAGGACAAGAATATGTTGGTAAATGCTTAATAACCAGCTCTCCAAAAAAAGGACGCGTGACACACGTTTCAGTGTAATCTGCATTATTGAGCTTCTCCACTACCTTCTTAAGTCTAGATGATCAACACAACATCAAACAAGCCCTGATTTATCCAGTTTGCTGCTTTCAGGGGTCTAAATAACCAGTTCCTGAGGCCAGTTTGAGCTGGCTCCAGCATGCCCTGGTCAAACAGGGGTCGAGTGGGACTGCTGTGATTTGCTCTCAGTTTCTCTGCCTCCAAATCTGGACTCATTCAAGCTCAGGGGAGCTGGGTGAAGGAGGAGTGTGGGAGAGAGCAGCGTACAGGAGGCAACAGGGTAGGCTGGGACATTGAAACACAGTGCGAGAGTCCCGGGTCAACTCCTGTCGATCCTTGGGTGAGGCCAGTGAGAAGTCCATCTCACTTTGCCTTGTTGTCAAGGGCCGACCCTGGGGAAGCCCCACGTGGACGAAACGAACTTGGAAAGAGAAAGGCAAATATGTCTTATTTCTAAACACCCGCAAAGTGATTTACAACAGCCCCTCCCCTCCGCCTTTGACAGGGCTTCTTACAGATGTTCATTATGTGAGGTTGGCTTTAAAATTTGATTGACCCTGGGCATTTTCAACTTGTATACAGAACCATTCAATATCATAAACATTCCTATAAAATCTTTCCACATCTATTTAAGGAGTGGGTTTTGCAACTATTTGACAAAATAAGTTATGTAGCATGGGGGCCATATGCTAATGAACCTGAGGAGGGCAAGCCTTTTTAGCTCAGCTTTCCCCCACTCCCTCGGTGGGGACTGGGGGAGGGCAGGGAGGCAAAGCATTCTTCAACTCCTAGGAGAGGCCATGACATGCCGTGCTTTACAAATTTCCTAAGAGTGATCACAGAAGGCGTTTCCTTGCTAACTCTTTTTTTTTTTAATTTCCTATGCAGCCATACAGTTCATACAACTTAGCTCTTCCTATCTAGCCTCTCTTGAATTCATGGGATCTGATTTTTACAAAATTGTGTGCAGTCTTAAAGGTCCCCTGGAGGACTGATGAAACAAAGTGGAAACACAGCTTTGCTAACACTTAAACAGTTGTAGTTAAAATACCCACTATGTGAAACACACACACACACACACACACACACACACACACGCACACACGCAAAATGAGGAGGCTTCCTTGCAACACCCTATATTGAACAGTCTTATTTCCAATCATTGTTACCATTTTCTCTCTGAAATACATTTTTAACCTCACTTCCTAATTCCTGTATAGAAAGTGAATGGGATTTTCCCTCATGATTCACCATATTCTACAACCTAAGGAATTCTATACACACACACACACACACACACACACACACACACAGAATTTCCCTAGAATTCTGAATTGGTGGAGTAATTTTATCGGGGCCTCTGAGTGTTCCGTGGCTGGAGGAAACACTGTGTAAAATTCGAAGCTTCATCTGGTAGTGATTTGTCATTTACTGTGTTTTGGGCTCACTGCCAAATCAGCCGCTGCCAAAAGAAGGCAGACGAGGGAATAAAATTATTATCAAGAAAAGTCCTGGAAGTACAGTGAAGGCAGCAAATGAAGAGCTCAGCCTGTGCCCAGGGCCAAACAGACTCCCAGAACCGGCTTCAGGGAAGGAAGGGCAACCGAGAGAATGTCTTCCCATAAAGCTCATTTTCTCTTGTCCTCAGAATATCAAAGTACTAGTCTTTAAACGTATTTAGTTAACTGGACAAGTAGGAATAGGGTGTCTGTGACATTGTACTAATGATATGAACTAGAAAATCACCCAAGTGGTTGCCCGTCCTTTACTGGCATTTTCAATGACTTGATAATTCAAGTTGCTAGTCAAAAGTGTAACTAGGGTAGGTTGGCTGGGCTTTGGGTCAGAGCTCTGAAATTTAAAAGGTGTCAAAAAATTGAACACGGACTTTTACAGCAGTTACAAGCATTTATGGTAAATAATGTCTCTCCAGCTCAACTGACCTTGTTTTAGTGATTTTTTTCTCTTCATTTTCATATCATGAGTTACATAGGTCTGATTTCTGCTGCTTGTCTGGGGGTGCATTTTGGTGTTGTCTGCCCCAGGAGCGTTTTCAAGTTCCTTGCTCCAGTGCCAAAATTGCTAGTTAACAGCTCTGTTCCTGGTTATAATTATTGCTTGGAATATGCAATAAAAAATACATCTTTAAAATAAAACATTTCTGAGAAAAGGCACCATTTAAATATAGCAAATACAGGTTATAAGAAAAGATAAGTGTGTGGGGAGGATATTGAAGAGTCCTAGGATTTTTATGAATAAGTTAGTAATTGAAAATAGCATGTAGGGAAAATATTTATAATAGCCTTGAATATGGAGTCCCTGGTATCTCCAGACTGGAAAAAGAAAACTCTTTGAGCCTTAAGTCTGTAAGTGTGTTAGGATACAGACCCCACTTACTAATGCCAGGTCCCAGCTGGATACCCCCCCAAAATTAGTTACACTTGGGTATGCCCTTTGACCGCTCCGAGGGTCCCATTAAGACACGAGAATTGCATGTGGACTGGATGAGCTAAATAGTAAGTGTTTCAGCACTTGGATGGTCTATGCGTTTACACTTATTTGGAGGAGATAAGTGCATTTTTCTTCTTATTTCATTACTTCAAGGGTTTGTGATTTTGTCAGCATGCAGAACATTGTAATTGAGGTAGATTACAATTGTACTCTAGGTCTTTGGTAGGAGATAGTTTTGGAGAGGGACAGTGGCCGAAAACCCATCATCCTGTGGCCAAACCAGCGTTGGTGCCTCCAGAGTTCTCGAGGCTGAGCCTTCCGGGATGACGCTCCGTCAATAGACCGGATCTTATTTCTGTTTCCCTAGCAGTTAGCCCAGGGCCTGGCACCTACTAACAACCCAGTAAATGTTATCTGTCTGCCTATCCACCCACCTACCTGTCTGTCTATCTCTACCTATGTCTATCTATCATCTATCTGTCTGTTTTTGTCTATTTATTTATGTCTATCTATGTCTATCTATCTATCATTTATCTGTCTGTTTTTCTGTCTCCCTGTCTTGTCTATCTATCCGTCTACTTATGTCTATCATCTATCTACTATCTGTCTGTTTTTATGCCTGTCTGTCTATCTGTCTGTCTCTCATTTATCTGTCTGTTTTTCTGTCTCCCTGTCTTGTCTGTCTATCCATCTGTCTATATCTCTCTATGTACCCTTTTGGAAATCAGACACTATTTCATTTCTATCTTTGTATACCCAGCACAGTTCCTGGCCTATTGTAAGTGCTAGAATAAGTGAATGAATGAATGAATAAAATATTTCTTAAGCACTTCCTCTGTGTTTTTGGTTGATTGCCCCTTTGCATTTTGGCAGGACAGCTCAGAACTTGTGCTCTGCTGAAATAACCTTCCAGAACCTAGGGTCACTTCCAAAGAAATGGTAGGGTAGGGGAAAGGGAAATAGGAATTAATATTTGTTGAGCAAACTGTGCTGGGCTGTGAACTTTGTGACAAGCTGTATGTTCTGGGGGAACTTTTATTCTCAGGTAGTTAAGTCAAGTCAATGAGCATTTACTGAATACTTACTATGTTCCAGGCACTGGATTAAGAGCTGGGGATACAAAGAGAGGTGAGAGCAATCCCTGCCCTCCAGGAGCTCACATCCTAAGACAGAGATACAACACAGTTCAATTTAACAAACATTCATTCAGCACAAACGTGTGAGTGGGGTGCTGGGAATAGAAAATTGAACAAAATAGTTCTTGCTATAAGAAATGATGAGCTCAATGATTTTAGAAAAACATGGGCAGGTATGTATGAAATAATAAAGAGTGAAATGAGCAGAACCAAGGGAGCATTGTATACAGTAACAGCAACATTGTTTTAAGAATGACTTTGAGTGAATGAGTTATTGTGTCTATTATAAATATCCAAGTTAACTATGAAGACCATATAAAGAAAGACACTATTTGCATCCAGAGAAAGAACTGATAAGCAGAAGTGTGTATAGAACAATTTTACACACACACACATATGCCTATTTGTGTCTTGAGGTAGCCATCTCTAGGTTGGGGCGGGGGAGAAAAAGAAATAAATTTGCATGTTTTTGTTGTGTATGTGAAAGGAATAGCAAGTTGTGCACAGTAAATTTGCAGTTTCATCTATCTTTTTAATTGTACTTTGTCATGGAAATGCTTGTTTTATTCTATAGATTAAAAATAAAATAAAAAAAATAATTCTTGCCTTCCAGAAGCTTACATTCTATTGGGTGACACACGCAAAAACATGAGCAAATAAAAAAACATGTAGAGTCATCTAATATAACTCGTAGGGGACAAAGTCAGGGACAGCGCTGTATAGGAGGCAGCCATCCAGTGGTCTTGGGAGGGACCTCGGAGGGTTTCTAAAGGGAAGCTATGGGGGAGAAGATCCAGGGTTGGTGTTAGGTCCTGGGCAGGGCTAGCAGTCCAGTGAGACTGGAAGAGAGAGTACGTGAAGGGGTGTCAGAGGAAGTGAAACCAGAAAGGAAGGAGGGAGTCACATGGTGGAGAGCCTTAGATGCCAGGCTGAGGGTTTGGCAGACATGGTAGTCAGTCAGCCAATAAGTACATGTGTGTTTACCAAGGCCTGGGCTTGTGCCAAGTGCCGGGGATACAAAAAAGGCAAAAAGAGACTCTGTCCTCATGGAACTTCCCATCTGGGAGGGAGAGACGACATGTTTGCAGAGTCCTTCAGACTCCATATTCCCACAAAGGCGTTAAGCATGTGCTGAATCCTTGGCGAAGGGCTGTGGGAGGTCCAAAGGGAAAGCCTGCAGCTTACACAGTGAGATGAGGAACAGCAGCTAGTGTTCGCTCCTGGGAAACGATGGAATAAAGAGGGAAGGGAAGGTTCGGGGCCCTCTTGCCTAGAGTTCACGGTTGCTGGTGCTGTTGTTAATATCACTGGGACCCATGCAGCCATCGCCACCTCTGACGCTCTTTTGTCCATCATAGGCCACAATGTAGGGAAGACGAGAGAGGATGAAAAGGACCCCATAGGCTGTAATGTCATGCTTATAATGTCTAGAAGACTTGTAGGGGTGGTGGCAGGGTTGTACTCTACATGAGGAAATGGACAGGTCGCTAGGATCCTATACTCATAGAAACTGAAAGGGTGGGACCTTAGAGGTCCAATAGTCCAAGTGTCACAGATCTAACTGAGTATTGAATGATATTAACCAAATGTTTTGAGAGACGATTTAATGGAGACAATATTTACAAAGCACTCAGCACAGCGCCTGGCACATAGTAGGTGCTATATACATATAGTTATTATTGTTATATTGTTATTAGTATTGCTTTAGATTACCTTAAGAGTAATGCAGTGTCTAGTATCAGGGAGGTGATGATTCCCCTGCCCTCTTCCCTAGCTAGACCACAGCTGGAGTGCTTTGTTCAATTCTGGTCAGCACATTGGAGAATGAATATTGATCGGCTTGTGAGTTTTCAGAAGAAGGTGACCAGGGTAGTGAGGTGTCTAAGGACTATGCTGTATGAGAACTGGTTGGAGGAACTTGGAGTATTAAGCCTGGAGAAGAGAAGGCTTAGGGGAAATGGGAGGGTGGTTTTCAGGTATTTAAATGACTGTCATGTGGAAGAAAGTTGAAACTTGTTCTGCTTGGCACCAGAGGGCAGAACTGCATGCTACCAATGAGAGCTGTCACCCAATGGAACAGACCTCCCCTCAATGGAGGTCTTCAAGCAAAGATGAAAGGAACAATCGCGGAGACTAGGAAATTCTTGGTTGGGTGTGGATTGCGTTAGGTGGCCTCTGATGACCCATCCTGTTCAGAGATTTTGTGATTATGTACTTTTAAAAGGTATCTAATAACAAATATTTACAAAGGCCCTGCTATGTGCAAGACACTGTGCTAGTACTTTTTTTTTTTGAGGAATTGGGGTTAAGTGACTTGCCCAGGGTCACACAGCTAGTAAAGTAGGATTCAAACTCATGTTCTCCTGACTCTAGGTCTGCTGCTCTATCCACTGTGCCCCCTAGCTGCCCTTGTGCTAGTACTTTTGAAATAGGCAGACGGGCGATAATGAATACTGATCATAGGGGTTTTTGAATGTAATTGAAAGATTTTTACTTCTTGATGGACCCTATAAATGGTAAAGATACAAGAGGGCAAAACCCTCTCTAGTCCATGTCAGAAGGAACTCAGCCAACAAGAGGCTGACAAAGGATTCTTGGACAAATAGTTGTCGTGTGGACTTTTTTGTGGAGGCAGAGGGGTTTGTGGAGGCAATTGGGAACATGTTTATCTACACCAGAGGTTACATAACATTGTCCTTAAAGGGCTCTGATGGGGATCAATGCAGATTACACTTCACTGTAGTCTGCAAACCTCTCTCCCCTCCAATAACTAGCAAGGCATGATCCAGTGGCTAGAATGATGCATCAGAAGCTGGTTAGCTCCCATAGACTGACAGAAGACAAATCCCCATTCTACAAAGACAAACCTCTCCAAAGTCTTGGAGAACTTATCCAATCAAATATCTGGGAATCAGTTCATTAACACAATTGTTGCCCACGACTACCCAGATGTAACACAATCCAACACAACCTGAGAATGATGGTGTTGATGGCATTGCCACAACAAAGCCTCAGAATCTCCAAGGTGGGTGCAATAAAACAGAGGCCAGCAGAAGGCATCACAATCATGTGGGATCAGGATCAGGATCAATCGGGTCCTATTATCTGCTGTAGGAGCTGAGCCATGGACGCCTTCAGGAACCCCAGAGTCGGAATGCTAAGACATTCAATAAAACGAAGCCACTGTCTCATCTTCCTCTGCAATAGTCCACTGAATGCTAAATGGAGAAGGGCCTGGAGCTGTGATTTCATTGGTGTAGTGAACTCCTGGGGAAGGCGCTCCCTCCAGTAATGTCTGAAACTCAGAGTCTTGGAGAGCTGCCTTTTACCCTAAGAGGTGAAGTGGTTTGTCCAGGGCCTGGGACTTGAGCCCAGGGCTTCCTGATCTGCAGCTCATCTTTTATGCCATGCTGCCTCTGGTACGTTGTATATAAAAGAGTAGCAGTAGGGTAGTAACTTGCTTCAAGCTCGTTGCCATCTGGCCTTGTTACAAGAAGATGAGATGAATGATTTTTCTATAATAATATAATGATAACTCACATTTAATATTTTGATGTTTGTAAAGCATTTTACATACATTATCTTATTTGATTCTTACCATAACCCTATGAGAGGGGAAGGGAGGAAGGAAGGAAGAACGGGAAGAAGGAAGGATGGAAAAAAGGAAGGAAGGAGGGAGGGAGGGAGAGAGGGAGGAAG
>NW_020954582.1:3246783-3357328 GCF_900497805.2 Vombatus ursinus
GAAGGAAGGAAGGAAGGAAGGAAGGAAGGAAGGAAGGAAGGAAGGAAATGAGCATTCATCAAGCTCTCACAAGGTGCTGGGTGCTGGGAATGATGAAGATCCAAACACGGTATGGGCAGGGTTCTGAAGTCCAAAAACAGTCAAGAGAGGGCCGGGAGGAGAATGAAGGAAGGTCAGAGTGTGTCCTGTCACAGAATGGAGGCTCCGGGAGAAACTCACCAATAGGAGACGAGAGACTGGCCTTGTGGAAGACTATTCCTTGGTGAGCAAGCTGCAGAAGCTGTAGGCCCTGGACAAGGTGCTGCAAAGATTTCTGAGTGCCATGAAAGGCTCCAAAGGGAGGGAACATTTCAAATCCGAGAAGGCATCTTGTAGGCGGTGGCATTTGAACTTGGCTTTGAACAAGGTCTCACAAGACAAAGGTAGAAGAACCATAATCCTAGGCATAGGGACAGCCTGAACACATGCATAGAAGGGGAGCAGGAGGGGATAAAGTCAGATAATGCCTGCTAGTGCACTTAGTCTGGAATGCTGAAGGACAAAGCAGAGAAGTGTGAAATGTGGCTGGAAGATGGTTGGAGTAGAATTATAGAAGGGCCTTAGAAACCAGGCCAAAGAGTTTTATTTCTCCCTGGGAAGTGAGGAGGTACTGGAGACTATTGTATATGGGAATGGTGCATTCAGTCCTCCACATTTGGAAAATTATTTTATCTACTCTGTGAAAAGGAGAGGGATAAGAAAGAGAGTGGGAGCTGGAGGTCAGTTAGAAGGCAATTAGAGTAATCCTGGTGAGAGGTGATGGGGCTCAACCTAAGATGGGAGCCAGGAAAGGGCAGATACGATGCACGTGGAGGAGGTAGAATGGGTAGGTCTTAGCAACTGATTGGGTGTTGAGGAGGAGGGCTAGAGAAGGGTTAAAGGTGACTGAGTTTTCAACCTTGGGTGATTGGGAGGACAGGGTTACCATTAAGAAAAGAAGGAAAGACCTGGGTTTTAGACATCAGCCAGATTACAGAGAGACTGGAGATAATGAGATGATGAGCATTTTCATTGAAGTTTTCAGAGTGACGGTGGATTTTCATGAAGAGATAGGATAGTAGTTTGAAGTGAGGAGCAGGACAAAAAGTCAAGTTAGTTTTGTTATTGTATTATAGATGGAGAGACTGGAGCATGTTTACAGGGAATAGGGAAGAAGTCAGTAGAGAAGGGGTAGTGAAAGACAACAGCAGCTAATCACTTCCTTCTTGACAACTCTGTGAGGCAAATAGAGCAAGTGTTATCAGCTCCATCCCCCCCACCCCTTTGGGGCTACACTCTCATCTTGTTTACACATCGATCAAGTTTGGGGCCTCAAGCAGGTGACTAATGCCAAAGGTTCTAGGTTACTCTATAGATTTATATTAAAAGCATTACTGTACACAAGCCCCCACTGGTGATCATCCTTTTAGCAATCCAGTAGATAAAATTAGCTCTTAGCAAAGGCATTTAATAAGATTGAGTAGTAGGAATAATAGCTGTAAAACATTCCCTATATAAACCTCAGAATCACTGTCCCACAAAAAACATACAACATTCATGGGAACAGTTGGTAAAAATGGTTTAAAATGGGATTGAGGCACACACACACACACACACACACACACACACACACAGAGGAAACATATAAGACCCAGGTTATTGACTCTTCTGGTCTTGGCTATGCTGTGTTTTTTATCCTAGTAAAGTCCTCACAAAGCTCAGTTCTTCATAGCCAATGCTAATTCTCTTGAACTCTTGATCAACTCTCTTTTTTTGCTGCTGGGGTCACATTCCTTGAAGCTGCTTCTGACCTCAAATGACTATCTCTCTGTATCTATATGCCTACTCAACTATCTACATGCCTACTCAACTATGCTAGAGCTCTCTTGAGCTGACTTTCCAGCTGCTAGATGGAATGTCTCCTGGGAAAGTAGCTCTGCTGCTAGGCATCATGGCTGATGGTGAGGAGACAATAATTTATCTAAACAACATCAATCAATCAACAAACATTTATGGGGTACCTGTTATGTGCTAGACATGAAGTTCTCTGTATTTAGCAGAAATATCATAATTCAATATTCTAAGCATCCATAATTTTGTCAGTGTGGTTAATCCTTTCAATTACCCAGATATCTGTTGGAGAATTCTCTCTCTGTCTCTGCTCTCTGTCTGCTTGTCTGTCTTTCTCTCTCTCTGTTTTTCTCTCTGTTTCTCTCTCTCTGTCTGTCTCTGTCTCTGTTTCTCTCCCTCCCTCCCTCTCCCTGTTCTCTGTCTCAAAAAGCAGAGCAACAATATTATTTCATTTAAAAAAAATTATTATATATTTATTTTAACAGTCATTTTAAAAAATTGTGAGTTCTGAATTCTCTCCCTCCCTCTCTTACCCCTCCTTGAGGAGGCAAGCAATTTGATATAAATTATGCATGTGCAAATTTCTTGCTTTCTCAAGTAAGGGTAGAGGAGGAAGGGAGGGAGAGAATTCAGAACTCTTTTTATTTGGTATAGATTTTTTATTTGAATAATCTGGTCTGACATTTATTAACTTTGTGACCCTGGGCAAGTCACTTAATTCTGTTTGCTTCAGTTCTCTTATCTGTAAGATGAGGTGGAGAAGGAAATGGCAAACCACTTTAGTATCTTTGCCAAGAAAACCCCAAATGGGGTCTTGAAGTTTTGGACAAGACTGAAACGACTGAATGACATGCATGTGCAGTCATGCAAAATATTTTCATGTAAGCCATGTTGCAAAATAAAATGCAAACCAAGCCCCCCCAAATAATAAAGTAAAAAAGTATGCTTCATATGATTTTTATTGGTTTTTGTTATTGATACAGTCAATTATGCTGCTAGTTTGAATCAGCTCCACATTCCTGGTATAAATCCCACCTAGTCACAATGTATGATCTTTCTGATATATTGCTGTAATCTTCTTGCTAGTATCTTATTTAAAATTTTTGCATCAGTATTAATTAGGGAAATTGAGCTATAGTTTTCTTTCTTTTTTTTTTTTGCCTATCCTGGTTTATGTTTCAGCACCATATTTGTGTCATAAAAGGGATTTGGTAGGACTCCTTCTTTGACTACTAGTTTACATAGTATTGGAATTAATTGTTCTTTAAATATTTGGTAGAATTTACTTGTGAATCCATCTGATCCTAGGAATTTTTTCCTAGGGAACTCATTTATGGCTTGCTCAATCTCCATTTCTAAGATAGAATTATTTACACATTCTATTCCCTCTTCTATTAATCCGGGCAATTTGTATTTCTGTAAATATTCATCCATTTCACTTAAATTATCAGATTTATTGGCACATAATTCATTAAAATAGTTCCTAATAATTGCTTTAACTTCATCTCCATTGGTGGTACATTGATCCTTTTCATTTTTGATACTAGTGATTTTGTTTTCTTCTTTGTTTTTAAAAATCAAATTAACCAATGGTTTATCCATTGTATTGTTTTGTTTTATATAAAACTATCTCCTAGTTTTATTTGTTAGCTCAATGGTTTTCTTACTTTCAGTTTTATTAATCTCACCTTTGATTTTCAGGATTTCCTAATTGGTGTTTAATTAGGGATTTAAAATTTTTTCTTTTTCTTTTTTTTAATTTCATGCCCAATTCTTGATCTGTTCTTTCTCTATTTTATTGATGTAAGCATTTAGAGATAGAAAACTTCTCTTACATACTGCTTTGGCTGCATCCCATGAATTTTAGTAGGTTGTCTCCTTCTTCTCATTTTCTTTAATGAAATTACTGATTATTTCTTTGATTTATTCTTTGACCCACTCATTCTTTAGGATTAGATTATGGAGTTTTCAGTTATTTTTAATCTGTGTTCCCACGGCCCATTATTGAATGTAATTTTTATCACATTATGATATGAAAATGATGCATTTAATATTTTTGCTTTTCTGAATTTGTTTGTGAGGTTTTTATGCCCTAATACATGGTTGATTTTTGTGAAGATATGCACAGCTGAAAAATAAGGTATACTTCTTTCTATTCCCATTCAATTTTCTCCAGAAATCTATCACATCTAACTTTTCTAAAATTCTTTTTATCTCCTAAACTTCTTTTTTGCTTATTTTTTTTGGTTAGATCCGTCCAGTTCTTAGAGGGGAATGTTGAGGTTTCCCACTAGTATAGGTCCGTTGTCTATTTCCTCCTGTAACTCATTTAGCTTTTCCTGTAAGAATTTGGATACCTTGCACCATATGTTTAATATCGATATTATTTTATGGTCTCTGATATCTTTTAGCAAAATGTAGTTTCTCTGCTTATCTCTTTTAATTAGGTCTATTTTAGGTTTTGCTTTGTCTGAGCCCATGATTTCTCTTTTTTTTCTTTCTTTTTTTTTTTGGGTGAGGTTGTGACTTGCCCAGGGTCACACAGCTAGTAAGTATCAAGTGTCTGAGGCTAGATTCGAACTTAGGTCCTCTTGACTCCAGGGCCAGTGCTCTATCCACTGTGCCACCTAGCTGCCCCTGAGCCCATGATTTCTAACCCTGTTTTTTTTTTAAATCTAGGCTAAAGTATAATAGATACTGCTATTTTTATCTCCATTTGTTGATGAAGAAGCTGAGTCTGAGAGAAGTTAATTGATCTGCCCAAAGTCATACAGCTAGTAAATATCCAAGGCAGAATTTGAACTCAGGTCTTCCTGGTTCCACTATGACAGACCACTTCTACCATATAATACAGAAATAAATACATAGGATCATAGCTCTAAAGCCTTTAGTATCCTTGTCTGTTGATCACACGGTTGCTTAAATGCTTCAAAGGAAGCACGGAAGGAAAGAAGGGAGCAGCCATTTACTGAGCACCTACTATATGCTAGACACTACGTAAGTGGTTTACAAATACCATCTCATTTAATCCTCATAGCCACCTTGGGAGGTAGGTGCTATTATTATCCCCATTTTACAAATGAGGAAACTGAGGCAAACAGGAGGTGAAGTGACTTGCTCAAGGTCATACATCTAGTCAGCGTCTGAGGTTGAATTTGAACTCAGGTCTTCCTGATACCAGGCCCAGTGCTCTCTCTCCACTGTGTCATATAGATGGCTAATGCCTAGCATGGTAAAATAGAAAGAGTCTGAAGGGACCTCAGATGCCATGTTGTCCAACCTGAACCTGTTCCTTTAGGAGCTAGGAGGCCTGGGTGCTCCCATTCTGACGGATGACCTACTTAGTGACATCAACTCTCCAGCCTTTAGATTTTTTATCTACAAGATTAAAAGACAAGAGCAGACAACACCCGAGGTCTCTGCTAGCTCTCCACTTCCTCAGGTCCATCACTTCCAGTGATGGTGAGTTCTCATGCCATCTGTTGGACAGCTCCAGTTTGGGAACATTCCTTCTGATGTTGAGCCAAAACCCCTGTCTCTCATACCTGGTAGTTTTGTTTCTAGTGCAAGGCAGAAAAAAAGAAAGCCTACTTCCTTGCCTATAGAAAACATCTTCAGATATTGAGTGCGGTGGGACGAATGATGTGTTTGGATCCAGGTCTGTCTTATTGTTTGAGCAACCTCAGACACCTCCTCTGGCCTCCACTTTTCTTCTTGGTAAAATGAGGGGATTAACTGTTGATTTCAAGGGTCTCTTCAATAAATCAACCACTTAAATCATGCCAGGCACTGTGCTGGGTGCTGGAGACAAACAAGAAAAAGTGAGATATTGTGCCCTTAGAGAACTGATGTTCTACTAGGCGAACACAGCACACGATGAAGGGAAGGGAGAGGGCTGGAGTCAGAGGCCTGGATCCCACCTTTCCCAAGTGTGGCAAGTGTGTTTTGTTGAAGACAGGTTCTGGCAAGTCTGGGCCAGTGACAGAGAGAGGTACCCTCCAGTTCAGGGCGGCTCCTCACCTATAGAGAAACCGATGTCCACTGCTCAGAGAAGCGGTGAGAATTCAAGTAAAAAAGCAGTTTGGTTCACCTGATGCCCAGCGGGGCATCACCCCCACACACATCCCAGTGACTGCTTTCAGCCTGTTGGCATCAGCCTGTTTTTCCTTTAGTTGCCGGTAAAGAAGAGGCCCACCTGATTCAGGATGAAGATTCAGGAAGGGCCTGGGCCATGGCCGCCTCCTTCCAGTTACCGTCGCTGTGGGTCATAGTGTTCAGATACTACTGGCATTCCCATGTTGCCTTGCTACTCTCGTGTTGCTTGAATCAAATGCTGACATTCTTTTCTGTCATGGGGCATCATGCTAAAGCATGGGTGTCAGGAAGACCCAAGTTAAATCTTCCTTCAGACACTTACTGGCTGTGTGACCCTGCACAAGTCTGTGTGAGCTGGGCGAGTCTGTGTGCCTCAGTTTTCTCATGTGTAAAATGGGGATAATAGCACCTACCTCCCAGGGTTGTTGTGAGGATCAAATGAAATAATAATTGTAAAGCACTTGGCACAGGGAAGGCGCTATATAAATATGGCTATTATTCCTGTGTTGGGGAAGAGATTCTACTGTAGTAGTTTGTACGCTGTCTTGAGAGGGTAGTGATATCTGTCTGAAAAAGACTGAAGCTTTAACTTAAGTTTATAAGCAGAGCTTTTGTAGTAGCAAAGAACTGTCAACAAAATGGAGGCCCATTGATCAGAGAATGACTGAGCAAACTGAGGTCTAGAAACATGATGGACCATGTCGCATCAGACATGAGGGAAATGCAGAGAAGCACGAGGGAAGTCCTCTGAACCAATGCAAAGTGAAGCGAGCAGAACCAGGACAGCACGTCCAATGACAACAACATAGATGGAAAGAGCACTAAGAGGAAGGTGAGCTTTGGTCATGATTTCAGTGAACAGTCCCGGCCCTGGAAACCCAAAACCCAAAACAGTCCAGAAGCATGGACTCAGGGCGAGTGGGGAAGGACCTTAGAGGTCCCCATTTTTACAGTAGGGAAACTGAGGTCTAGAGAGGAGAGGAGACTTGCTTAAGGTCACGCAGACAGTAGATAACAGTCAGGATTCAGACCCAGCAAAGGTCTTTAGAGGTTGCCAGTCTGGATTGCATTTAATTCCTCCATAAAATGTTGATCTCTGAGGCCCGTCTAGGAGACCTGCCCAGGCTCTCACAGCTGGTTGTTGTCAGAGACGCCTCCCATACTGTTTCCTTTGTACAGCGCTGCCTCCCATTCTCTCTCCTCTGAGCAGGGAGGTGGGGGGCTATGGGTACAGAACATTGAATACAACGTCAGATGCCATCCCTGTCTCAGTTGTTTTGCTTTTCTCTTCTTTGTTACAAGAGAGGACTCCAATGGGAGACAGCAGGGACTGATATCTGGAAATGAAGATGGTAAGGTATGAAGAGCCAGGACTGTCGATGAGTCCTTTCAGTCGTGTCTGACTCTTTCCTCTCTCACTCACCCTGGTGTGACCTTTAGTGAATCATCTAACCCCTTTGTGCCTCAATATCCTCATTGTGACAGGAAGGGGCCAGGCCAGACGGACTCCTCAGGTCCCTCCGGGCCCTGTGTGATGAGAGCCAAAGGCAGCCCCCAAACTCATTTTGTCCGGTTGCACCGGACAGTTGGCTTCCTTCTGCTGCTCCGTGGCATCAGTGATGAAGAAGCTGTTGACCCTCCAGTGTCCCTCACAGTGTGGCAGTCACACATGGACAGCAGAAAAGGCTGCACTGTCCTATGCATGTTTCCATCCGAGAGAATCCTCAGACAAGGGTGAGAAGTGAGCTCCTGCTCGGTCAGAAGGGAAGCCCTGTGCCAAGCCCCACCTCTGTCAGGGAAGTTTTGCTTTGCCTAAGACGAGCCAATCAGGACCTCGTTAGGATGCTGTCAAGAGCGAGGATCCGGGGTGAAGACGAGTGAGCCTTTTATCATTTGTCTGCTCCCCAGATTAACTTCCTAAAGAGCACAGATGGGGCTGCTGTGAATGGAAGGAACGCTTTGTACTGTCCTCCAGCAGTCTGGGTTGACTTAGCAGTGGTTTCTTCTTTTCTTAATGTTTGGGCAAATGTTTTCTTACACAGCATTTTTCCCCCTCTCACTGTCTTGCATGGCTGGAGCCATCTGAAAAGAGGCTCCAGTGAAACGGGAAAGCTGAGCTCTCCGCTGGCTAATCCCAAGAGTTCCTGTCTGATGTTGGAGCCCATCACTTATCACCAGTTGAGTAAACCGAGGTTGACTCTGTCTGTACTTCCTTGGAACCATCGAAACAAGTCCCAGAAATCACGTAGGCAAGTCACAGGATCCCAAGGCTTTGGGGATGCAACGGGTGTCAGAGAATATTTAGCACAAATCCCTCATTTTACAAACAAGGAAACTGAGTTCTAGAAAGGGAAAAGTAATTGCCCAAGGTCACATGGACTAAGTGGCAGCATTGGAATTGGAGGAAACCCCTTTCTCCCAGGTCAGGATGCACTAATGTCCAGCTGACATTAACTTAGTGCAGTGCCCAGAACAACACATAGTAGGTACTTAATAAGTGCTTACTGATTAATTGATTGATCCTTCAAAGCTTGGCTTGGGTGCCACTTCCTCTGGGAAACTTTTCCTGTTCCCTTTGTCATTTGCTGTCCTTCTCTCTATAAACCCTAGTGGCTCCCTAGCATCATGTCTGGGTCAATATAAGCTTATTTATTGGACTGGCTACGTAAGCTCTCACTGACCCCTCACCTTCCTTTCTTTCTGGTCTCCATCCACCCAAAGGTCCAGCCACACTGGCCTGCTTCTTGTCGCTCATGAGCGATGTTCTCTATCCTATCTCTGGCATTTTTTTTGCCAAGGTTGTCATTCATGCCTTAGAATCATGGGCTTCCTTCGAGATTCAGTACATCTCTTCCTGGAGGCCTTTCCAGATCTCCCCAGCAACCAATGACTTCCTGTCTCAGGCTATCTAGTGAATACTTTACAAGTATCTTATATACATGGTTATACAAGAGAGTGGTTAATTAGTTTTCCTCTCAGGGTCCTAAGAATAACCCTGAGAGGTCAGGTTTTTTTTTTCTAGTACTATTGTTTACGAGCCCCCACCAGTGTATTCTACATTGGTTATATAGTTGATACAAACAGACTTTTTAAAAGGTGTATTTACTGAGACAGCATAGTAAGAAGAATTAGGACAAAATCAATTTTCCCAAAAATCAGAGACAAAGTCTTCCACACATATAGAGAGTCCAGGGAAAGTGGGCCCAGGCTTAGAGCACTTGGGGCAAAGTGGTAATTCCCAGTTCCTTGTTAAATGGAAGTCCCTTTCTCCATTCCTAGAGCTGTCATGAAGGCCCCCTGAAGGATGTCTAATTCTCTGATGGGCCTTGTGTAGTCTTGAAGTTGTACTGAAGTGGGTAAGTTCCCTCAAACTGCTGAAATAAATGTGTTCAACATATGTGTGTATATATGTGTGTGCATGTGTGTGTACATGTCTCTATCTCTGTTCTATGATGTCCATGACCCCAGAGGAGTGTCCAAGTTTCTATCCAATCCAAATATATTTCATCTGATTTCCTCCAAAGCTCCAGCACTTCATTCCTCAAAGCCTAGTTCACAACTTTGTTTGTCTGATTCCACAGAAGTTTCTAAGAATTGTTCACTCCTCATTTACACATTTGATTGATTGATTGATTGACTCCATGACTTAATTAAAGGGACATTCTCACCTGATAAAGGCTTCAGAGTCATAGAACACCTTGTTAGTTATATTAACTGGGGTTAGGGGTGTGTGAAATGCCTCTCAGACTGATTCTGCACTGATTTTCACACTGAAGTAGAACCTCCTTGAAGGCCAGGACTGCCCCCTCTTTTTTGGGTATTTCCAACGTCTAGCATGCATTGTTATTCAGTCATTTCAGTCATGTCTGACTCTTCATGACTTCATTTGGGTTTTTCTTGGCAGAGACATTGGAGCAGTTTGCCATTTCTTTCTCCAGCTCATTTTACAGATGAGGAAGCTGAGTCAACAGGCTTAAGTGACTTGCCCAGGGTCATACAGCTACCATGTGCATGAGGCCAGATTTGAACTCAGAAACATGAGTCTGACTATGACACCTAGCTGCCCTGTCCAGCACATAGTTGGTAGTTAATAAATACTTGATGGTTAATTAATTTACTAATTTTTTAAACTTTTAAAAAAAATTTGATTTATTTTATTATGAACTTAAGAAATAAAATAAGCATTTCCATAACATAGTAGAATAGAAAAAAGATGATTGTACATGAAACTATAACTCTATTATGTAAAACTTACTATTCCTTTTAAATATATAATAAAATTATCATGTAACTTTTCTATTTTTTCACCTCCTCCCTTTCCCCACCCTAGAGATGGCTACCATTAGACACAAATATGTATATATATATATACACATATATATGTATATATATGTATATATATGTGTGTGTGTGTGTGTGTGTGTGTGTGTAAAACCATTCTATACATATTTCTATTTATCAATTCTTTCTCTGGATGCAGATAGCATCTTCCTTCATAGATCCTTTGTAGCTAAATTGGGCATTTATAACAGTCAAAATAACTTAGTCACTACAAGGTGTCCTTAAAACAATATTGTTGTTACTCTATACATTTTCTTGGTTCTGCTCATTTCGCTCTTCATTATTTAGTGCAAATCTATCCATGTTTTTCTAAGATGATTAAGCTCATCATTTATTTTTTATGAATCTATTTATTTTTAGTTTCCAACATTCACTTCAATAAGATTTTGAGTTCCAAATTTTCTGCCCATCTCTCCCCTTCCACCACCCCAAAACAGCATGTGATTTGATATAGGCTCAACATGTACATTCATATTATACCTGTTATTATTATTCATATTATACCTGTTATTATATCATGTTAGTCATGTTGTAAAAAAAGAATTAGAACAAATGGGAGAAACCATGAGAAAGAAGAAATGAAAAAAGAGAGAGAGAGAGCAAATAGTATGTTTCAATCTATATTCAGACTCCACAGTCCTTTTTCTGGATGAGGATAGCATTTTCCATCATGAGTCTTTTGGAATTGTCTTAAATTCTTGCATTGCTAAGAAGAGATGAATCTATCAAAGTTAGTCATTGCACAATGTTGCTGTTACTGTGTACAATGTTCTCCTGGTTCCACTCACTTCACTCAGTATCAGTTCTTACAAGTTTTTCCAGGTTTTCTGAAGTGTTCCTGTTCATAATTTCTTATAGTGTAATAGTATTCCATTATATTCATATATCACAACTTGTTCAACCATTCCTCAACTGATGGGCATCCCCTCAATTTTCAATTCTTTTCCATCACAAAGAGAGCTGCTATAAATATTTTTGTACATGGGGGTCCTTTTCCCATTTGTATGACCTCTTTGGGATACAGACCTGGTAGCGGTATTGCTGGGTCAAAGGGTATGCACAATTTAATAGCCCTTTGGGCATAGTTCCAAATTGCTCTCCAGAATGGTTGGATCAGTTCACAACCCCACCAACAATGCATTAGTGTTCCAATTTTCCCACACCTTCTCCAGCATTTATCATTTTCCTGTTTTGTCGCGTTAGCCAATCTAATAGGTGTGATGTGGTACCTTACAGTCATTTTGATTTGCATTTCTCTAATCAATAGTGATTTAGAGCATTTTTTCATATGATTATAGATAGGTTTAATTTCTTCATCTGAAAACTGCCTATTCATATCCTTTGACCATTTATCAATTGGGGAAGAGCTCATCTTTTCTTATATAACACAGTAGTATTTCATCACAATCATATACCACAACTTATTCATCTATTCCCCAATTGACAGGAAACCCTGTAATTTCCGCTTCTTTACCACCTCAAAGAGAGCTGCCACAAATATTTTAGAATATTTCTAGGATTTTTTCCCTTTTCCCCTAATCATCTTGGGAAACAGGCCTAGCATTGACATTGTTGGGTCAAAGGGTATAGGCTTTTTAATAACTCTTTGGGCATAATTCTGAATTGCTCTCCAGAATGGTTGGATCAGTTCACAGATCCACCAGCAGTGAATTAGTGTCCCAATTTTTCCACATCTCCTCCAACATTTGTCACGCTTCCCTTCAATCATTTTAGTCAATTTGATAGGTGTAAAATAATAACTCAAGGTTGTTTTAATTTGCATTTCTCCAATCAATAGAGATTTAGAGCATTTTTTACATGACTATAAATTGTTTTGATTTCTTCATCGGAAAACTGCCTGTTCATATCCTTTGACCATTTGTCAATTGGGGGATGATTCACATTCTTATAGATTTGACCAAGTTATTTATATATTTGAGATATGAGACTTTTATCTGAGAAATTGTCTAGAAATATTTTTTCCAAATTTTTTGCTTTCCTTCTGAACTTCTTGGTGACATTTGTTTTATTCATACAAAAACTTTTAAAATTGATGTAATTGAAATTATCCATTTTATACCTCACACTGCTTTGTATTTCTTGTTTATTCATAAATTGTTTACCTAAGCCATAAATCGGGTAGGTAATATATTCCATGTTCTCAAAATTTCCTTGTAATATCTCTCTTAATATCTAGGTCATATACCCATTTTAATTTTATTTTGGTAAATGGTATAAAACATTGACCTGTGTGCAATTTCTGCCAGACTGCTTTCCAGTTTTCCCAACAATTTTTTATGAAATAATGAATTCTAATCCCCACAACTTGTCTTTACACTTGTCAAATACAATTGTATCTAGTCTCTTTCACTGACCTATCTTTTTATTTCTTAGCCAGTACCAGATAGTTTTGATAATTACAGTCTTCTCATATAGTTTAAGATTCAGTACTGCTAACTTTCCTTTACATACTTATTACATCTTTTGAAATTTTTGACTTTTTGTTCTTCCAGATAAATTTGGTTATTTTTTTCTAATTCAGTTTTTTTGGGTAATTTAATTGGGATGGCATTGAATATATGAATTAGTTTAGGTAAAATTGTCATTTTTATTATATTGGCCCTGCCTACCACTGAATAATTAATGTTTCTCCAATTATTTCAATCCAATTTTATTTGTATAAACATTTTTATAATTTTGTTCATATCGTTCCTGTGTTTATTTTGGCAGGTGTTATACTGTCTAGAGTTATTCTAAATGGGGTATCTCTTACTATCTCTTTTTGCAGGGTTTTGTTTTTGATATATAGGAATGTTGATGATTTATGTAGATTTATTTTATATACTGATACTTTGCTAAAATTATTAGTTGTTTCAACTAGCTTTTTAGTTGATTCTTTGAGATTTTCCAAGTATATCATCATAGTGTCTGCAAAACAGAGTTTTATTACCTTGTTCCTTATTCTGATTTTTTCTATTTCTTTTTCTTCTCTTATTGCTATTATTAGGATTTCCAATACAGCATTGAATAATATTGGTGACAGTAGGCATCATTGTTTCACACCTGATCTTACTGGTAAGGCATCTAGCAGCTTATCTCTGTTTCAAATAATGCTTGTGGATGGTTTTAGGTAAGTACTTTTTTTATCAATTTAAGGAAAAATCTACTTCTACTTTCAAGTGCTTTTAATAAGATTGAGTGTTATACTTTATCAAAAGCTTTTTCTGCATCTATTGATATAATCACATGATTTTTTAAAACTTTTATTACTGACATATTCAATTATGTTAATAGTTTTCCTTATGTCAAACCATCCCTGCATTCCTAGTAAATCCCACTTGGTCATAATGTATAATCTTTGTAATATATTGTTGTAATCCTTTAGCTCGTATTTTATTTAGGATTTTTCTATGCATATTCATTATGAGATATAATTTTCTATAATTTTTTTCTTTGTTTTTAATCTTCTTGGTTTAGATATCAGTGTCATATTTCTTTCATAAAAGGAGTTTAGTAGTATCCCTTCTTTGCCTATTATTTCAGATAATTTATTTAATATTGGAATTAGCTAATCTTTAAATGTTTCATAGAACTCACTTGTTAATCCATGTGGTCCTTGTGTTTTTCTTTTAGGAAGCTCCTTTATGGCCTATTCAATTTCTTTTTCTAAAATAGGCCTATTTAGATATTCTATTTCTTTTTCTGCTAACATAGGCAATTAAAAAATTCTATTTAACTTAAATTTTATAATTTATTGGCATATAATTGGGAAAAATAACTGCTTATAATTACTTTAATTTCATCTTTGTTAGTAGTATATTCACCTCTTTCATTTTTAATACTAGTGATTTGCTTTTCTTCTTTTTTTTAAATCAAATTAACCAATGATTAATCTATTTTTTCTTATAAAACCAACTCCTCGTTTTATTTATCAATTCATTTTTTTACATTCAATTTTATTAATTGCAACTTTAATTTTTAGGATTTCCAATTTAGTGTTTTATTGGGCATTTTCTAGTTTGTTCTTTTTCTAGTTTTTTTTTTTTTTGGCATACCCAATTCATTAGTCTGTTCTTTCTCTATTTCACTGGTATAAGTACTTAGATATATACGTTTTCCTCTGATTACTGCTTTTGCTGCATCCCGTAGATTTTTAGATGTTGTCTTATTGTCATGCTCTTTAGTGAAATTATTGATTCTGTCTATGACGTGTTCTTTAACCCATTCATTCTTTAAGATTACATTGTTTAATCTCTAATTAGTTTTTAATCTGTTTTTTTTGTCTCTTACTAAATATAATTTTATTGCATTGTGATCTAAAAAGGATACTTTAAAATTTTTCTCCTTTTACCTACACAGCTTTCATGTTTTAATATATGGTCAGTCTTTGTAAAGGTATCATGAACTATTGAGAAAAAGGTATATTCCTTTCTATTCCCATCCAGTTTTCTCCAGTTTAGTCATGTCTAACTTACCTAAATTTTTATTCACTTCCTTGACTTCTTTCTTATATATTTTTTGGTTAGATTCATCTAGTTCTGAGAGAGGAAGGTTAAATTCCCCCACTATTACAGTATTGCTATCTATCTCCACCTTTAATTCTTTAAGTTTTGTTTTAAAAACTTAGATGCTATAGTATTTGGTGCATATAGGTTCAGTATTGATATTGCTTCATTTTCTGTGGTACCTTTTATCAAACTGTAGTTACCCTGTTTATCTCTTTTAATTAAATCTATTTTAGCCTTTACTTTCTCTGAGATCATGATTGCTCCCCCTACTTTTTTGCATCAGCTGAAGCATAATAAATGCTATTCCAACCCTTCCTTTTAACTCTGTGTATACATTTCATTCTTAAATTTGTTTCTTGGAAGCAATATATTGTTGGATTCTGATTTTTTAATCCATTTGCTATCCATTTCCATCTTATGGGGGCGTTCGTCTCATTCACATTCAAAGTAGTAATTACTCTTTGTGAATTTCCCTTCGTCTTATTTTTACTCACTGTTGTCCTCCTCAGCCTGTCTTTTTACCCTATTTCTATTACCTTATCTTCTCCCCTTACCCTTTTATTCCATATTCTACCCACTCCCCTGAGAGCTCCTTCCTTATTCTCTCCCTCTCCTAAATCTTAATCTGTATACCTGTGTGAAAGTCCCTCCTTTGTCCTGTCCCCTAGTGCTCTTATTTCTTTATAAGTTTAGAAGACTTCTACCCCATTAGATGTAGACTTTGTTCCCTCTTTAAATGGAGCCAATAAGAGTAAGGTTCCAACAATACCAGCCCTCTACCCTGACCTGTTTCCTCTGCATCAGTTCTTCCTTTCACATCCCATTTTAATGAGATAATTACTCCTTTTTTATATTTGCCTGCCCACTTTTGTTTTTTAGAATCATCCCATCATACACAACTCAGCTCCAACCTTCCTTTCAAACCACCCTAGTAAGGATAGCAGTCTCAAGAATATTGATAACTGAGAGTGGCAGCGACCTTGTTTAGGTACCCTGGGTATTATTATCACCATATTGTTCATGAGGAAATTGAGTGCAAAGCAGGTGAAAGTCTCACCTGGAGTTACTTAGTGTCAGGAAGGAAGTGAAGCTGGACCTTTCACCTGTAGGTCAGGCTTTTTATTCACTCCCCAAAACTAGCACTGCTGAATCAGCCCAGCATTCTGCAAAGTGTTCACTCCACTAATGGACAGGCTGTTTGGACTCTTTACAAACAGAATCTGGGGAATGGCACTTTCACTAGAGAAGAGGCAGGTGAGCCTTCCTCAGGACATTAGACTTTCTCAGCATGCAACAGAATGGAATCTGCCTGAAAGTTGGAACTCTGCCATTGGGTCTTTGTATACTGAGTATACGGCCTAGTTCGTGGAACCTCCTGGGCACTTAATACATGCTTGTCGACTGACTGGTTGAAGGGTTTTGGAGCAGTGGGGATTGGTGTCATCTGGGGAAGGAACATTTTGATCTCTGCTCATCCACTTTCTGCCCATATGATCTTGTGCAAATCACTTCATCTTGCTGGGCTGCAGTTTCCTCTTCTGTAACACGAGGGAGTTGCATGAGATGACTGCACCAGTACCTTCCAGAACAAAATCTAGCATCCTATGATTCCAAGGCGGGACTTGTTGAATGAGAAGCATATGACAAGAGTGTAGACAAACAGAGGTAAAATGCAGATATGTTCAGAAAAAAAAGATTTCCCTTTAGGTCTCCTGAAGATTATCACATAAGAAGGTAAGGGGGAGGTCCGGAATTCTTTTCTCTTTTCCTCTAAGAGCAAAAACACAGGCAGATAACTAATTGATGCCTGTGAATATGTCCAAAATAAAACATACAAAATCATGAAAAAGCATTCATTTTAAAGGTCATTATTTGATTAAAAAAAAGAGTGAGATGGGAGTGTGTGTGTGTGTGTGTGTGTGTGTGTGTGTGTGTGTGTGTGTGTGTGTGTGTGATATAGGCATGTCCTGCTTAGGACTGATAAAGGAGGTTAGAATTTCCATTTTGCTTCATATCATAGCCCAGAGAGCCAGGGAAGGAGACATATCTGATAAATGATTATGTCTGAATTAGTCTCCTTCTGCCAAACCCATGACGGATTCTTATTTTGAGTGGTGGAGCAGGAGGCAAGGGAAGATTTGAAGGCCAGGGGAAAATGACCAATAAACTCCTGTAAGAGACTATAAGTAAGCCAAGAATGAAGTCCGAGCCAGGATGTGGAAGAGGCACTCCATCTTGAGCGTATCTCAGCTGTCATAGTAAAGCATGGTGAGTAGATGATGGGGAGCTGGGCTGCATCGGATTCACTGAAAATCTCTCTTGAAATGATTTGTAACCCAAATACCCTCTCACTTGAGTAGGAGTGGTTTAGTCAAAAGAAAAGAGATTTATGGGACAGAAATCCCTCTTCCTCCCTCCCTGAATGTTCAGGTTCAGGTTGGAAAATCAATCATACAAGCAATCCCTGAGTGTACAATCCTGGGTGGAGTCAGGAAAGATCTTGTGTGACACGCAACAAAGGGAGCTTAGAAAGATAGCCTTTGCTCTACTTAGGTTGGTGGTTTATTTTATTTTATTTTTATATTACATCCTAGAAGCAGAATGGTGAAGTGAATAGAAAGCTTACTGAATTCAGGGCTCACCTCTGGCCCACACTGGTGGTGATCCTTGGCAAATCCCTGCACACTCCAGGCATGGAGAGGGAAAGAGAAAGAAAGAGGGTGGGGGGAGAGGGAGAGAGAGGGAAAGAACAAGGGGCAGAAGGAGAGAGGGAGAGAGAGACAGAGAGAGAGAGAGAAGAGAAGAGAAGAGAAGAGAAGAGAAGAGAAGAGAAGAGAAGAGAGGAGAAGAGAGGAGAGGAGAGGAGAGGAGAGGAGAGGAGAGGAGAGGAGAGGAGAGGAGAGAAGAGAAGAGAAGAGAAGAGAAGAGAAGAGAAGAGAAGAGAAGGGAAGGGAAGAGAGAAGAGAAGAGAAAAGAAGGGGAAGGGAGTGAAGGGGAAAGGAGGGGAGTGAAAGAGGGGAAAGGGGAAGAAGGGAAAGGATGAGGAAGAGAGAGAAATAAGAAAATTCCTGGGCTGAGTTAATCTTTTCCCTTTGATTTTAGCAATTTGGTTAGTGTGACTGGTCAAGTGTAATTTTTTTGCACACATTCTTTTAAGGGCAATAGCTGTAATCAAGGGGTGTGCTGGAGCCAGTTTGGACCAATGTGTTTGCATTTACACTTTGGAAATCAGGAAACACTACACATCAGGGCTTGATTTATTGTTTGGTTGGTTGTCTAGACTTAAGAAAGTGATGGAAAAAATGATCATGATGCAGATTAAGCCTAAAAGTGTTTCCCCTCCACTCCCAAGAGAATTGGTTGTTGATCATTTACCAGTACACTCCTGGCTGTAACAGTGAGGAGGGCAACAGGGCTTTGCCCCAGAGCAAGAAATGTACAGGGTCAATAACCAATAATATTGATAACAATACTGCTTTCTCCCCATCTGGATGGCCCCTATCATAGCCTTGTTCTGTGGTGGAGGAAGTAGATTTTCTCCTCCAAATACCTAGGAGCCTTGGTTGAGAGGGATTGCAGGGTATGCCTCATTCCTGAGGGGTCCACCCCAGAGGAACCTCCATGACTGGGGGAGAAGCAATAGCCAGGTCTGGCTCTCCTTAGTGCTTCAGAGGAGGAGCAGTGCAAGATTAAATATCTCCAGTTTTCAAGAGCCCTGGCTCTAAGGATTGACTTGGCCCTAGAGAGCTCACTATCTGTGTCCATCCCATTTTTGCTATAATTATGTCCTACTACACATTAGGGTTTAAAGAAAATCAATTATACAAGCATAGAATATGAGAAATGTGAGTTAACGATTCATGTGGAAAAGAAACAGGGTTTCACTTTGTTTATTCAATCATTCCTTTATCTATCCATCTATTTATTCATCCATCCAGCCATCTGTCCTTGTATCCATTTGTTTGTTTGTTTTTGGTGGGGAGACTAAATCTTTTATTTCATTGCTGGAGTGAACTCCAACTTAGAGTCTTGCCTGGGAGCACAGTGAGGTTAAGTAACTTACCTGTGAGTGTCAGAGAAAGCATTTGAACCATTGAACTTGACTTCAAGTCCAGATTTCTGTCTATGTGGTTTGAAGGAAATATTGAAATATGGAAAAGTGCTGCCTATGTATGTGAGTATGAGTGGGGGGTGGGTGGGTTGGGGGGTGTTATCCAAGGAAGAGAAGGAACAGGAGTTTGGGGGAGTAACCGATTCAAAATTCAATGTGAACAATATTTCTCCTTGAAAAAATACTATCCTTGCCCAAATTGATTTTATTGTCCCCCATCACCCTCTTTCTGGCTGTGGAATCACCAATCTTCCTGTATTCGAGCACCAAAACCTTGGTAGTTATTGTTATTGTTATTATTAATTCTTTCCTCTTCCTTCTCTTTCCTATCCATTCAATTACCAAATACTGTGAATTCTCCCTCCTTTCCAAGTGGTCCCTCTTCTTCTCACAATTTCTTTCATTGCTGCTTTCCCTTACCATTCCTGCCGCTCCCAGGAAGTCTTCTCAACACCCTTTCTTCCTTTCTTCTTTTTAATCTGTTCTTTAAATTACTGCTAGACTTCTCTGGCTGATGTTCGGATCTCATCCAATTGCTCCTCCCCCTCTAATTATTTCAGCAGCTCCCTATTGCTTATTAGAGTTCAGCTTAATTTAGCACAATTCATTTCAACCCAATGGAAAGAACATTGGCTCATGAGTCTGAGAAGCTCTTGTGTTTATTCCCTGGGTGGCATTGGATGAATCCCCAAAACTCCATGGGCCCAAACTTCTTTATCTTCAAAAGGAAAGGGGTTTGCTCAATGGTCTCTGCTCTAAGAGCCCTTTCAGCTGTAATCCTATAGTGCCATGATTCTATGAACAAACATTGATTATACGATGACTTTGGGCAGATTGAATGGGAGGTGGGAAGATCAATTCAAAGTTTAGATAAAACATGAACTCTGTCCTCATGGGGTTCACAATTTAGTAGTATGAGAGATCACACATATGGACATCATTATATACAATACTCTCTGACCTGAACCTCAGAGAGGTACAAAGCAGAGTGTTACAGGAGATCTGGGGGGTCTTGACCAATTGTGCAGATCAGGGAAGGCTACCCAGAGGAGGTGACATTTGAGTTGGACCTTGAAGGAGGAACTTCAATGAAACAAGTGAAGAAGGGAAGGGGAAACAGTTCAGGTATATAGAAGAACAGAGACAGAAAAGGGCAACGTCATCCTTTCTGGTGAAGCATGCTGCTCCGGCTTGGCCAGAGTGTGAAGTATATGGATCGGAAAACATGTGAGATAAGGTTGGAATGATTAATGGGATGGAAAGAGCACTGGCGTTGGAGAAAGAAGAACTGGGTTCAGATCCTACCACTGCCACTTATTACCTGTGAGACATTGGGGAAATCATCTAACTTCTCTGTGCCTCAGTTTCCTTATCTATAAAAGAAGGTTGGATTAGAGGGTCTCTGAGGTGCCTCCTAACTCTATGATTTTAGCTCTTCCCATCTTAACCTCAAGTTTATGAAGTTAAAAAAGTAACAATATTTCAATACATTTTATTTTATACATTTTAAAGACAATATCCTAAGAAGGTGCCCATAGGCTTCAGCAGATTGACTGCCCACAGCATCCAGGACACACACAAAAATGGGTAGCTGCTGCGTTAGGTTGTAAGGTCACTGGGAGTCGAGAGTGTTTCGTTCTCTGTATACGTATCTGCAGCATCTAACAACCATATTATTAAGAATAATCGTTAGCATTTATTTAGCACTTTACAAATATTATCTCATTTAATGCCCACAACCATGGAAGATAGGTGCTATTATTATCCCCATTTGATAGGAAATTGAGAAGTCATGAGGAAAACTTTATGAGGAAGATGAAGTAAAGCAAAGTTAAGTCACTTAACCAAGGTTATGAAGCTAGTAAGTGTCTGAGGAAGGATTCAAATTCAGATTTTTCTGACTTCAAATCCAAGATTCCATCTGCTGTGCCATCTAGCTGCCTAGCACAGTGCCTGGCATCTACTAGATGCTTAATGAATACTTGTTGATGGATTGATGCTGAAAAACTTCCCAACAATGAGTGCTGTCCCCAAGTGGAATGCACTGGCTGCCTCAGGAGATAATGGGTACCTTCTCCCTCTCTTTGTGCCCTCCTCCAAATCTTCCACCAAAGGCTGGGTGGCCACCAATTGGGAATGTTGTAATGACAATTCCTGTTCATGTATAAATTTGATAAGATAAGCCCTGAGCTCCTTTTTTGATTTGGATACCAAATGATTCTATGAATGATCTGGGTTCCTCTCCCTGGTGATTTTCAAGCCAAGGTGTATTATTATTCCCTATATATCCTTCCATCCATCCATCTATCTATCTATCTATCTACCTATCTATCTATCTATCTATCTATCTATCTATCTATCTATCTATCTATCTATCTATCTATCTATCTGGTTGTATGTGTATTTATATATTTGTTCGCATGCTATTTCCATTAGATTGTAAGCTCCTAGAAGATGGGATTGTCTTTTGCCTCTTTTTGCACAGTGCCCAGCCCATAATAGGTGCTTAATAAATGTTGGTGGTTTGATTGAATGACACCTTCTCAGAGATGCTGCAGAAAGCAATCTTGACCAGGAATTTGTGAGCTGGACGAGGCAACCTCCTAATCCTTTCTGACTCTTGAGTTCTGTCTTCTGTAACTTTCCATTGCAGGAAAGAAGTTTATTCTGTGTCAGAACCAAGGCATCTCGTATTATAGAATGTGTTATTACCTTTCATGTGTTTGTCAAGCTGCCTCCCTGGACCATTTGATAATTTGTCATTCTCCGCTGTATTTAGAATGCTTTTGCTGGCATCTAGCTCATGCTGATGCTTTGTTTGGATAGGAATTGTAGAATTCTGTTTATAAAGGGCGAAAAAGATGAAAAAAGTTCAGTTTAAAATACCAAGATCTTTTCTTTCTCAGTAGTAAACAGGTTCGAGGAGGATTTATCTCAAAGTTGGCGCATGTTTATTTTTTCCTGAAGGATTCATTCTGGCTGGGATTCAGTCCTTCTGAAGCAGTACCACTTGTCAGCAGGTCTAGGGCTTGGGAAAAGCAACTGAGTTAGTCCTGAATGAAGGAATCGGCACAATTCACAGCCAAAACCAAAAGTGGCCGTTCTCCAAAGAACATGGACCTTACTGAAGTCACACTTGACTAGAGAAAGGGCAGGGGGAAAATGTGAATGTGAACATTCCCCCATTACTGTAACTGAAAAGCAAAAATACTTCTCCAAGGTTCTGCTCTTTGGATAGCTGCATGCCGGAGAAGTAAATGGAGCTGTCCATCTGTGCTGGGTGATCCCTGAACCCAGGAAGTCTCTGACACTGACCCCAAAGCACAGGAATAGCAACAACACAGCGAAAGAAGTGTATTTCTCAGACACAGCGAATGCATGCATGCCCCTTCTCCGACAGCCATCTTGGAAACTCTGGGAGGCCACGAGTGGAAGGAGTTTGAAACTTTCTCTTTGAAAACCCCTCTGACCAAACATATTCTGAGCGACCATGGACAAAGGATACTCCTGTCCTCTGAGTCCCTGCAAGCTTGGTGCGAGACCACTAAATACTGTGGAACTAAATGACCTGTAGATAGTAGCCTCATTTCATGTTTAGAATGGAAAAAAAAATCTGCTTTTTAAACGGCTGAGAAAAGAAAGCAGACGAGATGAAGGGTTTTGTGTAGCCTTTCTTTAATTGCCTAAAATCCATAGAATTTGTTGCTTCATGAGGCAAAAGGCAAATCTTATTTAGAAAACTAAACAAAGTGAAAGACCTTTTTTCCTGTTTGTTTAGGCCCTGATTTCCTCTGGTGCCATCCCAGCATCAAAAAAAGAATGCCTTCCTACTGTCTTGGGAAACTCCCATGACAGCAAATAAGCATCCATGGAAAAATAATTTTATATCAAAATAAGGCCTGGGACAGCAGCCCGTAAACTTGGAGCTGATTCGGAGTGGATCAGACCAGCGTTTCGTTTTTGTTTTTAATGTAATGCTGTTACAACTTACTTGCAACATTATTCCCCTGCCATGGGGGCCCCCTAATTATTTCATGATGGAGCAGGAAATCCTGGTAGGTCATACGTAAACAGCCCGAGGCAGGGACCTCTCCATCAGCTAAGCCTGACATCTGACATCTGGGCAGTTCAACGCTCCCATGCCCCAATTAACCAGGAAGAGTCCACGTCAAACTCAGGCTCGTACCACTGGCCGGCCCAGAGAATGTTGGGTGGCAAAGGTCTTTCCTCATCCAGTAAATTCTTCCAAAGATGCAAATGAAGAAAAAGGGACCAGGAACTGAGCTTCTTCCAATCTCTCCAATTCACATGCAGAAGCTTTTCAGATTCCTATTCTCCCCCTTCTTTTCCCCCTTACAGTCTCCCCAAGGCTTAATTTCCATGGACTCTGAATGGGCCGAAGTGTGCTTGAAGACCCTCAAAGGCAGCTCTTACCATTGTTAAGGTATCCTGGGGGAGGGGGGTGGAGAGGGTGGAGCCTCCTGGCAGAAGCAATAGAGTTGCCCCCCTCCAGGCTAGTGTTGGGGAGCAGACCGACACCTGCTCGCCAGGCTCATTACTATGCCCTGAATCATTGTCTGGGCTTCTAGACTGTAGTCAAGGAGAGACGTTGGCTCAGAGGCATGGTGTATCCAAATCTATATGGAGTTGCAATTGGCCTCCTAAAATGGCTCCCTGGCCCCCTCTGAAGCACAGATCAGATCCCATCTATTCTAAAAGACCTTTCATGATCCCCCCCCAACACACACACACACACACACACACACACACACACACACACACACACAGTCACCCTGGAATTACTTTATGGAGCTCTGTACACATTTCCCCCTAGCTTGATGAAATTTGTGAAATTAAAATAAAGCAATGGTGTTGACACTGATATTTCAGTATAATTGGTTCCCTTTGTAATTCTGCATGCATTTAAAATCATGATTTTGAGGTGGGGGACCACAGGCTTCGACAATTTGCCAAAGCAGTCCCTGCCCCCAAACAATGCCTTAGTGACATGGAAGCTCTTTGAGGGCACGGGAGAGGGATATTTTGTCTTTGCCTTTGCATCCTAAGGACCCAGGTAGTGCCTGTTACATTGTAGACACTTAATAAATGTGGAATTAAATTGTATTTAATCTACCAACCAATAGATACTTATTACGTATTTTAGGTTTCAAACACAAAATTGAATTATCTATCTTATAAGGAGAAGAAAGTACAAGCTTTATATTTTCCATGGGTTTTTTTTTTTAACTATGGCTAATAATTGTTTCTGTTTTTTACGTGACCCAGACTGTTTTTCTCCCTTTCCTTTCCTGCTGAAATACAGTATCTGGTAAATAAAAGTTTATTGAGTGAGTAATTGGGATCCCCTCTTCTTCCAAGGTCCATGTCACCAGCCACCTTGTCCAGATCTTTGGTGCTCCCCAGTTGAGAAATCCCTCCTTTCACAGGATGGAGGGTCTAGATTGAAGAATGGTGGAGACCTCAGAAATGAGCTAGTCCCACACACTCATGTTATAGAGGAGGAAAGAGCAAGTAAAGCGAAGGTAAGCCTGAGGTGACCCAGAAAGCAAAGGCCAGAGCCAGCCTTTGCAGCTAGGCTGCAGATCCTGACCCACAGCCTTCATGCCTCCATCACATTCTTCTTCCTATCACATGGCTTTAGGTACATTTTAAGCTTTTCGGGGGCAGAGTTAATAATGATATGGTGTATTATAGCAGGAGGATGAACGTCCGGTTTCTACATTAAAAAAAAAAAAAAACTGGACTTGATTTCTCACTCTGTTACTTACTACCTATGAGACCCTGGGCAAGTCACTTGTCTTCCCATTTAGCTCACCTGTGAAATAAGGAGGTTGGAATAGCATTCAGCTGTTCTCAAACCTTTCGGTTTCAGGAACCTTTTAGACTCTTAAAAGTAATTCTGGAGCCTCCTTCCTCAAAGAGTTTTTGTTTGTGTGGGTTATATCCATCAACGTTTAACAAATCAGAATTTTAAATGTCTTCATTTTATTATGAAAATAGTTTTGTCATAAGAGACCCACTGGCCTAGATGCACTCTGTGGTCTTTCCAAGCACTAATGCCCAGCGTATGATTCGTCTTTGTAGCTCCCACAGCAGATGCTGAAGAAACGTTTTTGAAATGAATAGTCTGACCATCTGGAGTAGTCATCCATTCAGTAATAATAGCTGACACTCATATCACTTTAAGGTTGGCAAAGCACTCACAACAGCCTCACAAGGAAACTGAGGCTCAGAGATGCTGAGGGACGTGATATTGGGGTCCTAGAAGTAGGATGGGCCAGAGGTGGGATTCGAACCCAGGTTGGTCTCCCTCACTGCCACTTGAGTGCCTTCCATGGGCAAGGTACTGAACCCAGGGCCACAGTAAACAGTACTTAGTACTTAGTCCTTCCTTTTCCTGGGCCTTTCTAGCTTGTTTCAAGAAGGCAGATGAAGGTTTATGGTTAGTCTCCCTTCCCCCTTCCCCCACCAGTCTTGGTTTTCTTCTCTTTTGGAGCCATCTGAAAGGCTTGAATCCCGCCCTTTTAAGGTTAAAGAACTTGGCCAGCACACCAGACATTTCAACACTTCTCCCAGCTGAAGTCTTTGAAGTCGTAGCCTTGCTAGAAGTCATAGAGCAGATATTTCTCCAAAAGACAAAGTCAAGAGGGTTTTAGCAGAGACAGTGACATGAGAGAAGGAATCTGGGAATACATATGGTCAATTGCAAATTGCCTTTCGGAAAGGAAAAAAACAAACCCGACTCAGTAGAATGAAAGAATCCAATAATGATAGGTCTTTGGGATTAGGGGCAGACATGATGTATTAATTATTATTTTTCATTCTGTAGTGCCACAAGCATACACAGTGCTGGATGAGTGGCCGGCAATGCTGGAGAAAGAATAATATCCCTGCCCCGGAGGGCTTACTGTGGATGTAAACATACCCAAGGATTTTGCTTTTCTAATCAGCATCCCTGACCTGTGATTCCACATACTTTCCTCCATTCATATTTCATCTGTGTATTTAATATAAACAGAAGGATGAGTTATTTTAGGAGGTGCACATTTCCCAAAATGAAAAGGAATGTGGCCAGTGGTGAGTCCAGAGACAGCTGTGAGTGTGGGGACATCATATGGCTTCTCTTGGATTATTGTCAAGAAGAGGAGCTTAAGGCATGTCTGGTGAATTGAATTTGAGGGAAGAAAATGGGTATCTGATGCCATGGAAAGAGCATTGGATTGAAAACTGGAAAGGACCTTAAAGTCATTTAATCTCTTAATTTAAGGAAAAAGAAAGATGGGGTAAGCTGTCTCCCTAAGGTCACACATCTCATAAGCACCAGAGCTGGCAACCATCTAATCCAGGGTTCTCTACTCCACTGCACTGGTGCTGAAACAGGAGATGGGGGAGACCTGGAGACAAACCTTGCCTTTCACATAGTCTGGTAGAGATGTGGCCCTCTTATCTTCCTCCCTGAGCAGTTCAAGGATCAGAAGGCAGTGGGCTAGAGTGGAAAGAACACTGTGTCTGGAGTCCCAAAGCCTGGGTGGCTCTGCTTTTTCCTAGCTCTGTGATTGTGACTTCCATTTGCTGGATGGCAGCTCCCTTATCTGTAAAATGAAGCATTTGCTTCACTGAGTTCTAGATCTATGATGCCATGAGGTGCGATTTCACTGGCTGCAGATACTCCTAAGGCAGCCTGGAGCCCTTCTGCTCTGCATCTTGGTGAATGGTCTTTGAGGGTTGCTGAGGGTGAAGAATTAATCAGCCAGTGACTGACCTGGAGATGAGCCTCTCTGAATTTGGGAAATCTGGTCCTTGGATGCCAGCCATGCAGCCCAGGCTGTTTCCTGCTGCTACATTCCATCTCCCTCACTGGAGTCACTGGGTGTTTTCTCTCACTGGCTCTGATCCCTTTACTTTGTATCCATTCACTTAAGTCTGCTCACGTTTCTCTGACTTTGCATATTCATAATTTCTTATTCAATTACTTTTGTGAACCATGATAAGTTTAGCCATTTCCCAAGAGATGGATATCTACTTTTTTTGCACTTCCCTGTCACCACAAAGAAGACTGCTTTGAGTGCCTTGGGATTCTCTGTTTGTCTTTGACCTCCTTGGGTTCTATGTAACTTCTGGGTCACAGGGTCACTTTTTCATTCTTGCTATTGCTTTCAAGATTTTCTTTAATGCCTTCCCACCCCAATTCAATACGATTATAGGCATGCCACCAATTACAACTGTACATAGCAAAGTTGAGTGACCAGAAGTCAAACAAGTGATGTGTCATTAGAATGTAAGCTCCATGATGGCAGGGACTGTTTTTGCTTTTTCTTTGTAGCCTTAGTCACAGTCTAGAACTTGGAAGTATTTAATAAATGCTTGTTGATTGATTGATGAATCCAAAAAATTTCCTGGCCTCATTTCTGATGTACATTTTAAGTTCAGATACTCACACAAACCACCTGGTAACAATCACCTTAATTGGTGATAAGTGATGACCCCAACTCTGGTTTACTGAGTTCTATGAGTGTGGTCTGTCTTCACATTAGTGCATTTGCATTTGTCATTACACAACCTCTATTTACCTACTGCTGTGTGACCACAGGGCATAGGCCTAGGAGGCAGCTGTTCCAAATGGCTTTAATGAGGAAAGTCTTCTGTGGAAACAAGGATTGTTATTGTATGAGGGAGACTTTGTAAAAGTCTTAACCTACAATGCCTGGTCAGTGTAAAGTCAGGGAAATTGCAACTTGGGTTGGAGTTGGGTCCCTTACTGTGTTTACTGGTCTTGGCTTGAAGTGAGAATCATTCTGGAGGCTATTCCCTTGGGACTGCCAAGAAACAAGGTAGCAAGATAATTTTCAGGGTACAGAGAAGGTGTCTGCTGTCAAGTGTTTATTGTTGAGGCTGTGTGGACAGGCGTTATAGGATAGAAGGAAGATTATTGGATCAAAAGTTGCTGGAACGAATATTCTCAATGGGAACAAAGTCAATGGATGATGGAGGATGGCAGAGAAAGGGATAGTCCGCTTATATGTGCATCTGTCAGGATAGGGGCACCATGGATCATAGTATTACAGATTTAGAGTCGAAAGAGACCTTAAAGGTCATTTAATACAATCTCTCCAATTTATAGATGGGAAAACTGAGGCCCATAGAGGCTAAAGTGATTTACCTAAGGTTTTAGGAGTAGGAAGTGAAAGAGCTAGAACTGGAACTCAAGGCATCTGAATCTAAGTATAGCACTCTTTCATTGCACCATACTGCTTGTCAGTGGGGTATGGGACCCTGGAGTGAAGGCTGTAGGCAGGTCAGCAGAGGACTGCATGGCAAAGTACAGGGACAGAAGTGACTGCAGGGAGGAAGCACCCTCCCCTAAGGCAGATTCTTACCACTTTATCCCCAGCGTTAGTGTCCTCCGGCCATGCTTCATTCACCCAGCGTTAGTTCTTGCTCTGATAGTCAGAAGATCCAGATCAAGTCCCGTCTTTATCATTTACTACTTGTGTGATCATGAGCAAAGTACTTGACCTCTCATCCATAGCCTGAGGATCATTGGAATGTGTACAACCTATCTTTCAGGTTGTTATTATGAAGATATAAAAAGATAATAATACCAAGTTGTACTTATAAGGTTTTTAAAATGTATAGAGCCTTTCTCCTACAACAATCTTACAAGGCGGTCAGATAGGTTTAGTCACTGACTGACTAGATCTAGGTTATTGAATAATAGGTCAAGGCCAGCCTTGAGAGGGAGCCTTAGTGGAATGTTGCAGAGCTCTATGTGTGATCCTGGTCTGTTTAACATGTGATCATTATTTTGGAATTGGCAGGGAACTTGAAAATGTTTTTGTTAACTACCTGGAGGAAGAAATAGATGGCACCCTTATTGACTTTGAAGATGAGACCAAGCTAAGAAGCAAAATCAACATACTAAATCACACAATTATTTTCCAAAGAAATTTCTACAGACTTGAACGAAATCCTGAATCTAGTAAGATGAAATTTATTCATCACACATATGAAGTCCTTCAGGAGGGTTCAAAGTACATTGCATACATTTTTATCTTCACGTATTCTGATGACTGAAGAAGGAAAGAATGGGGGGAAATAGCTAGAAAGCAGCTTGTGTGAAAAAAGATCTTGGGATTTCAGTAAATTCTTTATGAGTAGCCAATGTGGTGAAGAGCCCAGGAAAGGTGAAGTGATATCAGGTGACATTAATAGGAGTAGAGTATATACAAGGAAGGCAATGGCAGCATCACTGTGCTTGGTCCTAGGGAGACTCTATCTTTAGCATTGTGACTAATTCTAGGTAGTGCATTTTAGGAAGGTCATTAGCAAGTGGCAGCAGGGCACAGGAGATGAGAGGATCCAAACCTTGTCATGTGAAAGTCAGTGAACAGAAAAGGCTGAGTCTAGAAGAGGGGGGCATATTTGAAGGACTGTCATTTGGAAGATGGATTAGACTTGTTCTGTTGGGTCTCAGAGGTCAAACCATGCCCCAAAGTGGCAGCTACCAGAAGACCAAATTCATTTTAACATAAGGAAACCTATTAAATGATGGGAGCTGTCCAAAAATGTACTATGTGGCCATAGAGAGTTGTGAGTTCCCTGTCACTGGAGGTCTCCAAGTAGAGGCTGGGTGGTGATTTATTGGGGCTTATAGAGGGCATTGAGTCTAGGAGCTGGGTTCGATGACTTCTGTGGTCACTTCGGATGCTGAGATCCTGAGTCACAGATTCTTTGCAAACGAAGAGCCTCATGAGCTGTGAAGGACAATATACTTGTGAGTGGTGCTTATTACTGGTATTGTCTTTAGAATTTCCTCTGCCTTTTAGCCATAATCCCAGGACAGGAGCCCATGTTTGGGCAGATGGGCTTTGGCAGGGCTGAAGGGACTCATAAAAAAGCCAACTTTTAGAGCTAAAAAATAAGCTCAAACCAGCAATGTGATAAAATGCATGACAGCCTGCGCTGGAGCCCAGCAGAGCTGGATTCAAGTCTTGTCTCTGACACATAATGGCTGTGTGATCCTGACCAAGTCACTCAACTTTTCAGTGCCCAAGTAACTGTCCACAGCCACAAATTGGAAATTTTCAAATTTCCTACAAACTGAACTGCATTGGTAGACAGAGTTCCTCCCTGGGAGCTCCCTCTATTGCTAAAATTCCTCATTTGGTAAAAAACAAAACAAAACAAAACAAAACAAAAACAAACAAACAAACAAAAAACACAAAGATCCAAGTAAATGTGCAGTATAGCAAAAAAGAAGTCAGAATTCAGAATCAGAGGACCTGGGTTCAAATCCTGACCCAGCTGCTTACTGCCTGTGTGACCTAAGGTAACTCAACTTACCTTTCTGGGTCTCAGTGTCCTCCTTTGTAACCTGAGGGAGATGGCCTGGGTGATTTCAATTTAGTTTAACAAACATTTATTAGGTACCTACTATGTATTTAGTGCTGTTAGATATAGGAGCAAAAAGGACAAAGCTGCCCCATGTGCAATGACGTTCACTTATAAGATCTCTTCCAGTTCTAAGTCACATGAATTTTCTTTTCCTGATGTGTCTCCATGGTTTGGCAAGAATCACAGCACAACTTCACCCAGCATTTTACCATTTGCCAAGAATTTTCCTTAGGTTAACTAATATTTGGAAAGGGCAGGTAAGATTCCTTAACACCGAGTGAAAAAACCAAGTTAGGCTTCCCCTCCTGCCACCCAATTTATCAGCAGTGGCTAGCGACATTGGAGGAATGCTTGGCTCTCCTCTCCACAATGCTGGCTCAGACACAGACCTTCGTGCTACTGAATTCATTTTAACTCAAAGTAGAAATAACTCCATTAACTGCCTTCTAATGCAAGACCCTTGGATCTGGCCACATCTGCTGTCTACCCTTCCTGCTCCCTGGGTCTTTTTGAAAGACAGGCAGAGTGAAAAGCTCTCTGGTTTTTTCTGTGCAAATAAAATTATGAAGTTGGGTGTGGCCCCTTAGGGAACTTGCAGTCTGGTTGGGGAGATAAGATATATTCCAGAATCACGGAATTTAGATTGGTAAACCAAGGCAGGAGCCATCCATCCCAACACATACTGTAAAAACCAACCCTTTTGCCAACACACCAGACCAGTGGTCATGAAGCCTTTGTTTGGAGGCCTCCACCAAGGAAACCATCATTCTCTGCTTTGTGAGCAGCTGCTAGTTTCTGGGAAGGTTTCTTTCCATCAGACCTCAATTTGTCTCTTTGCAGTTTCTACCCATTGCTCCCTCTGAGGCAGGGGTTCTGACACTTTGTGGGGACAATGGACACCTTTGGCAGCCTGAGGAAGCCTTCTCAGAATTATGTTTTTAAATGCGTAAAGTAAAATGCAGAAGATTGTTAAGGAAATTAATTGGATTGAAATAGTTAACAGAAGTTCATGGATCCCCAAGTTAGAACCTCCATGGGGGCCAACCAGAATAATCCTTCTTCCACCTGATGGATGATGATGATGATGATGATAATGATGATGGTAATAACAATGATGATGATGAAGATGTTGATAAGCATTTATACAGTAAAATACTTTAAATATCTGCAAAGTGTTTTTGAACATATATCATTCGATCTTTACGATAACCCTGTGATGTACGAGTATCATCCCCATTTTACAGATGAGGAAGCTGAGACAGGCAGACATTAAGTGACTTGCCCAAGGTCACATAGCTAGTAAGTGATTGAGGCAAGACTAACGCTCAGGTCTTCCCAACTCCAACTCCAGTGTCCGCTGTACCCCCTATTTGTCTTCAAGCACTTGAAAATAGAGCTATGAAAATGTTAGCTATTGGTTTTGTTGTTGTTGTTATTACCTGACAAGTTGTCACTGGGCCTCTGCTTGAAGACCTCCAAGGAGAAGGAGCCCAGCACCTCTGGAGGTGGACCTTTCTACCTGAGGACTGCATGGATTAAGGTTTTCCTGGCATCAAGGCCAATATTTAGAAGACAAGTGGATGAATATTGAGTTGAGCTCCCTCATTTTACAGATGAGGTAAAGTGATTTGTCCATTGCCCCAGGTTGCAAGTAGCAAATTTGAGCTTGGAACCCAACTCTGTTGACTCCTTCTCAAAGACGAAGAAGCAGCCATGTTTCTTTCCCAGAGTAGCCTCACACTTTCAGACACATTCTACGTTACTCCCTTTCATCCACTCCATGTCCCAGCTAAACTGGCTTTTCTTTTTTCTGTTTGTCTATTCCTTGGCTTGAGCCTCCCATGTCCCACCTCCTCATCTCTCAAGAGTCTTTTGCCTCCCTCCAGGCTCAGCACAGACAGCCTATCCCCACAAAGCTGTTTCTGATCCCTCTTATTGTCAGCCCTCACTCCTACTTTGATTTCCCTTGCATTCTATGCACTACGGGCATGTTTCTTCCATCTCCCCACTCCCCCAAAAGTAAGTTCCTTGAGGTCAGGAATTATTCTTCATTTTGTATATTTACCCATGGTACCTAGCACAGTGCTGACATAAAGGCAATGTTTAATTGGTATTTGGTGAATGGAATCGAATTTGATTGAACACTCAATTATGGTGAGAAAGGCTATAAGAATAAACCAGAAGTTACCCCTCCACCACTAGATGGGCCCTATATATCTGCAAGGCCAAATACTGATCAATTGTCCATTGAACTATTTTCTGAGACCAAAGAATGAGTAGAGTAAGGCAGTGGGAATTTACGTAGAGCTGTCTATTGGTCACCAACCATTAAAGACGGAGGCAAACGAGACACAGAACCTGCCTGAAATTCCTTCTAAGCTACTTCCAGTGGGTGGTATTGGACTACCCCAATATTTGCTTTCTGATAAAATCTTCTATTTTATCAGCCACTTGAAGAAAACTCAGGAGAGACGCTGATCCTATTTTTGGTGACACAAAGATGGCAGGAACAGCCGATACGGACAGAAGGATGAGCGAGTCATTGTTTAAAATCATTTCAGCTGGATCGGATGGTAGACAAAAACCACCAAGTTGTATTGAACAGCAGTAATTCAAGTCATCAAACTAAAGAGACACATAGCCATCCTAATAAGTGCAGAACACCATATTAGGATTAAACACAACTTATCCCCTGCCGTCATGAGGCTTATACTTTCATATAATATGAAACTCCACACAGGCTAAATAAATCCAACAATTCAAGAGACATAAATATAAAATCCCACACTTAAGACAGAAAAACCCAACAATTCAATTCAACAAACATGTTAAAACATTTTCTTATTTTTTTTTACATCACCCTCATTTTTCTATCTCCCCCTACCCCCTACACATTGGGAGAGCCAACATTTATAATTAAGTCTATAGAGGAAAAAGAAAAACAAATTCAATTCAGTTCAACACACCAACACATCAGTCTGGTCCAATGGTGTCTCCATGTCTAGTGTCCTCCATGTCTGCATAGAAGGGAGGAAGGTACATTCTCGGATCTCTTCTTTGGGGCCAAACTTAAATATTATAATTGCACACAGATCAATTTCTGTTTTTAAATTTGTCTTGTCATTGTTTATCTGTGTTCCTAGTTCTTCTTCCATCATTTTGCATCAGTTCATATAGGTCTTCCTGTTCTCTAGGGTCATCCTGTATTCATTTTTAAGGAGGGCTTCATTGCATCACACATTTGGAAGAAGCTATCATCTAGTCAAACCCCTCCTCTCCCAGATCTCCCATATGCAAGATTCAATCACATTCCCAAACCACAATTCGATGAACTATTTCCCCAGCTGATGAGCATCCACTTTGTTTCTAGTTCTTTTTCCTCCACAAAAAAGTGTCTCTGCAGATATTTTGGGGTATTTGGGGTAACGTTGACCTCCATGAGGCGTCTGCCTCATGGTATAATCCCTAGGTCAAAGGGCAGGGACACCCAGAGACCTTTATCAAGGGTCTATTATGTGAGAGACACTGGCAATATAAAGACCAAAAGACTGCAGTGCCTGGCCTCAAAGAACTTGCATTCAAACAACAACAATAATACTGATGTTTATTAGAATTGGCAGTGTTTATCATGGTGACTGGCACATAGTAGGTGCTTAATAAACGCTTGTTGACTTGATTAATAATCAATGTACAAGTCCAGGATAAGAGAGACTCCACTATGAAGCAACTCTGGTGAAAAAGTCTTGAAGGTGTCAATAGATGGCCAGCTCAACAGAAGCCAATGGTACGGCTAGACCACAGGAGGGAGGGATTGAGGGGGAATGAGGAAGGCAGTGGGTGTGCTGTCCTCTGCCTGAAAATATTCGGAGGAGTGTGATCAGGATGGAAGAAGGAACTCAACATCATAGGATCCTGACTTTAGACATGAAAGTCAACTAGACTAGACAATTAGAAGTAAATTAGGCCAACATCTCATTTTACAGATGAGGCCCAGAGAGATGAAGCAAGTTGCTTAAAATTACACAGATCACATTCGCCCGAATCTTTCTGAGATTAAACATTGCCAAGGCATTAGACAGGTCCTTATTTGGCAAAGGTGAGACGGGTGTTATAGACCCTCTTCCCCTCCTTTGGAGGTGAGCAGCTTATTCTAGAGGGAGTCTGGGGTCCTGTCAAGACTCAGATCTAGGATCTTGTAAGTGAATAATACTATCTCTCATGTCTTACATGTATATCATGCTTCATAATTATGTATAGACGTCATTTTGGAATGAGAATTCCAACCTAGAATTCCTGACCAACAATCTTTGCTACAAAATGCCTAAGAAAAGAGAATTCAGTCCAAAGGGAAGCTGGCTAGCTCCCAAGGCCACTTATTTCACTGATAGATTCTACTTAAGTTTTTTTCTGACATCGAGCCTCATTTGGCCCCTGCCACCATCCACTGCTTCCCATTTTGTCCTGCGGGGGCCAGCAGAGTGAATGGGATCCCTCTTCCACGTCCTGGCCTTCAAAGGCTTTGACTATTGTGTTCCTCCTTTAGTCTCTTCCCGGCTAATCTTCCCCGGTTGCAACTTTTCAAACGCTGGAAGATGGTGAGATTTCTTTCATGTATGTCCTGTGTCCCCTAAGCCTTCTCTTCTCTAACTAGCCACCTAGGTAACAATGGTCCAGTGGATAGGGAGCTGGTCTGGAGTCAGAAAGTTGGTTGTTGTTATCCAGTTGTGTCTGACTCTCCATGACCCTATTTGGGATTTTCTTGGCAGGGATCTGGAGGGGTTTGCCATTTCCTTCTCCAGCTCATTTTGCAGAGGAAGAAACTGAGGCAAGCAGAGATAAATGATTTGCCTGAGTCATATACAGAGAGTAAGTGTCTGAGGCCAGATTTGAACTCATAATGATAAATCTTCTTGACTCCAGGCCCGACACTCTATCCACTGTGTCACAAGGGTCAGGAAGATCTGAATTCAAATCCAGCCTCAGATATTCTCATGTGACCCAGGCAAATCACTTCTCCTTTGTCTGCCTTAACTATAAAATGAGGGTCATAACAGTATATATCTTCCAGGATTGTGAGGATCAAATGAGAATCTTTGTAAAGCACTTATCACAGTGTCTGGCTTATAGTAGGTGATTAATAAATGCTTATTTCCCTCCTTCCTCCCTCACAACTCATATATATAGTATGTTTTAAGGTTTACAATATATTTTTACCCATGTGACATGAACTCAAGTCTCTTCCCCATTCTGGTTGGCCTCCAAAGGACTCCCATCTTCTCAGCATTCTTCCTAAAATGTGGAATCTGAACTCAATACAATATTCCAGAAGTGGGGTGCCCAACATACACCTTTGTCCCTGGAAGCTAGGGCCATCCTAATGCAGCCTGAGGTTGTACACGCCTCTTTGTTTGGATGTCATGTCCCGTTGCCCACTTATATTGAGCTGGTATATATGGAGATAAATAGATATGAGAGAAGTAGAGTAATGTGCCCATTTTGCAGATGAAGAGTCTGAAGAGTTTAAGGGACTTTCCTGTAATCAGAACCTTCTCCACTTGTATCCAACTTTCACAATCCTCAAGTCCAGAGAGCTTCTTCCTTTCTATGCACTGGGTGCTCTTTCTAAGCCACTGGATTTGGAGTCAGAACACCAAATTTGAATTCTGGCATTGCCATTTATTATCTGTGTGACCTCAGGCAAGTCACTTGATTGGGGGTGGGGGGGAGCAGAGAGACTTAGTTTCCTTTTCTGACAAATGAGGTCAGACCTCCCTAAATTGGTAAGAGTATGGGCCTGGTCAACCTCCAGCTCCAGCTTTTGAAGCTAAAAAGTCAGGCTCATAAATTTAGAGACAGAAGAACTTGAGATCATCCATTAGCCTCTTCTTTTTACAGATGAGGAAACTGAGGCTCTGGAGAGGTTAAATGATAACCCTGGTGGTAAGTAGCAAAGTCAGGCTTTGAGTGCGATGTTTCAGTTCCAAACCCAGGGCCCTTTTCATTGCCTCGCATCTCAGACTTCAGATGGCAATGATCCCCTGCATGGACACAGAGTAACTTGTGACCACAGTTCTAGGCTAGACTGGTGATGACAAAAAGTGACTATAAAATAACATGCAACTTTTAGAGAAACAGAAAGTTTACAGGCGGTGCAGACCTTTGGGGTGTGGATGCATTTGGCCCTCATCTATACTGTTGGCATTTCAGTTAGACATGCTAAATTTTGTGCCTTTACCCATGAAATTCAATTGGTAATACAGAAGGCATGTGCATTTTTTCCCTTTAGGGTAAATGGAATTTTATTTCCATCTTGCAGGATTTCTTCTTGCCTTTAATTAAAGAGTCAAGGTAATTTTTTTCCTCTCCTCCATTAACTTTTTGAGGTTATAGTTTGTGTGTGTGTGTGTGTGTGTGTGTGTGTGTGTGTGTTTGTTTCAAAATAAGGTTTGTTTTGCACTAAGAAAAATGTATGACTTTTTTATGACTCTTCATTTATATTTGCAAATCCCTCAGCTGGGAATTAGAGAGTTCAAAATATACATTTTACAGATTGGTGGTCAGAATGCTGCAGTCAATTATGGAGCATTCATTGGAGTCTACATAAAAACTGCTTATATAAACAAGAAGTCATTTCCATTAATCTTTAGAAACTCAGCTAATCAAGGCAGCCCATGATTTTAGAGCTCTTTTACCAAGTTTATGAAACTATAAGAGATACACATTTAATCCTTGTTTTTGATACATGCAAAATGATATGATTATAAAATATAAACAAACCTGAATTTCATTATTAATTGGTGGGTGGATGGGTTGATGGCTGCTCTGAGACCATATTTCTATCTTTCTTTTTTAAACCCAGGTTCTGGATAATGAACAATGCCATCACACTTTCCCAGTCACCAATGGAGTGAAACAAGGCTGTGTGGTCTCTCCTATGCTTTTTAGCATGATATTTTCAGCCATATTGTCAAATGCCTTCAGTGAGGATGAACTCGGCATCAAGGTCAGCTACTGCACTGGTGATGAATTATTTAACTTGAAAATGCTACAAGCCAAGACCAAAGTGGAGGGAGAGTTGGTGCATGACTTTTGGTTGCAGATGATTGTGCACTCCATGCAGCCTCTGAGGCTGAGATGCAACGAAGTGTGTTTTGATTCTGTGCTGCTTGTGGTAATTTTGACCTAACAATTAGCACCAAGAAAACACAGGTGCTCCGTCAGCCAGCACCACAACACCCATATGTGGAACCATTGGTTATAGCAAATGGAGAAGTTTGGGATGAGTTCACTCACCTGGGCAGTGCACTTTCTAGGGATGTCCAAATGATGAGATCGACATATGCATTTCCAGAGCTAGCTCAGGGTTTGGAATGCTTTGAAGGAAAGTACGGGAGAGAAGATATATTAGATTGCCCACCAAGCTGAAGGTTTGAGAGAGCTGTTGTGCTGACAATATACCAGAGCTATGCCAGGAAACTGAATCGCTTTCCTTTGAATTGTCTTAGGAAGATTCTGAAGATCAACTGACAGGAGAAGATACCAGACACGGAGGTCCTTTCTCTAGCTGAACTTCAAGCATTCACACTCTGCTTCAGAGAGCACAACTCCGATGGGCTGGCCACGTTGTTCGAATGCAAAACGTACACTTGCCAAAAAGACTACTTTATGGAGAACTCACACAAGGCAAGTGCTAACATAATGGTCAGAAAGAGCAATACAAGGACACTCTCAAGGTCTCTCTTAAGACCTTTGGAAAATAATAGCAGCGGCAGCAGCACCAGCAACAATGACCAACACGGCAATTCCCTATTGGCCAGTCTTCTAGCGATAAGACCTTTTGAGCTTAGCTGGGTGGGTTCTTGGGTGTTCAGCCACATACTCAGTCACCAGAGTCCTAATCAAAGAACGTGCAGCTTGTCCCAGCTCACCAGGGCCTAGCGTGCTCTGTTGAACCTGCCTTTGGGAATGAAGGATGCCCACCACAGCACTACGATGCTTCAGAGTAAAACTCTGATGAAGATTCCCAGCCCTGGACGAGAATAATTGACAAATAGAATGATGATGGTGAGGCACTACAGGACCCCAAAGTGTCTCTGATTTCTCAATGAGAGACTGAACTCTATTCTGTAAAAGCTTAGCTTTAGCTGTACTGTTACCACGTCCAAATTCTTTGAAAGCTGGTTAATCAACAGAGCATCCATGAGATATCATGTAATATACCCATTTCACGGATTATAACAAGTCAGAACTGGAAGGGACCTCTGAGCCCATCTAGCCCTAACTTCATACTATAGTTGAGGAAACTGAATACCAGCAAAGTTAATGAATTGCCTTAGGTCTTTCTGACAATGAGTGACAGAAGAAAGGTTCAACATCAAGGACATTACTCCAAAGCCAGTGTTCTTTCTACTGCTCCATTCTGTTCACCAGCATGTTGGGTTAGCCAGAGCCACCCAGCCAGAGAACAATACTGGGATTCTAATTACAATCTCTCTGTGCTAAAATCTAGTTTCTGGTTTCTAAGTCAAGCCAAATACTCAAATATTTAGCAAATGCCCATTATGACCAAAGCACCGAGGTTACCAAGGTAAAATAATGAGATCCTGCTGGGCACAGAGGAAACGCCAGTGAGCTATGCCAAGGCCTCTGTCCTCAAGGAGCTTTCAATCTAAAATGTGGGGATAAGACATGAAGTAAACCCAATCTACTTCACAGGAGAAAAGGACACAGAGACAAAGATCTAAGAAACTCTGAGAAGGGAGGGACTGCCTTCCCTTTCTGCAGGAAGCCTTTCCTGCTCCCCCTCCTGCTCATGCCTCCCCTTGAAGGTCAGTGCCAAGCCATCGAGTCTCCATCTTGTTTGTGTGTTGTTGTCCCCAGGTCTCTTCCTTCATTCGACTGGGAGCTTCCAAAGGGCAGGGGCCATTTCTGGCCTTTCTTCATATCCCCTGCTCGCAGACTTCTAAATGGCAATGAACAAGTGTATGTTGACTTGACTTGAGAGTTTAAAGAAGGGTGTAAGGAATGGATGGTGCCTGAACTGTGTTTCAGAGGGAGAGCAGGATTTCAGTAGGTGATGAGAGGAAGAAGCATATCCCAAGCATGGAAGATGCACACACAGAGAGCGCATGGAGATAGGAGAGAACAGGGTGAAATCAGTGGTCCAGGTGGCTGAAATATAGATTGCACCAAGGCAGACCACATGACATGAGACTGGAAAGGCAGGGGGAGCCAAGTGGTACAAGACCTGAAATATCAGGATGAGGAGTTGGCATTTATTCCATAGGCAATACTGAAGCAGGGGAGTGGGCTCCTTGAGGGCAGGGACCATCTTTTGCTTCTTTTTGTATCCCCAGCATTTAGCACAGTGCCTGGCACATAATAGGTGCCTAATGCATGCTTATCGATTAATTGGTTAGTGATGAGAACTACACCTTAGGAAAACTATTTTGGTAGCAGTGTGAAGGAAAGATCACAAAAGGGGAGAGAATAAAATGAGGCAGACCAATTGGGAGGCTATCACGATAGTCCAGTCAGGAGGAGATAAGAATATTGAGTAGCATGGGGGCTGAGTTGACAGAGAGCAGGGGGCAGACTCTAGATAAATTATGGAGGTAGACTCCACAAGTCTTAGTAGCTGATGGGGTGTGGAGGTGGTGAGGGAGCATGAAGAGTTCACTCCAACGCTCAGAACCTGGGCCGTCAAGGATAGTGGAGTCCTCGGCAGAAACAGCAAAGTCTGGAGGAGGGATGAATGTAAGGGTGAAGACAAGAAGTTGTCATCCTCCTCCCATGTGCCCATTTCCATTCTCAATTCTCATGAAACATATGAGGATTTCCTTGGTTGAGAGGATCTTGTCAGTTTCTTCGTGGACTTCTCTCTTCCTTCATCCCATTCAATCATTAGTGAGATAGAAGCTCCCATTATCTTCATGGTGGCCTCTCTGTGGCTCTCCTTTCTAGATGAGATTTGCAGCATCAACTTAGCCTGAGAGAGGGTAGATGGCTTTTGGTTTATTTTTCCTCCCTTGTCCCTCCCTGACCACAGAAGGTAAACTCCTTGAGAGCTCATGGTTTCACTTTTGTCTTTGTAGGCAAGAGCCTAATACAATGCCTGCCTAGGCTAGGCACTTAATAAATGCTCATTGTTAATTGATTCTTTTTTTTTCTTTAGGTTTTTACTATTCAGCTAGGTGGTGCAGTGGATAAAGATGGCCTTGGGGTTAGGATGACCTGAGTTCAAACCCAGGACTGTGAAGTGTTCTGCCTACCAAAAGCAGAATATATAATACATTCTTGACTTGCCTTAATGGCAATTTCATCTGTCAAAAGGTAGAGAGAGGAAACAACATGCAGAACTCCTCTTCTGGATCTCGTCCTTACCAAGGATGAGGAGCTTGCTTCTGAAACAAAAACAATTGGAACCTTGTGGGGAAATGACTACTCCATTTTACAATTAGTGATAGAGAAGGTGGGTAAAGGTGTTCAGGGTCCCACATTTCCCCTTAAGATTGAAGAGAGCAGACTTCCAACGCCAATGGTTTTTGTGAACAAGGTGGAAAGAGGTGGACTAAACTAGTGGGAAATACTGAAGCTGAGGATGAAATACTTTGGTCCCCTAATGAGAAGACAGGATTTATTGGAAAAGACTCTGATGCTGGGAAAGCTTGAAGGGACAAGGAGAAGGGGATGGCAGAAGATGAGATGGGTAAATAGTGTCATGGAAGCAACAAACATTAAGTTGGACAGACTTTGAGGGACAGTGAAGGATAGAAGGGCCTGGCGTGCTGTGGCCCATGGGGTCAGGAAGAGCTGGACGCAGCTGAATGACTGAACAACAAGAGACTCATGGTGTCCATCATGTGCACTGGAGATTCCTGAGGGAGGACTGCAGTAATTAGAAGGGACTAAAATTTCATAGATGCCCAAGCATTTTATTATCGTCCTTAAATTTTTTTCAATGAATTTGATACCAATAGTGCAACTCCTACCATGTGAGAACCTATGAATTTTTTTGATGTTAAAAAAGGGTGCTTATACTCAAAAAGGTTGGGAAGCATTAGGTGAGAAGGCCGCACAGTTAGAGTTGATGGTCTCTAATGGATTGCTATGGGGATCTTTCTGCTCAACACTTCATTCCATCGTTCCTTCCCAGGCTCCCCTCCTGGCTCTGGACTTTCTCTACCAGGTCATAGCAGCCTCCTCACCCTGGAAGTTCACTCCCCTGCTGGGCTTCTCATGCCTGAAGGACAAGCTGCCCTCTGTATTCCTTCCCCTAATTGGCTGGTTCCTCCCAAAGCTCTGTCTCAAGGGAAGTGCCCAGGCCTGCCCTGTCATCATTCCTCTTCAGACTCCGCTCCTGACCCTCCAGACATTCTCCTCACCCTCAACTAGTTTTTATGTGTTGTCCTCCCTACATTAGAATGTAAGCTTATCTGCCTTTAGTTTTCTGGGACACCATAGGCATGTTGTCAACATTTATTGACTAGTCTATATGGAATAGATCTAGGAGTTTTGTGGGTTCAATCTGAGTTGAGGGTGAATTAGTAGTCAAGAAAACTAATCTTAGGTTGCCTTAAGAAAACCCTTGTGTCCATAACTTGAAGGATGAGTCTCATTGTGATCTGCTGTGACCAAGCCATATCTGGCCTTTTAAGTTCAGCTCTGGGTACCATGTTTTTATTAGCAAAGCCAGAAAGATACTGTGGTATAGTGGAAAGAGAGTGTGCCTTGGAGTCAGAAAGACCTGATTGCAGGACCTATATCTGACACATACTGGCTATGTTATCCTGGGCAAATCATTGAATTTTTCAGTATCCTGGGCAACTCTAAAATAATAAATTGAAGAATAGTTACTGATTTGCATTGACAGAGAGAGTTTTCTCACTTGTGAATGACCTGTAATAAATTAAATCAGACACTCTGCCCTCATCCCCCATGGATAAACTTGAGTGTCCAGAGAAGAGCAGACCGAGGAGGACGGAGAAGGTCTTGTGAGCATTATTTCATGCTGTAAGACTACCTGTTGAAGGAATTGGAGATGTGAGCCTGCAAAAGACTTGTCAGTCAATAAGCATTTGTTAAGGGCTTATCGTGTCAAAAGTACAAGCTAAGTTCTGGGGATACAAGGAGGTACAAAAGACAGTCCCTGCTCTCAAGAACCTTACAATCTAATGGAGAAGGCACAGCATGCAAACACATACTTACAAAGCAAGCTATGGAAAGGATACATAGGAAATAATTTTAAGAGGGAAAGCATTCAAATTAAGAAAGGTTGGGGGAGGATTCCTGTGGGATTTTAGTTGGGACTTGAAGAAAGCCAAGGAGGTCAGTAATTGGAGGGGAGAAGGGAGAGTGTTCCAGGGGCGAGGAGAAGCAGAGAAATGCCCAGAGTTGAGAGCATTGTGTCTAGAGTATCTCGTTCCCGGAACAGTGAGGTGACGAGGGCCTGCACCAGGGTGGGGGCAGTGTCAGAGAAGAGAGGGGGCCATATTGGAGAGATGCTGCAGTGCCACAATGGATACCATTGGCAACAGCCTGGATCTGGGGGGTGAGAGAGGGTTAATAGTCCAGGATGACTTCAAGTCTGGGAGCCTAAGGTACCGGGAGGGCGGTGGTGCCTTTACAGTAGTAGGGAAGGTAGGAGCAGGGGAACAGTTAAGAGGAAGGATAATTGAGTTCCATTTTGGACATTTTGATTTCAAGATGTCTACTGGAAGGGCAGCTGAAGATGCAAGATTGGAGGTCAGCAGAGAGATTGGAGCAGTCAAGAAAGATCTGAGAATCCTCAGCATGGAGATGGTCATTAAATCCATGGGAGCTGATGAGATGACCAAGTGAAGCAGGATAGAAGGAGAAGAGAAGAGGGCCCAGGCTAGAACCCTGAGGGACATCTATGGTTAGAAGGCATGACCTGGAGGTGGATCCAGCCAAGAAGACAGAGAGGGAGGAGGAGAACTAGGAGAGAGGGCTGTCCTAAAAGCCTGGAGAAGAGAATATCAAGGGGGAGAGAGTGATCAACAGTGTCAAGGACTGCAGAGAAGTCAAGGAGGAGGATTGAGAAAAGGCCATTGGATTTGCCAACTAAGAGATCATTAGTAACTTTGAGAAGAGTGGTTTTTGTGGAATGATGAGATTGCAAGCCAGATTGTAAGGGATTAAGAAGAGAATAGGAGGTGGAGGCACCCATTTGGAGTTGTTCATCTTTCCTTTTCAAAGAGGACCAAAGACATCCCAGATCAGTGATGTCTTGACTTTTGCATTAATTGGATTTAAGTGAGGCAGACTTGCATAGTCATCAGCCTCACTGTCCTCCAGAGTCATCAAAGTCCAGTGGCAACACAGAAGTCGAGAGGACCATTGATGGCCCAACATGTGGCGGATGACCTTGGAGTCTTCTAGTCCGACTAAGCTCTCAGCATTCTGCACCTCGGGCTGAAGGGCTTCAGCTGCCTTCCTGGCTATGGCACAAATTGTTCTCATCCTCCCCTTCTGCTGGAAGTGGGAGGCTGGGGGAGGGGAGTCTTTGTGTGCTTGGGGTAGACATCCCCTTAACGCTCCAACAGTTTAAGGACATTTACCCACAACGTAGCCTGTCTTTAGGATGTGTCTTTGCTCTGGATCCTCAACATACCCACAACATAGCCACTACCTTGCTCCAGCTTCTTAGAAGCCTCAGGTGAGAGTTGGGTGAATCAGGTGGACACAAAGGTGGATGAGCAGCTCTGCCAAGGGCTCAGTAGCCCTCACAACAGAGGGGCTAGTCCTCCCTGAACATCCCATACACTTTACTAGTAGAAGTAGTAGGAGTAGTGGCAGTAGTCACAGTAGTAATAGTAACAGCAGCAGTAGCAGTATTTATATAGCACTTTAAGATTTGCAAAGCACTTTTAAAATATTACATTTTAAAAGTTTTAAATATTAACTCATTGAATCCTCACAACCCTGGAAGGTAGGTGCTCTTATTAGCCCAATTTTGCAGATGAGAAACTGAGGCAGAGGATAAGTGAATTGCTCAGGGTTACCCAATTAGAAAGCATCTGAGGCCTTCTGTACTGCTGGTTCAGTACTCCAGCTTCTCTGACTCCTGGCTGCCAGAATCATGAGACAGAAATGCAGTAGATGAGACAAGTTCTCAAGGCTGCGTGGGTCTGAGTGTGGGATATCAAAGTCTTCAAGCTTTGAAGAGCTGGTAAGTGGAGGAAGGATTAAAATGGGCTCTCTCAGTTGGCCCCCAAAGGCAGAACAAAACCTTAAAGGAGGAAGTTGTAGACAAACAGCCTTGAGCTGATAGAAGGATAATCTTCACCATCAGAGCTCTGGCAGAGTAGAAGTGGTGGCCTTGGGCGTGGGGGTGGGTGGGGCAGGGCTCCCTCTAACCCCGGGTCTTTCAGCAAAGGCTGGAAGAGTCCTCCTGAGGGCAGCTGGAGCAGAGACTCCAAATGAGGCTTGGCTGGGACTCAGCGGCTTGGGGTCTCTGTGAGTCTGGCTTTGCAAGTTGGGAGTCCAACTGGAGCCCTGAACACCTGTGCCTGGCCCAGGTGTCTTCCCCTTCAGCCACATCCCTGCCCTAAGGGGCTGCTCCACTGTGCTGAGTTCCTGAGGGTGGGAATCAGTGACTGGGATTCAGATTAACCACTGGGGGAAAAATATTTTTAAATGTTTTACATGCCTTTCGACTGGAGAAGGAGAGGTCTTAACTCTACTATCTATTCATCAAAGTATTTAGGAAAATGGCCACGAATCCATGGTAATTCAGCACAGCAAGGTGGGATACAGTGGGTAGAGTGCTGGACTTGGAATCAGCTAGACGTGGGTTTGAATCCTGCCCCAGATACATCCTCAGCTGTGTGACCTTGGACAAGTCCCTTGAGCTCTCAGCCTCAGTTCCCCCATCTATAAAATAGGGATAATAATGGTGTTCTGCAGCCTGGAAATCACTCAGTCAGCACCTGGCTGGGTTCCTCTTTTGTGGCAGGAATCCCTTAGAACCTGAAAAGCTAGGGCAAGACCAAGAGGGGAAATAAAACTTGAATGATATCTATCGGCCCTGGGGCATGCTGCCATGGTGCCCTGTGCAAGGCTGAGGATGTGTCTTTGCTCTGGATCCTCAAATGTGTTTCCAAGGGATTTTTTTTCTCAGCTGGGCAGGTTGGATGCTAAAGACATGTAGACAGAGCTTTAGAAGTCAACTCATGGGGGTGATTTGAGAGCTGAGGGTTATGGGTCCAATATTTTTAGTTCTTGCTCTTGTCTTGAGATAAGCATGTTTCTTTTCTGGAGAGGAGGGACTGCAAGGTGGTGGCGTAGGAAGGGTCCTATATCTGGAGTGGGAGACCCTAGTGTGAATTCTGGCATGGCAGAGTGAAACAATGCTGAACTTTAGTACTGGAATCAGAGGACCAGGGTTCGAATTCCACCCTTGATGGAATTTACTGTCTCTGACCCTGGGCCTCATTTTCCTCATTTGTACATTTAGAGGTCTGGACTGGATGTCCTTTGAGCTCTACATGTACACATGCTCTACATGTGTAATCTTATAAGCCGATGTCTAGATCACCTTAGGGATCCCTTCCAGCTCTGAATAATAATAATAACAATAATAACAAATATTTATTAATGCTTTAAGGTTTACAGATCTCTTTACACATGTCATCTCATGTGAGCCTTACAATCCTAGTAGGTAAGTGCTCTTATTATCTCCATTTTAGAAATAAGGAAACTGAGGCAGATAGAGGCTGAGTGACTTGTCCAAGGTCACACAGATAGTAAGCGTCTGGGGCAAAATTCAAATCCAGGTCCCACTTATTGACTGTGTGACATTTGGCGAGACGTCTCAGGTCTCAGTCTCCTCACGTGGGGTTGTATTGGATGACTGCCAAGGTCTCTTCCAGTTGTTCATCTACAATCCTTTGACCTCATGATAAGTTTAATAAGAACACCTATTTGTTCAGCCTTATCTGTTGGTCCATTGACACCTCATTAGTATGGATGTTGGGGGTCCTGGGGAACTCTGCAGCAAGCCCTCCAATGGCGCCTGGCCTGTCTCCTGTAGCCCCAGCATTGCCTACGTGAGGCCAATGTAATTAGTTAAGCTTTACTGGTCACTTGCTCTGCCCTATCTTTTCCTCATTGGACAATCCCTACGTGCTGTAGTTAATTGACCCATGGGATATAGAAAGCAGTCACCGTCCAGGGCCCTCCCACAATGGTGCCTGTGCATTTCTCAGTTGGCTGATGCTTTGGTGATAGATGCATCATGGGGTGTCTATCTCAGAGGTTGGGGGCGGGGTGTCCGAGGAGACCCAGAGAGTAGCTCCATAACTCAAGCATAGCCCTCAGGTACAGGATAAGCTGACACCAGCTCAAGCCAGCTGAGGAAGCTGATTGTTAAATTTTCAGAATAAGCATTTAATGGGGACTGCTACACACCAGGGTCTGATTTGTCATTTTACTGACTGTCTAGGCTTATAAAAGTGATGCAGATTAAACTGAAAAGTGGGCTGGGTGTACGTTTTTTCCTTTTGGAAAGTTGGTTGCTAAACATTTTAGCTCCCATGTATCTCACCTTCAATGAACATATATCAATTACTTTCTCTACGACAAGGCTCTGGGCTGGATATTGGCGTCATCTCTATAAACAATACAAGGTGTCCTCTGGACACCTCCCAGGTCACTTATTACCTCTAGGACCAAATAGAAGCTCAGTTTGGCATTTACAGACGTTCACCTGAGGGCCCCAATCTATTTTCTAACCTTCATATGCGTTGTTCCCCTCCAGACACACCCAAGGCTGGCCTTCTTACCCCAACCAGAGGCTTTTTTAGGGGGCTCTCATGCCCGTGCACCATTGCATTTCCCAGTGCTCTGCCTTGAGGACGCTCTCCTCCAGGCCTGGAATGCACCCCTCCTTCCCCACTGCTTCTTTTAAACTTCCTCTGCCTTTGACATGAAGGTTTCCAACTACTTAGTCCCTAGTCCCAAATCATCTTGTATCCCTTTTGCATAGACTTGTGTATGTGCATGTAGTCTCTGCCAGAAAGACTGGAAGCACCTTGAAGGCAGACGTGGTTCTCTAGAACTCCTGACATATTTTAGGTCCTTAGTCAATGCTGCTTGATTGATTGAAGAGTAAGTGGATGAGGTCTCCAAAGGCGAGAGGAAAAGAAGGCCCAGAATTCCAGAAGAGAGTCCTGGGGGAGGCCTTTGCTTGAGGATAGAAGGTTGATGAAGATCTAGTCAAAGAGATGAAGAAGGAGGAGTCAGAGAGGTAGGCGGAGAACAGAGAGTGAACAGCATCTGAGAGAGGGAAGGAGGGGACACCGCGCAGGGAGAGGGAGACGGACCACAGCGTTGGAGGCTGCAGAAACACCGAATGCTCGGTGGCCAAGGAATAGCCACGCCGTTGAGCAGAGAAGAGATGCTTAGAGTCCTCGGGAAAGGCGAGCTCTCGGGCCACTCACAAACCCCAGGTTTTCCATTTTGTTCTTCAGAAGTGATGGCGGCGGTTCAGTTGGAAAGTCAAAGCTGGCTTTTCAGTAATGAGCTAATCAAGTTGAGGATTACCAGACCCACTCCAGCCTGGCTTCCTGAGCCAAAGGGGGAGAATTGAGACAATTATCTTGAAAATTCCAATTTTAAAAAGCCTTTTAATTGACAGGGAACTTTTTTTTTGGCCTGAATAATTGAGATTGGCTGCCTAGAGGGATTTTACTAAGGGTTCCACGTAGACTCGGCCTGGTGGTGGCAAGGTCTGCAATCATCCGTATAACTCGGGCCCCATACCGCCATGTTCAGCAGGTTTGTGAGCTATCCAATGAATCAGAATCATGGAGACAGTTAATCCGCATGATCCACGCCACATGCCTTAGTCTAAACAGCACACAGCTTCTTTTTGGTTATTGCTTCTTTGGCTTGAAGTCTCTGGGCAATCATGAGAGGAACAATATGTTACATTTTCACAAGATTTTCAGCTTTTCTGAATATTTTTACACCCACCCTCTCACACGGGCCCTGAGAAGGAGATAGAGAAAATGTGATTCTGCTCATTTTAAGTAGAGTTGGTGTTGGGAACCTGGGGGTTGAATCTCACCTTAAACTCTTCTTAGCTTTCCTGTCTTGAAGTCTTTATTAGCTCCTCAGTTTCCTCATCTGTAGAATGTGTATATTGACTTGACTTTTTTTTTTTTGCTTTTTGGTGAAGCAATTGGGGTGAAGTGATTTGCCCAGGGTCGCACAGCTAGTAAGCGTCATGAGTCTGAGTCCGGATTTGAACTGAGGTCCTCCTGACTCCAAGGCCAGAGCTCTGTCCGCTTCCCCACCTAGGTGCCCTTTGACTTGACTTTTATAAACCATTGAAAACTGAATTGTCTTTCTGATCCTTTCTCTGACTGGCTGCTCCTATAATGGTGGGATTTTGGGAGGTAACATGGATGTGGGAATGAATCCTATCATTCACTATTTAAACTCCACCAGTGATAACAGTTTTGGGGGAGAGGTGTCTAGATCTGCATTGGGAATCAGAATTTAAAAAAGTCCTTCCCTCATTGCAGAGTTCTAAGTCATTGATAATTTCTAGTCTTAATAAAGTGTTTGGGACACTGAGGTGAAAGGAGTTGCCCAAGACCTCACAGCCAGAAGGTGTCCCAGTGGATTCGAACTGAGGCTAACGGCACTGTGCAGTGCAGTCCACCATACTGCCGCTGACAGGTAATACTGAAAGTCTAACACTTTCTGGTATTTGAAACTTGGGATAACATTGTCTTTTGCAAATGTGAACAAATGGACCCCTAATACTCTTATTTCTTTAGGTGAGACACAAATTGAGAGACACAAGGCTTTTGGGAATTGGCAAATGCTTTAAGACAAAGAATTGCAGCCTCCCGGCTTCCAAGCTTTCCAGTGGGGAGGGCCCTGAGAGGGTGTTTTGTCCAGCTTTTCTGCTTTACAGATGAGGGATCTGCCTGGACCCAAGAAGGGTAATCACCTGCCCAAGGTTACATAGGCAGCACTTAAGCAGAGCTTCAGACTCCAAGTCAAGCATCCTTGAAAGTCGCCCGTGTTGTCTGAGCTTCCAGAGCTCTCTCTACGCATGTGACGCTCAGTCCAATGAAAGGAGCCTCTGGCCAGTTTAGTGGTTCAATTTTGTGGAATACTGGCAAAGAGATTTTCAAAAAATCCTAAATACTACAAAGTCCAAGATCACCACAAAGTTATCAGGCATCCAGTGGCTGAAGTACTGGGTTGGGAATTTTCTAGTGACTTTGAGTGTTATAAGTAGCCTTTCCAAATTAAAAATAAATCTGTTCCATAAATGAATTGACAGAAAAGGCAGCCACATAACCCAAGAGAGAGAAGGAATGGGTCGTCATCTACTAGGCTAGAAAAGAGCAGATTAGCCTATGATTCCAGAAGAAGCTCCCTTAGAGAAAGAGTGACCCCCAAGTAGAAGGAGCTGCTTCAGGTGGCCGTGGGCTTCCCCTCGCTGGAGGTGTCCACACAAAGGTAAAGGCCACTTTCTGGGGACCTTACAGAGCAGGCTCCTGCTCTTGAGTAGGTCAGACTAGAGGGCCGTTGAAGTCCTTTCCAACTCTGTCCTGTAAGTTCTGTGAGTCTGTGATTCTAGGCATTGGGCTCTTCAGTCCAAGGTCAAAACATACCTGTCCACACAAAATGTGTCCCACCCAGTATCCAGCAAGGTGCACCCATAGACTGTGGAGCTTGGCATCACAAGCCCAGTTCGGTCATTTCCTACTTGTGTGACCTTGGGGAAGTCACTTGGCCTTTCACGGTCTCAGTTTTGTGTCTGCAATGATGAAGCTAGATCAAGTGACCTCTATGGTCCCTTCCAGCTCTAAGCCTATGACCCTAGCCTTAAAGAGATGTGTCAAGTAAACCACTGAGGAAAGGAACATTTCACACCTTCAAAAAGAGAAGATTAGGGACAAATAAAAAAATTTTTTGCCTCTAACAAGTCCCCAAGAGAATTCCTTACACATTTTTCACTCAGCAAGTATGGTCATGAAAAGAGGCTGCAGTTTAACAAGACAGGTATCTCAGGGGCAAACCGTTTCTCAAATGTCGCGGCTGGAAATGCTTGGGTTAGGACTCGATGGAGCCTTCTGTGACTGTCGGCTTCAGGCTCAGAGCCAGAGAAGGGAAACGGCATATTGGCTCGCTTACCGCTCAGGGTGATGTGCACCTTCGATGGGATTTGTTCGTGAACCCGTTTGGAGAAGGGGATGATTGACGGTGTGAAGACAACGGTTATCTTTAGCGCTAGACAAGCTATGCTGTGTCTCCCTCTTGGTCAATATTGATCTGGCTTTATGCCAGCAGAAACTGTGACAAGAAACGTGAGCGTTCAGAGGATGTGATACTGTTGCTGAGAATAGATTGTAACAAGATACCAGGAGGCTGGCATCCAGTGAGGGCAAAGAGTAGCGAGATCTAAATGGGTAGTTCTCCTGTCACTAGAAGACACGCCTCAGGGGGATTTGTCCCTTTTTTTAGTTCTCAGTTGTCTTTGCTTCTTCTCAAGGCCCCATTTCAGTTTCACAAGCCTTTATTATGTGTGCCTACTATGTGCAAGGGGACCACAAAGACGTAAACAATAAAATCCAGGCAGTCGAGGAGCTAAAGCTAGAATGGAGTGGGGGTGGGGGTGAGCAAGATAGCCAGGTGAAGGGGAGATGGCCAAGGAGGCCGCCGGGCAAAGGGCCCCCTTCTAGGTGACAGAGTCAGAGGAGGCTTCACACCTGCATCGTATCTGGGACTTGGACAGAGGAAGACTCACGGGGAAGGATGTTAGTGGTCAGAACTGTAACTCACACAACACAATGCAGAACAATTATTAAGTACTTACTGTGTACTGAGCTTTGATTTAGTCACTGGACAGAAAGGCAAGTTGGTAAGACACCAGTCCCAGCACTTCAGAACCCAAAGTAGAAGGTGTGACTACTGATCCTGATAAGTGGAATACGCAATCTTAAAGAAGTCACCCTAGGATAGGTGGGAGCTTGCTGATCTGAGGGGAGGATGCTGCCCAGCTGTGGGAAGCGAGGGGAGGTGGGAGAACTGTAGGATCAGAGACACAGAGCTGGAAGGGATTTTGGAGACCATGAGACCAGCTCTCTCATTTTACAGTTAAGGAAACTGAGGCATAGGGACATTCTATGAATTATAGCTTAGTAATGTCTCAGATGGGATTTTAGCCCATGTCTTCCTGACGCTAAACCCAGTGCTCTAACCATTGTGTGATACTGTCAGTGGCTTCCTGGTGGAAGATTTATTTAAATTAGGTTTTAAAGGCAAAGTGGGAATTTGGAAGCAGAGGAGAGGAGTGTGTTTCAGGATGGGGGAAATGACTTGAGCAAAGACATGGAGGTGAGAGAATACATTGTGTGTTGGGGGACAGAATTGTCTGGTTAGGTTGGCAAAGATTACATGAAAGGCAGATACAGTTGGAAACACAAAGGATGACAAATTGTGGCAGCCTTTGAATGTCAGGAAGCAGGTAAAGGAGGAAGCCATTTAAGATTTCTGAGCAAAGGAGTCAATTACCAAGCATTTATTAAGGGTTTGCTACTTGCTAAGAGAGGGGAATGCAGAGAAAGGACAGAAAGTCATACTCCCTTTTTGCATGATGAAGTGACACAGTGACATCTGTCTTCCTCTCAACTCTTGGATAATACATGTAAAGTGTTTTGTGAACCTTAGAGCACTTTGTCAACTCTAACTATTCTTATCATCAGTGTTCAAGATGGGAGTATTTGGGATGACTGTTGTGATTCACCATGTCTGGCCTGAGCCCCCACTTTATTCCCTTAGACTTTCTAAAGGTCAGCTAAATTCAGTTGGTATCTTATCAAAAGACCAGGCAGAAACCTTGCCTCAAAAAAATGTAAAATATTTAATTGGGACAGAACTTCCAAGCAGAGCAAGAGAAAACAGATCTCAGCACCCATTTCTGAATGAGTTCAGCCTCATCTCTTATTCTCACTAGATCAAGGAAAACAGTTTCTTCAAGATTCCTCCCCCCGACATGGGAGAGAAGGTCAGTGGGAGCTTGTGGGGCATCATTCCCTAAAGACTGCGGCTGATGCTGCGATGCTAGCCCAGTTTCTCTCATTTCAGCAGCCGAGCCATCTCTCCTCACTCCAGGAACTCTTGAGGGCATGCCTGGACTCTGGGGGTCTTCTAATGCTTTCGGTGTAGTCTTCTATAGTCTTCTCGTCCAGACCCAATGTACTCTTCTTCTCAGCGTCCTCTTCCTGTGATGTCACGGAATCACAAAATGGCAGCGTTGGAAAGGCCTTCAGAGGCTATTTAGGCTAACTCGTGTGTGCACGTGCAGCACCAGAACATCAGATGGCCACCGAGTCTCTTCTTGAAGCTCTAAAGAGGAGGAACTGGCTCCATCCCGAGGCGTCTCATTTCCCTTCTGGGTCGCTCCAACTGATGGGGAGTTTGTTCCTAACAGGAAGCCCATCTGGGGCTCTTTGGAGCTCCCTCTTCCTCCACTGACCCTAGTCTTGCTCTTGGGGTCAAACAGAATCAAATAGAATCTCTCTTCCAAATGACCATGCCTCACAAGTCGTTTCCAGGATAATGTCCTTAGTTCTTTCAGTCATCTGCCTAACATGAAGTTGCCCAATACTGTAGGATTAGCTTCATGGGAAATAGAAGATGAAGTCCTTACCCCAGTGAGTGATCGTGCTCTGGGCCCAAGTATTCTAGAGAATGTAACTCTTCTCCTACCTGGGCTCTGCCTTTATTTATGCATGAGGAAGATTATTCTGGTAGAAGGATGACTTGTGAGTTGGAGGAAAGATGAAAAATGGGGGCAGGTAGATCTCTAAGAGGGCTATTGCAATAAGCCAGACAGGTGGTAATGAGGGCTTTTATTATGACAATAACAGTGGAAAGAGACAGAAAGCATTGGTCAGAAACTTTGTGGATGTTGAATAGATTAAGACTTGGTATGCAATTGGATATAAGAAATTATGTCCAGGGAAGACTCCAATATAATTTCAATAAAAATAATAGTAGCTGATATTTATGTAGCATTTTAGATTTTCCCAAGTACTTTCAGTGTATAACCTCATTTTACCCTATGCCATTCTCATGAGGTAGATAAATATTAGAATTCACAATTTATAAATGAAGAAAATGAGGCCAACCTATTACGGAAGATAATAATTGTGGTGTCGCAGACAGAAATTGTAACGTTATGAAGAGGACCAGGTTAGGGAGGAGGTGAAGATAATGATTTCAGTTTTGGATAGGTTGAATCTGAGGTTCCAATGAGAGTGTGAATGGTGATATCCTGTAACTAGTTGGAGATATAACTTTGGCATTGAAGAGGAAAGTCATGCTAGAGATTTGGAAGTCATTTGAGCAGAGGTGAAACCAAGGGTATGAATAAGATTGTTATGAGAGAGAATGTAATGAGTGAAGAGGTTAAGGAGAAATTATGGAAAAATTCCATATAACAGTGGAAGGATATTGCTGAAGCAGGACTCAATCAGATAGAGATAACCAGGATGGTGAGAAGATCTGACACCATCCCATATGAGTATGGCTTGAGCAAAGGAGAAGAGATTTAGGGGACACATGATAACTGTCCTCCAGGATTTGAAGGGTTGCCATATGGAAGAGGAGTTAGACCTACTCCTCTTCCCCAGAAGGAAGAACCAAACACAATGGGTAGGAGTGGAAGAGCAGCAGATTTTGACTAGGAATAAGGAAGAAAAGAACTTCCTGTTGGAATGGTTTGTCCCAGGAAGCAAGATGTTCTTCCTCATTAGAGCTTTCCAGGTAAAGGCCAGATGGTCACATCTGGAACTTATGTAGGTACAGGTTAGACTAAATTAGATTCTGAGTCCCCTTCCACCTCTCACATTTGATATCAGGAAATGGAGTTAGAGAAAGAGAAATAAGAAAGGGAGAAGGAGAACCAGGACACTGGTGTCACCAGAGCCCAGGAAGAAGAGTATTCAGTAGGAGGGAATGAAGAAAAGGCTACTGGATTTGGTGATTAGGAGGTCATCAGAGACATTATAAACAACGGGTGAAGGAAAGAGTGGGAAGTGAGGCGTAGGGCATTGACAAACTTCTGTAGAAGGGTAGGTTTAGGAGACAGTTTGCAGGAGTGAGAGATGAGGAAGTAGAGTTATACAGTTCAGCTGAATCCTTCAAGAAGTGAAGCAGTGATTCCAAGTGTAGTAGAGGACAATATATTGAGTGAATGGTAAGGTCGAGAGGAGATCTGTTGGGTTTTTATGATGACAGTAAATTTGAACATGTTTGTGTTTGTAGGCAACAGAGAGGGAGTCAGTAAAAGAAGAGAGAGTAGGGGAAGTCATGTCCATCAGAAACGGACCTATCAATTGCAATGACCTTAAAGAAGATGTGTTACTTTGTGTCTTGCCACCATCCTCTATAATGAATCCTCCCTTGTAACAAAGAAAAGTCATTAAGAAAACAGGCAATCTAGCACAATGGCCCCATATGGCAATGGATGCAACATTCCATCTCCTTAGTCCCCCATGACTCTACTAAATGGAGGGAGGTGTGTTTCATCATAGGTCTTATGGAACCAAAATTTGGTCACCTAGGTTTTAGCAAACTTTATACCAGAGTCTTTTGTTCCTGAAAAAGCTCGAGGGATGTGAGTTAGATGATCTAGTTGAGTTAGAATTAGATGGAATTCAAATTGATGCCAAATTGGAAGGCGGTCTGTTCTGTCTGTACAGACTGTATCAGAAATCTGCCCTAGCAGATTTTGTTGTTTTCAAATATCCAATTGGAAAGTGGGAGGGGTTGGCACATCCATTTGGATAACATGGAGATGGCCGAGAAGTAGCATGGTGGACATAAAGTACAGAAGACTCAGGGTCTGCTATGAGCCTTTGTCCATAAAAGCCAATTCTCATTAAGAAAGTCCTTAATGGATATATTGATTAATCTCATCAAAGTTTTCCAGACATGAGAAAGTAGGCATATGGTTCAGTAATTATTAATATTTCCCAAGTTACCCTTTTTGGGGATAATAGTAAGGTCCGTGTGACTTAACTAGGTCATGTAGCAGTGAATAGAGAGCTAGTCTTAGAGTCAGGAGGTCCTGGGTTCAAGTCTTGATTCTGACACAAACTGGCTGTGTGACCTTGGGCACATCACTTAAACTCTCACTCTGAGACTCAGTCCTGTAGAAAGTGCTGATGGGCTTGGTAGGAGGAATTTCCCCAGGAGGAGTTGCCTATTTTAATAAAAGCATAGATTTGGTCTCCCCATCTCCTCCCCCCTCCCCCTGCCTCCAGCATTTGATTTCCTTTTGTTGTTCTTATCCTCTGCGAAGAGATCCCTCAGGGTCCTCGGAGAGGTGCTGCCTCCAGCAAAGAACTGCTCTGGGTAGACTTGGTCTGCTCCAGCTGCTCTTCTCATCTTTGTTAACCATCCTAAGCCATCAAATGAGACTTTCCCATCTTCTGTAGCCTTTAAGACAATTAAAAACAACTTTATCAAAATTGCAAATTTTTTTTCACTCTTCTTTGGAGTACTGGTGAACATGTTTTTAGAAAAGTTAAAAAAAGAAAAAACAAATGGTCCAAGGGAAGCAGGGGTGATGGCTGCTGAGGTGGGCAGCCCGCCACCGTGTCACGATACTACATGTCACTGATGGTTGTTCTTGTATTTAAAGTCCAGATGTAGGTAAAAAAAAGGCTGCACAGCACCACAGAGAGATGAGGGATGATTGGTGCAGATTACGGATGGTGAAGACCATGTGAGCTTTATTTGGTGTGAATAGCAGTATATTCCTAGCAGGATTCCTCCCCACCCCAGCTCAGATGGAGCATCTGTGAACTTAAACTCAGCTCTTTCTCACACTGAACAGCCTCTTCTTTAGACAGCCCCTGGCTCTCAACATGATGACAGAAATGACTCTTGGCAACACCTTTCTGAAGGCCGTGTGATGGCAAGCAGTGCATATGTAAAGCAGAGATTTGGCACACACAACACCCAGCTCTTGAGGTCCCAGTGGATTCATGTTTTCATCCAAGAAATGTGGAGACATGCATCTTCCCCTGAATTTCTCCTAGGATAATCCCAGAATTCCCAGGTTGACAAGAACATGCTATAAATATCAATATCGTTATGAATCACTCTCATTCCCAATAAAGCCTGAAACCCAACCTTTCAACTTGGTGGTTACAGGTCCACCTCCTGTGCGTTGCTTTTAAAGCTTGACAGTATCCATGCATGCAAACACTGTGTGTTAGTTCTCTCCAGGGGCTCAAATAATCCTATACGTATCTGTGGTTTCTTATAACTGCAGAAATAGCCAAAAAAAGTTGTGTATTTTTTTTATGGTACCTGATTTGTTTCCCCTCCAAGAACTCTAGAATCTGATTCCCCAACCCAAGATAGGGTTAGCCCAGGAGGGCTTGTTCTTAATGAAGGGTCTTTACAGGGTACTTGGAAAGGAACAGATGAGATGAATAAGACATTCTACATTTGGGTCCCCAAAGACCATCTTGTACTTGTCTTGTGAAGAATGGAGATAAGTAACCTAAGAAAGCATGAACAATACCCAGGAGGAGCTGGCATCCTGTGGACATTTATACGCACTTAGCTTTTCATAGGGAATGAATTCATGTGAAAACAAACAAATAAACTTCCCAAGTATGGATGCAGGAATGGTCCTGCTTCAACTGAGATCCCATAGGGTAATAGATCCAGAGCTGGAAGTAATCCTAGAACTGAGGCCCAGAGAAGTGATTGCCCAAGGTAACATTGGTAGAGCTTTCTGCCATTGCTATGTTGTTGTTATTCAGTCATTTCAGTTGGGTCTGACTTTCATGACCCCATTTGGAGTTTTCTTGGCAAAGATACTGGAGTGGTTTGCCATTGCCTCCTCCAGGTCATTTTACAGGTGAGGAAATTGAGGCAAAAAGCTTAAGTGACTTGCCTAGGGTCACACAGCTAGTAAGTGGCTGAGGTCAGATTTGAACTTAGGAAGATGAGTCTTGTGGACTCCAGGCCTTGTGTTCTATGCACCGTGGCACCACTTAGCTGCATGTAAAGTACTTAACAGAGGCCAACTGATTGCACTGTCACAACAGTCTTATGAGGGAGTTGCTAGGACTATCTTCGTTTTGTGGATAAGCAAACAGACACAAAGAATTTAAGTGACTTGCCAAAGGTTACCCAGCAAAGGAGAAGTGAAGCAGCACTCCATATCCTATAGTCCATCCACTGCACTGACTAGCTGCCTCAAATAAGCACAAAACGGTTAAATAAAAAAGAGAGTGGGATGGAGGCCACCAGCACTTGGGGGGGGGGATCAGGAAAAAAGCAGCATGTAAAGGGTAGAACTTGAATTGTGTCTTGAAGAAAGAAGGGGATTTAATAAGATGGGGGGTGAGGAAGACTTGCATCTTGGTCATAGGGGAAGGACAACGCAAGGCAGAGAAATGTGAGATTGAGGGTTGGGTATGAGAAAAATAATAGCCAACAGATAGATAGATGGAGACAAATAGATACAGTGCTTTAAGGTTTGCAAAGCATTTTACAAACATTATTTGGTTTTTATACTCACAATCATTCTTGGAGGCTGATCAGTGGAACAAATTAGGTATATGGTATACAAAACTAAATTAACCCAGTAACCTAGGTTCAAAAGACTCCAAAGACTCCAGCTACTGGAACAAGGATTCATTCACTATTTAACAAAAAATCCTGGGAAAATTAGATCAAAGTTTGGCAGAAATCAGCTTTAGAACAACACCCCACATCACATACCAAGATAAGTTCCAAATGGATGAATGACTTAGATGTAAAAGGTTACATTATAGCATTTTAGCAGAATAAGGAAGAAGTTACCTTTTAGATCTATGGAGAGAGGATAATTTCATGAACAAACAAAGGTTCAAAGGATTACAGAGGACAAAATGAACAACTCAGTTACATAAAATTTAAAGTTTTTTCCACAAATAAAAATGCAATTAAATTAGAAGAGAAATAGTTAATTAGATGAGACTCTGTGCAGCAAGTTTCTCTGATATGTCTCATTTCCAAAATATATAATGAATTGATCCAAATGCATAAGAATAAGAGCTATTCCACAATTGAGAAATAACCAAAGACCATGAACAGGTAGTTTTCAAAGGAAGAAATCTAAGCTAGCAATCAGAGAACCAGGAGAACAATTTATATAAGCACTACAGAATTGTAAAGATAAACAATTTCTAAAAACTTAAGTATTCTGACCAATGCAATGATCAACCATGATTCTGGAGGACTGGTGATGATAAACTTTGCTACCCATCTCCTGAGAGATAAATGAGCGACTTTGTATGTAGAATAAGTCATAGACAATGTGGAAATATGTTTTGTTTGACTATGGATTTTCATTAAATTTTTTTCCTTGTTTTTAAATAGAGAGTAAATGGGAGAGAAAATATAATGCTTGTTAATTAGAAGGGAAAGTAAAAGATCAAAAGGAAAAAAAAAAACCTCACCTCTTGCCAGTTGAGTAGATACAGGGGATGAGAAAAGAAAGGGTAGGATGACTATGAAATTATGAACCTGAGTGACTTATAAGGATGGCAGGGCTTCATCTGAAATGGGAAAAGTTTGAAAGAAGAGTAGATTTCAGGGAGGAAGATGCTAAACTCCCTTTGGGATGTGTTGCATTTGAGATGCCTATGAGATACCCAGTTGAAAATGTCCAGAAGGCAGTTGACGATAAGGGAATTGAGCTCAGGAGAAAGATGTGGGCTAGATATGGAGATCTGGGAGTCATTTGAATAAGGATAGTAATTAAACAAACCCACGCAAGATATTGAGATCATAGAAAGAGGTGAAAAAGAAGAGATGAGGGCCCAGGACCAAGTTCTAGACTATGCCAATGCTTGAGCCGTGGATGACTACCCTTCCAAGGCAACAGAGAAGGCAGGTACACACAGCTGCCAAAATAACTTGCCTACACCACAAATCTAACTCTATTACTCCCTTGTTCAAAAATGGCCAAGGACTTCCTATTGCCTAGGATAAAATGGAGCCTGAGAGGCCTCATTCCCCTTTGCCCACATTAGGTTCCAGCTGAACTGGTCTCATTGCCACCTCCCCAAACTTGGTATTACATCTCCTGCACATGTTGTCCCCCATGACTGGAAGGCCCTTTCCTTTCCCACCCAGAATCCTTCACTTCTCTTACAGCTTGGCTCAAGCACCATGTCCTAGAAAAGGCCACCCCTTATGCACTTAGCTGGTACTACTCTCTGCTTCCTGAAATTATCTGACAATTAATACCTATTTTTGGTTCATCATTTTTGTGAACTAAACTCAATACATTCTTGGAGTTGCCTCCACCATTGTAGTTCCTTGGTCCTAATCCACCTCAACTGTTATAGAAAAAGAACAACCTTGCCTCATCATTCAGATCCAGTAGGCTGCTCAAGCTTATATTCAGGAAAATAATCTCTTAATCATCTTTCCAGTCTAAAAATGGTTAAAAATGAAGAATGTTGATAAATTCTCTTTTCATCTGCTTGCCTGACCAGAACCCAAACTTAGATTTATCTACATGCAAATTATAGGTGACCAGATAAGTCTCTTTTATCCCATACTATGTGTTCTAAAATAGTATTTGTAAAATGAAATCTTTACTCGGAAATTGTGTTTAGCCCAGGGGCTGGGATAAACTCTGATGTGCTTATAAGTCAATAATAGACATTTTAGGATTTAATCATATACTGTTGCTGTGTTGTTCGTTAACTATTTTGTTTATGTTTAGTCTTGTTTCCCTAACTACATTGGAAACTACCTAAGGGTAGAGACCAGACTAGCTTCTTTTGTGTCCTCAATGGGCACCTAGTTCAGCACTGGGCACATGGGAACACTTGATGGCTGTATATACATACATGGATTTGTGAAGCATCCAAGTATTCCATTTAGAGATAGTGAGGAAAAATGGAATAAAATTCCCATCAACATTGGAGGTAGGACTGTGACTGTCATTATGGAAATGATGTTTATGCCCACATGGTAATTTCGACATTGTGGTTTGTTGTTTTTTATGTGCTGTGGCCTCTGCTAAAGTCTTTTCCCAATGAATTCTCATGATATGGATGTGACCTTTGGCTCTGGAGGCCTGTGCTGGGGGAGCACAGACTTAGCAAGTCTGTAACCAAATGTTAAGTCACATATATAGGTTCAAAAAACCAACTGCCTAAATGCAAGATGGCAGGAGTCATGGCTACAACAGTATCTGCTGATTCTTATAGTCAATAAGTTAATAAGTAGTCAATAAGCATTTATTAAGCACCTGTTATATTCCAAGCACTGTGATGTATTCTGGGGAGACAAAGAAAGGCAGTACAGTAGGGCACTACAGCCCTACAGTAGCTCAAAATCCAATGGAGGGAGATGTCATATGAACAACTGTGTATAAACAAACTGTGTCCAGGAAAAATGGGAAATAATTAACAGAAGGAATTAAGATAGGTTGAGAAAACCTTCTTGTAGAAGGCAGGATTTAAACTATGGATTTAAAGGAAGCCAGGGGGAAGAAGAAGAGTGTTCCAGGCATGGGGGAATAGCCAGAGAGAATTCTTGGAGTTGGGTTTTCTTTGAGGAACAGTCAGGAGGTCGGTGTCACTGAATCAGAGAGGACGTGTTGGGGAGTAAGGTGTAAGAAGACTGGAAAGGGAGAAGGCGGCTGCGTTTGGAGTGCGAAACAGAGGATTTTGTAATTGATCCCAAAGGTGATGGGCCACTGGTATTTCTTGAAAAAGGGGTGACATGAACCGACTTGTGCTTTAGGAAGATCATGTCAGTGTCTGAACGGAGGATGGATTGGAGAGGGGAGAGACTTGGGGTGGGCAGACCCCTTCAGCAGCCTATTTGTTGCAATAGTCCAGATGTGAGGTGATGAGGCTCTGTATCAGGTGGGAGCTATGTCAGAGGAAAGAAGAAGGCATATTTGGGAGATGTTGCAGAGGTGAAATCAACAGGTGCTGGCTCCATATTAAATATTGTGGGGTAGAGAGAATGAGGAGTTTAGGGGATGGTAATGTCCTTGATAGTGATAGAGGAACAACTTTGGGGGAAAGATAATGAGTTCGGTGTTGGCTGTGGAGTGCCTTCTGTCAAGGAAATGGACATATATGATCCTACCGCTTCTTTCCAATAGGCTGAACCTCTACAGTGACGTCACTGCATGGTCAATCTCCTGCTTCTTTAGTGATTTCTGAGCTCACGAACGAGGACACATGGCTTCTGCGTGGGGCCGTCTACACGGCATCCATGCCAGGGGCACAAATAAACAGGCAGCAGAAGGTACTGTGGAGAGCACTGGATTTGGACTCAAGAGGGCTGGGTCTTAAATCCAAACTCTACCAGTCACTAATTGCATCAACTTAGGAAGTCACTAACTTGGCAAATCAGTGGAAAAAACAATGGATCTAGTCAGGAAGATTTGAGTTTAAAACCAGCCTTAGATACTTGTCATCTGTGTGACCCTGGGTGGACACTGAATCTCTGTCTGCCTCAATTTTCTTAACTGTAAAGTGGGAATAATATCCTGTCTATCATAGTTGTTGTGAGGATGAAATGAGATAATAATTGTAAAGGGTTTTGCAAAACTTAAACCATTAAGTAAATGCTAGATATTATTATTAGCTTCTCTGGATCTCAATTTCCTTGTCTATAAAATAAAAAGTTTGGATCACATGATAAAAGAAAATAATAATAACATAAATATAACAATAACAGCTAACATTTACATGATGCTTTAAGGTTTTCAAAGAGTTTTACTTATATTATTACATTTGATCCTGTAAAGTTGCTGCTATTAGCCCTATTTTACAGATGAGGAAACTGAGGTTAAGGGAGGTCAGGGGATTGGCCCAGGGTCCTATAGCTAGGAAATGCCTAAGGCCAAATTTGAATTCGGGTCTTCCAGACTTCGTGCCTAGAAGAATACTCCCTGTAAGATTACTGTAGTGTTCCTTGACTCTGCTCCATAAAATGACACTGTAAGAAACTACGTTAGCAAGGTTTCTCTCAGGGAGAAGCTTGGTGCCATCAGAAGACCCTTTCAGTCTTGCCCACCTTCCCTTCCTCATTCGATTCTCCACCCAGGTCGCTGTTCATTTTCAGCATCTGCTCAAGAACGTACACTTGTAGAGGAGGGACCCTGGGCTTGGTGTGGTTTTCCTTGATTTGCTTTGGGTTTTGCCTCTGACTGAGATGATGCTGATAGGTGAGCTCTATGGGCTGTTCACCCAACTGCATCGGGGCCGATAGATATTCTTTATCTACAGACTTTCGAATGCTTATAGATTTAAATGAGGAAGATCTTCATTGCTCTGGGTCTGTCGGCGATCAGCACAACGTAACCACAAACAGAAGGACCTCACCAGTCATGGTTAAGTCCTCCGCAATTCAATTCAACATTGATGAGCCAGCCTGGACAACTTCGGTCTCCTGTGGCCAGCCCAGTCTCCCAACTGGGATGTGGAGAACCTCCAACGCAAAAAAACAGCACTCCTCCCTTTGATTTCAGGCTTCCCATCTTCCTTTGAAGAGCTTTCCTTTGAGAGATGATGAAAAGGAAGGGTAGTGCAGAATGAGACTTCCTTTTCCTGCTGTGTGGGCTCAACCTCCATCTCCAGTCGCACCATTTCCTGCCTACTCTACAGCTACTGCAGGGAAGAAGTCTTGGGAAGTGGGCCCTCCCCTCTAACCATCTGACCGTGTCCCTACCACCTCATGGTGCACTTGCCTCCAGCCCAATCTGAAACCTTCTTTTGGGAAGAGGAGTGAAGCCCTCCACCCAATGATGAACATTATCATTTCTGACCACACCCTTCACAACCCAGTGATTCTGAACCCTGGAGATTATCTTCCAAACCTGTTCTCTACCCTGGCATCACCTGATTCTTTATTCCCATCCCCCTCAAGCCTTCTACCCCCAAATCTCAACCAAACACCACTTAGCCTTTCCTGTGTGTCCTCTAGAATGCTACTTCTGTAGGTAACAAAGTTCCCTTCATCCTTAATCTTTTCATTTCCCACCTCTTCCTTCTACTAACTATTAGTGAAATCTACCCCCCACCACACACACACACACACACACACACACACACACACACACACACACACACACACACACACAGCACAACCTCCCTGGCCACTCTTTCCAGTACTGGATACACCTTCACACATTCCCTTCAGGTCAATGGTTGAATTGGGGGAGTTGAAATACTTCTTGCTCCCCATTGCCACTTCTGGGTTCTCCCCTATCTCTAGCACTCAATAACCATTCTTCTTTGGAGGTTCATGCTATTCATATGTACAATCTAATCAAAATGCTATTGTCTATAAACCTTCAGGCCACTCCTCTTTCTTCCTCAATGATTCTGATACCTGGCTCACAATTTTTCTCTCTTCTTCAACTCCTGCCCGCATACCTGGGGATTTGAACAAACACATTGACTCTCTCTTACTAACCACTCAGTTCCTCAACCTACTCTCCTCCGATGACCTATTTCCTCTACCTCACTTCAGCCACACAAAAATGGTCACACCCTTGATTTTGCCATCACCCACAAATGCACCATGTCCATGTTCAATAATTCTGTAATCTCTTTATCCAAACCTACCTATTACCTCTCCCTCTGCTTTTCCTTACACAACCCTGTTCTCATCTGCACCATGACCTTCAATCCTCAGTTCTCTCTCAGGCCATCTCCCTTGCACTAACCACTTTTCTATTTTCTATTCCATGTCTTGACCTGTTGGTAAACCATTTCAACTCTACACTGTCATCTTCTCTTGAATCCCTAGCCATATCATCAACAAAGCCATGCCAAGCCTCTGCCTCAGGTCACTCCCTTCATTCAAAGGGCTGAACAAAGGTGGAGAAAATCATACACCTGTTCTGACTAGGGCCATTACAAACTTACGATTCTCATCCCTCCTTCATCCTCCCTGCCACAGCTGCCCCTTCGCTCAGCCTCGAGCACTGCTAGTGCCCTCCCTCCCCAAACTACCTTACATTTATTCTGTATTTGGACATGTTTTCCCCACATAAACCCATCTTTTTTTTAAACAACAATAATGTTCCAGGGATGCTGAATTGATGTAAATCATATATAATCCAAGTCCTAAATCTCGTTAGTATGAGACTGTCCTCATTAGTAAAGATCAATGCCTCACACCTGTGTAATGAGAAACAAGGTATGTGTGAGATAGATCCAGAGTGAAGGGAGGGTTTAGTAGATGAAAGTTAAATCATCTACATGATTCCAAACAACCATTCAGGCTAAGTTTTGATTGAGACAACCTAATGAGCCAGTTTTAGTATCACATCCTTATTCTTTAACTAGTGAACAAACCCAAAAGAAAAATTTTACCAAGAAGGTTGAGAAAATGTGTTTCCCTTTCCCATTGTGGTTTTACAAATGGCATTTCCACATCTCTTTTCATTGTCTCCTCTTCCCATCTCCTCTGAGTTAGGCCGAGCTGTTTCCTCTTTCAGTTGATTAGTGCATGAAGCTCTGCCACGGAAGAGACGGGATGGAGAATGTGGAGCAGTAAGGATGGGGGAATCCAGACTGGCTGTGGAGTGAATTGAGCTTCCCAGGTGATTTTCTCCAATGTTTGGAGTTCACTGAAATCTAAAACAGCTTTTACAAGTTCTTTGGCCCATAGGTTTTGAGAATATGCTGTTTGAGGGAAATTTAATCCATCTGTTTCTGATTCGCTTACACTTAAATAGTCAAAATATTGTCTTTAATAGCGATTTGATGCCCAGCTCATCTTTTGAAGTTCTGTTAATGTGCCTTTAGAAGCCCTCCTTTCACTCAAAAACCAGGAAGTCACATCTTTCTGAGGAGTAAACTAGTGTATACATTGGAAAATTCAGGTTGAGTGGGAAACACCTCAAATCACAGCTTTTTAATGGGCTGCCTGCTTGTGGGTGTGAGCAGTGCAACCTTAGAACAGGAGTGTTCCTGGCTTCCTGATTCTGACTTGTCCAGGCCATCTCAGGACTCGTCTGGAGCAAAGGGCTGGGGCCATGACGCCTGGTCATTTACCTGGGTTTGCTTGGGCTCCATTTCTGGCTTCCTTTTAAAAACCTCATTGACAGTTATTAAGTAGGTCAACATGGTGGTTCATTTTTTTAAGTTCAATGTAGTCTAATCAATAGCTGTAAAATGAGGTCATGTACCTCTAAAGACCACTCTACCTCTGAGTCCTATGACGTGAATGATCCATTCATTGAAAAGCTTGCTCCCTGCAAGGCATTGGGCTCAGTGCTAGAGATATCAAGAGAGATAAGATACAGACCCTGTTCTCAAACTAATAGGGTGAGCCATGAAACAAGGGAGGGTGTTAGCTGCAGAGGAAATGTCCAGACCAAGGACTATAAGAAATTTTAAGTGGGAAGAGATCACTTTTAGCTGGGGGAAGGAGGGGGTGAGAGGAGTCAATTCAAGGAAGGCCACATGGAGGAGGTGGCTCCCAAGGTTGGTCTTCCCAGACCAGGGAGGCATCTAGGTATCTCAGCATCACAGAACGTGGAGTGGAAGGAATTTCAGTGGACTCCGGTCCAACCCACATCTGAAGAACTTCCCCTGCCGCACATCCAGTGTGTCCCTTTGGCCCTTCCTCAGACACCTCCAAGAGTTGGAAACCTCTTTCCTCCTGAATCATCCCACCTTTGGACAGAATCTTCATCACTTTTGTCCCTTGCTTGTGCGCATGACGGCGTTATGCTATAGGATGAGACACCAGTGAGATATACAAGGGAAGCTCTCTTGCTGAGGACATGCTGTTTATCTCTGCACCTTTCTGCAGCTGGTTTCCATGTGTGAAATTCACTCCCTTCTCCTGAACTCCTGAAGCCCCTACCTTCCTCTGAAGCTCAGCACAGGTGGCATCTCTTACCACCTTCCTGGCAGTCTCTCAGTCTTGATACGTGAGGGTGGGGAATCTGTGGCCTCAAGGCCACATGTGGCCCTCTAGGTCCTCAAGTGCAGCCCTTGGACTGAATCCAAACTTCACAGCACAGATCCCTTTAATAATAAGATTTGTTCTGTAAAACTTGGACTCAGTCAAAAGACCACAAGGCCCTAGAGGGCCACATGTGGCCTCAAGGCCGCAGGTTCTCCACCCCTGGATGCTATCTATCTATCTATCCACCTATCTGTCTCATCTCTTTATATATAGCTATCATCTATCTATTTCAGTGCTTAGCATAGTGCCTGGAACATAGTAGGTACTTAATAAATGCCTGTTTGTCTATCATCTAGCTATAATCTAATCTATCATGTGACCTATCATCTAATCTACCCCTCCATTCATCCATCCGTCATCTACCCACCCTCACCCCCACCCCACGTCAATTTCCAGATGTGAGTATCGAATAAGGAAACACATATACAGTGTTTTATGAACCTTAGAAAGCTATAGAAGAGCTAGCTATTTTTATCATGACATGTATCTAGTAATGCATATTTTAATGAGATCATGTTTTATACAATATTATATTGAGTAATTGATATGATACCGATTTGGAGAATGGTAACTTCAGAACCTGAAGTTTGGGGTGGGGTCCATCTAGGAGAAGGAATGAAGGATCCTGAGTGACTAAGAGAAGGAAGGGCAGAGGTCAATGTGGGGCACCCGGTACCTGGAGGAAGGTACAGGAAAGTAGGTAGGGGGATGTTCAGGGCAAACTCTCCCTAACTGGGCAAGGTTGCCTGGGGCTCTAAGAACATATAGAAGGTATTCTCTTGATACAGATTTTGGACAAGCACGAGGCTTCTGAGCACACTTGCATTGCCTTTCTGGTATCAGGGAATGAATTCTGGGCAAAGTTTTCTCTGCCACAGTTCACCCCTGCATTTACACTCTTGTCCATGCCCCAATCTGTGCCGGCTCTGACTAAGCTGATTCCTAGCCCCAAAATGTTTCTTTGGCCACAAAATCTTATTGACTCCAGCAACCATTTAATTCCTAAATAATACATGAACTCTTCTGATCCTTGGCCTGCTTACTGGTATTACTACAAAGGGCAGCCAGCAGTTCCCATTTCTGTTTGTTTGGTTTGGTTTTTTCCCTCCAGTTGCTTCTTCCAAAATAAATCAATTGCCCAACTCCTCAAGCTTATGACATACTCTTGCGTCTTGGGCTTATGAATCACGGCAAAAATGTCTTTCATGTAATCAGGGTTCCCATAGCATCATGTGCCTGTGGGCACTCACTGACTTCTTTTGAATCTTATTCTGATGATAAGTCATTCTGTTAGTCTGGCTTGGTTCTGCCTTCAAAGAACCACAGGATATGAGGGTTAGAGGAGACCTCAGTGGTATCTAGTCTAAGCTATATCCCAGAATTTCTACTCAAATACACTCACACAGAGTCAGCTCAAAGGCCTCTACACAGGAGGGAACCCAGCACCTCTTGAGGCAGCCCATTCCTGGGACTATACGGGCTTCTCCATGGCAGTGGGCATTAGCACGGGCAGTGGAGTAGGCAATGATGCCCTGTTCCCTGTTTTCCATCCACATTAAGCCACTCCTTCAGGAGACAGATTGCTTTTTTGTTTTGTTTCGTTTTGTTGTATTTGTGTTCAATTTTCTCTCCCCCTCCCATATTGCCTATTCTAAGTTCCTTGAATCCCAAAATCAGGGTTGTCTACTAACAGTTCTTAATTCATTTAAGTGGGGGAAGGTCCAATAGGATACCTTAAGACCTTGACACAGAGGAGTGGGATATAAGTAGATGCAGTATAATAAGGCTGTATCCCATGCAAGCAACTGTCTTGGAGGGTTCTGACTGGCAGGCCAGCATGACCAGTGTAGAGACATGGTGGCAGGAAATCAACGCTAAGTTCTTAAAGAGCATCCTTTCTCTCCTATGCCTAAATAAGTCTCATTCTGGTATTTCATTTCTGAACTTGATGCATCAGGCTGGCCTGAATCAGTTAGTGAATACCACTGTCTTTGCTTGGGGACTCTCATCAAGTTCTTTGTAAAATTTCTGTGCCTCCTCATCCTTTGCACCAAGTGTTAGAACATAAGAAGCAATTAAGTTCACTGGTGTTTATTGTCTATGCTGAAACCAATACTCTTAACTCCTTTATTTAACTTATCCACAACTTCCTGATATGAACTGACTTCACTGGGGGAAGTGAAGAATTGGCTCAGTGCTTGTCGGCAGGCAGTGTGTGCTCAACCGATGCAGTCCCTGCATGGAAAAGCCAGAGAGCCTGTTCTTCTGGAAAGGCCCAATCAAAGACTCTTGGCCTAGTTCTTTCCTGCCCGTATGCCATTTGAGAAAGATGAGCTGCTGTGGGCCTCTGGGTAGGGGAAGGGCCCTGAGCCCTCTCTCCCTGGGAGCCAGCATGAAGCCAGGAGCACACAACCCTGCTGTTGCTTCTGTCTCTGCTGTGTCCCTCTCCCTGGATTTAGGTGAAGGAGCACTGGAGAGAGCTGAAACCTTGTGTGCTTCCAAAGGTTAGAATGGTGAGTCACCAGAGCTCTGGAAGCTGTAGTCCATGCTAGATTCTGTGGTCTCCAGGCCAGCAGTAAAACACTGAGAAATGATCTGAGGGTTCCAGTGCAGGGTAGCCAAGATGAGGATTCATTCATGGGCCATGCATGTCACATTTGGAAGGGAACTTGGTGGGGCCGTTGCTGTGAAGAGATTGCTTTAAGTGTCTCTCCAGGGACTAATGTGGTATTAAGGGAAAGTTCGCATTTTGGTTCTTGCTATGTATTACAGTAAATATGGCCTTGATGTCATTTGGTGAAATGGAGCTGAGGCACTAATCACTGACGGCTAACTCTGGGGGTGATACACCCAAATTGAAACTCAAGCTAACAGCATCAGAAAAGTCATCGCACAGCTCCTCTGACATATCCCAAGAATCCTGAGAGGCAAGCCGTAATTGCCCTACTCTGGAGACAGTCCAGAGTCAGGGCTACACATTTCTATGTGAGAATGTCTGGTTTTACTTACAGCGAGAATGCGAGTTCCTCTAGCATGTTATGTTAGCTTGATGGTTGTTAGACAAGGATCTTCTGTTTGAAGTACCAACAGTAAATTGATGTTAACAATGGTTTAAGAGGGCCCAGTGAGAAGGAAGGTAGCAATGCAGGAATTCTCATAATCTGAAAACATCAAGAAACAAGACAATTCAATTAAACTGGAACTGAGTCCAAAAGAGGAGAGAGAGACATCTTCACAGGATGGAAAGTCATCTGAAGTAACAAAGGAGGCATGAACTGCCTGGAGCTCCCTCATTCTCACCATCCCTATGTTGCTGCACCCCTGCCTTATACCTGACCGCCATGTTTCAGAACAACTATGATAAATGGAAGACCTATCTGAAAAGTAAAGAGGCCTTAAACATAGCCACAATTCTCTCTTGATCAAAATAGCATTTAGCAGGGACTGAGTTAAGCCTCAAACGTCTGCCACTCGAGGAGGCCAAAGTTGGCCAGATGCAAGAATCTGGGCCAGAGAAAATGTGCATTTCAGGGCCTCTATAGTCTGGCTTCCTGCCTCATCATCCAAATGAAACTGCTCTCTTCAAAGTTCCCAATGATATCTTTTTTTTTTTGTGAGGCAGTCGGGGTTAAGTGACTTGCCCAAGGTCACACAGCTAGCACAGCTAGTACATGTCAAGTGTTTGGTCTGAGGCCAGCTTTGAACTCAGGTCCTCCTGACTTCAGGTCCGGCGCTCTATTGACTGCGCCACCTAGCTGCCCCTCCAATGATTTCTCAATTGCCAACTCTAGCAGCCTTTTTACAAGCCTTGTCCTCGCTGGCTCCTTCACGGCCTACGGCCCTGCTGGTCACCTGTTTTCCTGCACATTCTCCCCCCTCCAGTTTTCCATGACCTCTGCTCTCCTGGCTCTGCTCTGCCATGTCTGAGTGCTCTTTCTCAATCTTGATCTTCACCCAAGTTGTTCCCACCAATGAGGGGCATTCTTTAAGGCTCCTTCCTAGGCCTCCTCCTGTCCCTTGCCATACTCTTGTGGAGGTTTGTTAGATTCCATGAGTTTAACTATCAATTCTGTGCAGATGATTCATCTGGAGACTCCTTCTGTGGTCCTGCGACACCAGCCACCTTTGGATCTATTAAAGTAGATGCCTGAGGTCAAACTCAACATGTTCGGAAACAGAACTTATCTTTCCTCAAAAAATCTTCCCTCTTCCTCATTAATGCCAAGGCACTGCTGTCCTCCCAGGCACCTAGGCTTGAATGACTGGGTTCAACCTTTCCTCCTGACTTGCATTTACCCCACATATTAAATCTGTTGTCATTTCTACCATTATCACATCTCATACATGGTGGCCATTCCACTTCCACTGCCAAAACATACCCTCTTGCTTGGATGATTGTTTCCCTGTCCCCACTCCTCTCCATGCTCCGCCCACTTGACGAAGTGATTTTCCTAAAGCACAGGTCATCCCCCTGCTTAGTAAACTCCATGGCTCCCTAATACCTCCAGGATTAAATAGAAAATATCTGTGTGGCATTATAACCTTACCCTTTTCCATACTTCCAGTCTTGCTCAGGAGTACAGGCGCCCCTCCCTGCACTCTATGGTCCAGACACACCGGCCTATTTGTTCATCCTTGCAAAGGATACTCCATCTCTCACCTCCATGCCTCTGCACTGTCTGTCTGCCATGCCTGGAATGCTTCCCTCCTCATGTCTAACTCCCAGGTTCCTACTATTCCTTCAAGACTCAACTCAAATCCCCTTCTTTGCAAGAGCTCCTTCCTGGTCACGCACACAAGTGGTACTTTCCCTTGAGATGACTTTCCATTTACACTGTGAATATCTTGCATGTACAGAGTCATTTATATGTTGTCTTTCCCATTAGAATGTGAGATCCTTAAGAGCAAGGACTGGATGTTTGCCCTTTTTATATCCTCACTGCTCACACAGTGCCTGGCATATAGTCAATGTTTAATAAATACTCTTTGACTCCTAGGAGGAGGGGCCAGACTGTGGGAGGGAAGATATCTGGTATATGTTGCTGGTTATAGATGAAGGGAAGAAGACAAGAAAGACCAGAAGGAAATGGCTGGATTTTTCCTCATCCCAACTCCCAGTCAGAAAAAAACAACATAGAAACTCATAAAGAAATAAGGAAAAATGAGCAAACTTTTCAGAAAAGGCCACAACACAATGCATAAGCATTATATTTCATAGTGAAGCAAGTTATCCCTTCCCTTCCTCCCCACCCCAATGGGGAAAAAATAAACAAAATAAAACAAAACAAAAAACAAGGCATCACTTTCTGTCAATTCTCCCAAAAGATAATGTAACCTTAGCAAGAGCCTTCAGAATGATTTGAAAGAGAAATAAACTTTTAAAAGAATTAAAAATGAATATGCCAGTTGGAAACCTGAGCTTACAAAAGAGAAATAAATAAGACAGACATAAGAGTAGATGACTCAAAACACATGGCAGAGAATTTCTTTAAAATAGTAGATGCTCTGAAAAAGAGAATGAAAGATTTGAAACTCACAAAATCAGAACTAAAAAAAGTGGCAGAAAGAAAGAAAAGTAATTTGAAACAATGCATGAATCTAGATAAGGCAAATAAAACAACTTTGAACACACTCTCTTCAGAGCTAATTTAAGAATCATAGGTTTCCTAGAAATCTTTAATGAATTAAGAAGTCCAAATATCATACTACAGGAAAAATACAAGAAAAATGCTCAGGTTGTTGGGAGGAGACAGCAAAGTCCTAATGGGTAGAATCTATATACCCACAACAAAGAGAAATATTAAGCTTAAAACTAAATGGAATGTAGTGGTTCAACTTTAGATTTCAATGCCAAACAACAATACGGTAACCAGCTAAAAGAAAAGGCCTTTGTCTATGAAGAAAAGTCAACTAAAGTCAAGAATGCCAAATGTTCAAGTGAGCTGAAGAAGACAAGGTAGGCTAGGGATAACTGAAAGGGATTTTTTTAAGCTATGGAGAAATAGGGATTAGACCTTTGATTTCATTGTTTTAGGGAACTCCTAATTTAGGAAACTACCTCTACCAAGAAAGTTGGCATATTTCCTGTATGTTACAATCTTAGAGAATCGCCTAGAGTATTGAGAAATTAAATGACTCAGGGTCACACAGTCAATATGGAGAAGAATAAGGACTTGAACTCAGAGCTTCCTGGCTCTATCCTGTATGCCACACTGCCTCTCATCACTATATCAAAAGAAAAGGAGAAAGAAGGTTAGGACTTGTGGTTAGAATAGATGAGATGAGAAGAACCAGTGAAAGAGCAAAGACAGAGCTGCTCACTTCTTATTTTGGATCTGTTTTCTTTTTTTTTCTGCCAAGGAAAGAGTAAAAGTGACTGAGAGGGAATTGATGCCCAGGACAAGTATGGAGAGTGCAGGGCGCTACTGGCTCCCCTTGATGAATCCAAGGTATCTGGTACAGATGAACTACCATGACTAAAAGGGAATTGACACCAGGACAAGTATGGAGAAGGCAGGTGCTCTTGGCTCCCCTTGATGAATCCAAGATAATCAGGAAAAATGAACTATATCCTTGGCTATGAACGAAAGATTGACATGTGTGATTTCTCAGTGTCAGTGAGATTTTTAAAAATGTGGAAAATTGGAGAAGTGCCACAAGATTGGAGACAGACAAGTGTCCATCTGGGTTTCAAAAAGGGAGAAGGAAGCAAAGACTATAAACTACGGAGCAATGATTTTTTTTTACTTTGATTTCTGGGAAAATTCTAACTGGATCACTAACGAAATAGATGGTGAATGTCTAGAGAGGGGAACAGTGATTACAAAGATCCGGCAACAGTTTCATCAAATACGGGTCATTTCTTTACTGATAGAACTTTTAAGCTAGTAAGGAGAATGCTACGAATATAATGAGACTAGATTTTAGCAAAGCCCTTGATAAAGTATCTCATACTATTCTCATGGAGAAGATCTCCGTCTGGAGCTGTGGATTAGACTACTGCAAGCAGATGGATCCAGAGCTGGTTGGATGGCTGGACTCTGAGCAGTTGTGGTTCAATGGTTAGATGTCAGCATGGAAGAAGGCCTCTACTAGTGGATCACAAGGATCTTTGCTTGAGTCCGGGCGACTTTGATAAAGGCTCAGTTGGTGCACTCATCAAATTTGTAGATGACCCAAAGATGGAATAGCTAACACATCGTGTAACAGAATCAGGATCTAACACGACCATTGTAGTATAGGGCATTGAACTGAAGAGAGAGGGGAAGAGAATAAATATTTAATAAGTGCCTACTCTATTCCAGGAGCTATGCCAAGCCCAAATTCAGTAGGGATAAATGCAGCCTTACACTTTGGTACAAAATAAGGGAGACATGGTTAGAAAGAAGACTAATTTTGAATCAAAAAACAAAAACAAAAACAAAAAGGATTTTCAACCAAAGACCGAAATTTGAGTCATTCTCCAAAAGAATCTAGATATGAGCAGAGAATTCTCCTGACAAATGTTCCACGTGAGAGGAACATGAGAAATGTATAGTTATCAAGAAAAGTCTAAGCCATGGAATCAATTGTCCTTGGTATCTGGAGTAATGCAAGGCTATTGTTTTAAACAAAATACGATCAAAGATTAAAAGTAAGACCAAAAAGAGTTCATCAAGGGACAAAAGGATCCAAGGTGTTGAAGACTGAAATGGAACTAAAAGAAGCATGAGAAGAGGAGCAAGAATTTAATTAGCATTTCATGTTCTCAAAGTGATGCTCCCCCAACAGCGAATACATATCAAGGGGAGACTAGAGCAATGGGAAATTGCTTGAGTAGTAGATGAAATAAAAGACAGAATGAAATTTAAGAAGTTGTTCCCACCCGCTTGATCATGAACAGAGAAAATCTAGTAATTTACGGCATTTTTCAAAAAGCCTGTGGAGCTGAGAGAGTCTGGGCCAAGAATAAAGGAGAAACGAGGTGAAGGATATGAGAGGCTGGTCTTATCCTCCATGGAGGGCCTACGCGATGTCACTGAAGCATGTACCCAAGATTAGAGATGGTGACAGAACCTCATAATATTTCATGTGAAGAAAATGGGCAATTTGGAGACCACCTTCACCAAGCATAGGTCAAGATTCTGAGGACTCTATGCCATCCCAGGGGGACATATAATCCTTGGGAGTGGTCAACATCCAAGGTGGGAGAGTAGACCTAGATAGATGTAAGATGTCCTGGCTGTGCAGCGAGTTATTCTGATTTCTATGGTTGAGGACACAGAGCACTTCTCATCAGGCAACACAGCTTTCCTCCTAAACCAATACCTCTAGGAGTGAAGTGCAATGGAAGAGGGATCCAGAAAATGAAAGAAAGATAAATGGAAGAGAGGATGAGGAGACATTTGCAAGTGCTCAAACATTGGCATAAGAAAGAGAAGGGAATCACCTTTTATCTTTCAGAAACCCTGCCTTTCCTGAGAACCTTAGAAATATTTCAGAAGGAATTCAAAGTGTAAAGATAGGCAAAGAGAAAATTTCCCTCTCCCTATTTGCTGGTGATATGATGGATTAGAAAATTCTAAGGAAATGGCAAAAATACTCATTAAGATAATTAAGAGCTTCAGCAACATTACAGGTTACAAAATAAACCCAGAATTTTTAAATTCCTATTGATTAATAACAAAATCCAAAAGGCAATAATAGAAAGGGAAATCTTATTCCAAATAACTACAAAATGCACAAAATATTTGAAAGTCAGTTTACCAAAGTGCACTCAACACTTACAGATTCCATGACAAAGTGTCCTTGGAGAAATTACATTAACAACTTAAATTGCTGGAGAAATATTCAAGGCTATAATAAAAATGGTGATACTAATAAAGTTAATCTATAGTTTTAGGGTTATTCTAATCAACTATCAAAGGAATATTTTATAGAATTTGATGAAATAACAATATATATGAAATTCAATTTATAGAACAAAGGATCTTGCTATAAAAAAGGGACAAATTTGACTCTAGAGAAGCATAGAAAGACTTACATGAACAGATACAAAGTGAAGCAAGCAGAGCCAAGAAAACAATACACACAGTGATACAACAATGTAAATAGAAAGAATGCATCTTCTTTCCTCTACCTTTTTTTTTCCTTTTCTGAGAAAGAAAAAAAAGAAAACCTTCGTAACAAATGCACGTAGTCAAGGAAAATAGGTTCCCATGCTGACCATGTCTGAAAGTCATGTCTCATTCTGCATATTGAGCCTATCACCTTGCTGTTATGGCAGGGGGTAGCATGAATGTAATGGAATATTTTTGTGCTGTAAGAAAAAAAAATGAAAGGGGCAGTTTCAGAGAAACCTGGGAAGATTTGTAGGAACTGATGTAAATTGAAGTGAATAGAACCTGGGGAACAATTCCTACAATAATACTTCCAACCTTTTAGAGTTGCTTTTCAGCTCAGGACCTCAAAGCATCTTAATAAATGACCATATTAATCTCCAGAATCCCATGAAACTAAGATCACAGCTTTAGTCCTGGAATAGCCTTTAGGGGTCATTAGTCCAAATCTTTCATTTTAAAATAGGTTGTGACTTACTCAGTCATACATCTAATAAATGTTTGAGGTGGGATTTGAATCCAGGTCTTTTAACTTTAAATTTAATGTTTTTACCACTCCATTACTGCCACCTGCCCGTCAATTTATCCCATTTCATTTAAGAAGAAATTAAGGCAGAGACTAATTAAAAGACTTATTTTAAAGGCCATACAGTGAGAGGGTGGCCAGAAGGTGAGGCAGGGGAGGGCAGTAATTAAAGCTAGCCTGAGTTTCCCATCTTTCTTATTCCATTTAAGTGCCCACAAAACTTCTCTTCTCTCCCCCCACACCCCTTACATGAAAGAAAGTCAAGTCATGATGCTTTGATTCAGAGAACGTGACTGTGAAACCCATACCCTTGACAGGTGGCAAGTGTTCTTTCCTTACATGCTGGGAATGAGGGGTTGGAGACAGTTCATTAATCCCTTTCAAAGACAAGAAAGTGTCTGGAAAGATGCCCCACTTTTTACTATCTGATACCCAAGACAGAAAGTTTATCCCATGCTAAGAATAATTAGGATGAGAGTTTCCTAACGACCCAGTGGCGTCATCCTGATGGGATCCAGGAAGCTCTAGTGCCTCCAGCTCTCTTGGGGACTGCCCCAGCCGCCATGTACGCCTCAATGAGCCAGCTAACAGGATTGTCAGGAGGGAGTCGCCCACTGGTAAGAGAGTGGGGCTGTAATTATTCCCAGGATTCCTAAAGCTTCCTTTTCAAGGATCATGGAGAGCTACACATAAATGATTTGATCTTCATAGCACTGGGCAAAATGGTCAAGGAGGTGACTTATCTGTTTCAGTTTCTTCCCATCCTACCATCCTTTGAAAGCCTCCCTCTCCTTCTCCCCAGGGTTCTTTCTCCTCCCTTACAAATACCAGAAGGTCTTCCTTGACCACCCCACTCCCTTACCTAGGACCCTTTGCAGGGAAGACCTCTATGCCTAGACTTTTCTCAGCCCCATCCAAACTTCCAGGGCAGGGGTGCCACTCCTTCAGGGCTTACCCTCGGTCAGTATAGACAATCAGCACCAAATGGGCCAAAGCTCCCAGAGGAAGGTGGTCATTTAAGGGGCTCTTCAGCAGTGAAGGATTGCATCTGGAAGGGATTCTGGAGGGCTTTCAAGACAAGGATTGTTCTCATCGTTGCCCATATATGTCCAAAGCCTAGTATGACATCTACACCAAAGTGGATGTCTATGAAGTGCTTGATATGTACACGCGTTCACACAAACATACATGTACAGTTTATATACACATGTGTGTATGCATGCATGTATTGTATACGTGTATGCATTTAACTGGCTCCTAGGTGTCGAGCGTACAAATAGAATGAACTAATCCCCACTTTCATGTAGATGCACATGTTAATATACATGTATATATACATGGATGTGCTTTGGGTGCCCACACACATACATATATCTACATGTATATATATATGCATATATCTGCATATATATATATATATATATGTATGTATGTATGTATAGTACATATTGTCCCCTCATTTAGGCTCCAAGGGATGTGACTTTCCTAAGGTCTCAGAGGAAACAGAAGCAAAGGCCAAATTCAAACCCAAACTACCTTGATTAGTTCCAAACTGAGCTCTCTTTCCTCCGTACCAGAAACCTTTCCAGTCATTCTGCTGGTGGAGATTTTGGCAAAGCATTTGTAGCGGTGCTAATGGGAGGCGGGGTGGGATGTGGGGAAAGGTTTCTGAACTGCCCTGTGCATGGGTGGAGAATCTCTGGGCTGTCGACAAGCTCTGCTTACCCAAGCACAGACCCTGACTGACCCCCAGAGGACATGACTCGGAAAGAAGTCACGAGCTGTCTGGACGGCTATTTACCCGTCACAGTTAATAACCATGAAGCGCAAGGACCTTTGTTCAAGTGCCAGGTCACAGCCTGGGTGACCTTGGGCGAGTCACAACCTCTTTGGGCCTCAATTTCCTCATCTGCAAAATGAGGGGCCAGATCAGACAACCTCGAATGACCTTCCCAGCTTTCAGTCTGTGACCCACCAGCTGCTTCTGGCTGAGTCTGCACCAGCGTGTATTCCTGTTCTCACTGACCCTTTGTGCATGGAGATACAGCTCCAAGCCTCGTCTTTGGGAGCTGCCAGGATTTGCGAACGGGATTCGGTCCAGTTCCACCGGGGACGTCGCTCTATATACATACATACATATACACACACATGTATGCTTATAGAGGCATGCACATGCATCAAAGAATACCCATCCACTATAGATACAGGGATGTGTGCACGCACATACAGGAAATGTGTGTATATGTACATATGGGCACATATGTGTGCATGCATACATGTATGTACACACACATACACACACAGATGTGCAAGTGCGTATGTACGATCAGGGATTCTTTCTTTCTTTGCATGAGGAGCTCAGCTTTTACACACCAGACCTCTGGGAAGGTTCCGTCCGACTGTGAATCTGCAGGTAACGCCACGTGGGCCTCGCTCTCAGAGCAGCCCTTCTCCCTGCCCCCCTTCCCCAGCCCTAAGTTCATAATCAGTCTAATTGCTGCAGGATTGCTCCAGTCCAGCTAAGATTACTCTCCGGTGGAAGTCTTCCAGAGTCCCATTCATGGAGACTTAGGCAAAGGTCACTCTGGGATTTCTGAATCCGTCTCTGGCAGAGAGGAGCCTAATTTCCTCGTCCAGGAAGCTGGTCTTCATCAGCAGGGCCTGGCTTTTCATGTGGGGCCTGGTGGAGATGCTGCTGAATTCCGGCTTTCTCCAGACCTCTCACTCGGCCTGTCCTTGTTTTTTTTTTTTTTTTCCTTTTTTCTTCTGCTTCCATCTGTGACCAGCCTCAAATTGCCTTTTATGAGACATTAATAGCTCCTGTCTCCTTCAGATTGGCCCGAGGCATGGCAGCAGGTAAGGGAAACCAAAACACAACAAAGAAACAGGCATTTAAAAAATAGCCCAAGAAACAAAGGAGCCCCCTAGAAAGAGTCTATGTGAGGGGATGCTCTAGGGCCTCAACTCGGCCAGCTGGCAGTGCCTTTCTCTCTCAGAGACTCCTCCAATCTCCTCTGTGTGTGCCAATTAACAAGCACATTTTGGTACCTACTAGGTGCCAGACACTGCACTCAGCACTGGGGATACACAGTAGGGCAACAGCTTGCCCCTTACCCTTGAGGAGTTCCCCTTCTAATGGGGGGGGGGCAACATGAAGACAACGATGTAGACACGTACGCAGTATGGAGTGGAGGTCAGCTCAGAGGATGAGTACTCACAGGAGGATTCTGGGAGAGACCTGCAAAAGGTGGGCTCTGAGCTGATCGTCTCATGTGGCCACAGAGACACGCTTGTATTTTGTAAGGTATTTACGTGTGTGTTGGCTCCCCCTAGAATGGAAGCTTCTTGCGATGTTTTCCCCCTCTGAATCCCCAACATTTAGCTTCATGTCTGGCACATAGTGGGTGCTTAATAAATGCCATTAAAATATATGGATTGATTTGGGGTTAGAGGACCAAAGGTCCTTGGAGGGATTCCCATCTTGACTCTGCCACTTTCCGCCTGTGTGATGTGGGGCAGATTATCTTTGTCTGTGTGTTCCTCAGTTTCCTCACCTGTAAACCAGGATGAACTAGCTGAACTCTAAGGGCTCATCTCGCTCTAAATCATTGATGCCATGATTTTTTTGTGAAAGGCAATGTGGTGCAGTGGAAACATCCCTGGATTAGAATTCTGTCAAAAGACCCGAATTCTAATTAAAAGAAAAAAACCGTTGATATCTTTAATTTAAGGTAACCCTTATTTTGCAGATACAGCTTTCTGCTGTCTGTGTAACAAAAAATTAAAGAGAGAGAGAGAAAAGCAGGTGAGCCACGCCAACTGGGAGAAGAAGAATTGCTGCTGGGTCCAGGGGCCTGGGGCTCTTGGCTAGCTCCTCTCAATGAAGGGTTCCTTCATGCCTCTGGACCTAGGTGCACAGACCAATCCTGGGGGAACCTCGCCCCTAAAGAGAGGGGTGAAGAGATTCCCTGCCTCCAAGGAGGTCCCATTCTATCAGTGAGATAACATGTCCATAGATAATTATACACAGAATAAATACAATGTAGTTTCGGGAGGGAAGGGTAGGGAACAATCATTTATTAAGCAGCTACTGTGTGCCAAGCACTGTGCTAAGGACTTTACAAATATCTCGTTTGATTCTTACAACTACCCTGGTAGGTGGGTGCTAGTATAATTCCCATTTTACACTTGAGGAAACTGAGGCAGGCAGAGGCTTCATGAGTTGCCCAGGCTCACAGGGCGAGTCAGCGTTTGGGACTGTCTTCCTGACACCAGGCCCAGCACTCTGTCCAGTTCTAAATCTATGACCCTGTGATCCTGGACTCTGCCCATGGGATTTTTCAATCATGTCAGACTTTCTGCCTTTCTTTACAGGTCTGTGTAATTACGGTTAGTAGTCTGTTTGGCCTGATACAAACCAGATTGTATCAGTCAAGCCATCAGAGGGAGCCCCAAAGATCTGACCAGCATATGATGACTTATTTGCCTCATTGGTAAGGTTCAGCCTTTGGGACCACTTAACAAGGGAACCTACAGCCCAGGACCAGCCCTCAGCTCACAGGGACTGGGTCTGGTCCTGGAGGCCTGGCCCCAAGGCACCGGTTTCTTTGGCTCAGGGCTCCTAGGTGGCTGACTCCTAGCAAACCTCCAAGGAGGCAGTGATGAATTGAGGGGAGGGTATGAAGGAGTCACCCATTTTCCGCAATTCAAAGGAACACATAAAGATGACTCCCCCCCCCCACCCCCAGGCCAGGTTGGATCATCCCACTGAGGGTGGGCAGGGACCTGAGGATTATCTAGGTGAGCATCCTGTCCACTGCTCCCCAGGCAAGCGGTAAATGGAGCTCCGAGAGAGGAGGAGCTGACTGCCCTCCCGTAAGGAGGTAGAGAGGCAAGGAGGTGGATACACACACACACACACACACACACACACAGAGTATTTATTAGATACTTGGGTATCAAATCCTTATTAAAGACAGTCAATACAAATATTCCTTTCCAATCCATTTCAGATCCTACTGGTATTCATTTTGTTTATGCAAAAGTTTTTCAATGGCAATTTTAATGATCTATTTCATTTTTTGTCATCACTTCTGTCCCTTTTTGGGCCCAAATTCAGTTGACCAAACATTTATTAAGGAATTACTACGTGCAATGCATGGCACCAAATACACCTTGCATTTTCAGAGGCACAGAATCTCAGAATTTCAAGGGACCTCAGTGAACACCGGTTCCCACCAGCTGCCCTATTTTAAAATGGACCCCACCATGGCCCCAGGAAAGTTCATCGTCAGAAACACCATCCTGGAAGACTGCATCACTTTGGTACTACCATCTCCCAGTAACCTCTGCCTCTGATTGGGAAGGTGGAGTTAAGAACTCTTTCCAAAGCTTCCATTAAAAGAGGGCTTCCTGGGCCAACCATCTTGTCATTTCCCTCAGCTGCATTCTTTTGGAGATGACTCCATCATGCTCCTGGAGCCCTTCTCTTCCAATCCCTACCCCAGCTTTCTAGCTTCCTTTTGTATGCTGTCTTGCTCCATTAGATTGTAAGCTCCTTGAAGGCAGGGGCTGTCTTTTTCATCTTCATATCCCAAGCACTTAGCACAGTTCCTGGTACATAGTAGGCACTTAATCAATGTTTCTTTGCCAACTGACTGACCATCTAGTCCAAGCCACATGCAGAAAGGAATTTCTGCTATAATCTAAATTACAAGGGATCACCCGGTTGAAGCCTTTCAGTGAGGAAGCAGCAAATATCTCACAAGGCTGACCATTTCACTTTGGAACAGACATTCTTGTTCAGAAGTTTTTCTTCATACCAAGTTTAGCAGATTCCCCCCTGTTTTTTGGGGCCACCCAGAGCAAGTCTGATCTTTCCTCCATGTGGAAGCCCTTCAGACGCTTTATTTTCTCTTTCTCTTCTCTCTGTCCTCTGTTCTCACTCTTCTTTCTCTCCTTTTTCTCCCCCTCCCCATTGTCTCTTCCCTCTCCCTTTTCTGTTCTCTCTTTACTCTCTCCTTACTCTGATGCCCAGACACTTAGCTTGCCTGGGTTTTACTATTACTTCTGGTTTAATCCCATCCTCAGGAAGAGGAACAATTATTAAACCACTGGAAAGTTAATGATGGGTATTTACTCCCCGACCTCAGTCATTTTGGTGTCCGGGGTTTGGCATGGCAACCAGGGGGAAAACCAAAGTGGGTCAATGTCATCTCGGCACATGTGATATTCTAGTGATCCCTGTGTGTGTGTGTGTGTGCATGTGTGTGTATCTTCTAGATGGACAATTATCGATACCCTGGTCTAGCCTTAATTCACAAACTGTTTCATGATCAAAGTGCCAAAGTCTTTACTGGTAAGTCCCCGCCCCGAGTTAGTGCTAGGAGGCTAAGCTCCACAATGAGCTCATCTATCCAAGGGGTTGGTGGAGTGGGGGGCAAAAAACCAGTGCTGCATTCCCCAATGGAGAATTTGGTTTTAAACACAGGGTGTATGCCGGGTTTAGTTTTTCTTTCTCTTTCACATATAACTACATAAGCAGCGTGCTTGGGGCAAAAAATTGCATAATCTCAGATTCAGGGTGCTTCAGCTTAAATCCAGCCTCAGACACTTACCAGCTGTCATTTAAATGTCATTTAACCTCTATTTGTCTCAGTTTCCTCATCTGTAGAATGAGGATGATAATAATAGCACCTACCTCCCAGGGTCATTGTGAAGATTAAATGAGAAAACATTTGTAAATATGTGCTGGAGCAGAGTGCCTGGCATACAGCAAGTGTTTAACAAATGCTTGTTTTCATCCCTACCCTGGGCTAGACGTTCTCTCTTCCTCCTGAAATCACTTTGTATGTACTTTGTAAGCTTCACATTGTTATGACAAAGCTGTTTGTGTTCAGTGTTGACGTCATCTTGCTTTCCTCTTTTTCTGTGGGGCACAGACAGGATGGTCCTGCCTTTATTCTTTCCTATTTCATGTTGAGTGCATTATTATCATCATCGTCATCATCATCAAAGCACATATTCTATCCCCAGTTAGAATGGAAGTCCCTTGAGATGAAAACTTCTTATTTTGTTTTTTGGCCCCATTTTACCATGGGCTTGGTACATAGGAGGTGCTTAATAAATGCGCTGCCTTACATTAAATCTAGAAAATGCTTTTGTGAGTGCCCAGGTGGGTCAGGAAAATGATGCCCCTGAGCTTCAACTTGTAGAAAACATCCCCAGAGATTTTTGGAATCTTCCAGTGTGGTCTTCCTTGAGTCACCTGCACTTGCACTTTTCTTGCCTGCTCCCCTTTCCCCACCCACCTGCTCTGTCTAGAACTTACTTTACCTTTCTAGACCTCAGTTTCCTCATCTGTAAAATGAGGATGTTGGACTAAGCAAGCTCAAAGGTCCATCAATTTCATCTGTAAATGCAAGGTCTTCTGACTCTCGACTGGGGCTTTCTCCGAAGACAAAAGCCTTATCGCTCTCCATGCCCATTAAACTCTTGACTAAGCTGCTACTGCCATCTCACACTTTTCCAATTTTATAGGACAGATGAATTTTCCTTAAGGATGGCCACTATTGCAAACCAGCATTTGCTTTCTTAAAAACAAATTGCCGTATGTTTGAAGAATCAAGATTTGATGAGACAAATGATGAAAACCCCCAAACTGGGCGTCGGGGAATGCTTGGCCATGTTAAGTCGGGATGCTTTTCTGCATTTTTCAAAGCTAGATTTTCCCTAAAAATCTGGCTCCTTTAAATCATCAAAATCTTTCAGGTCAAGCATTCAGTGGCAGGTGGGAACAATAAGAAGGACTTTCAAGGTTCAGCATCTTTTTAGAATGGGAGATTTTTTTTATGTGTTTCCTACTTCTGGGAATTAAGCAAAGACAAGATCTTGAACGGCTTCTGTCTTGGGACGTTGTTCCTACTCTGAGAAATGAAGACATTTAGAGAATGGTTCAAGTTCCATAAATGTAATACTGATCTCTCTAAATAGTAGAGATATGAGACACAGAAGGTTGCCTATAATTCAAAGATTGCTTGTGAATGTCCGATTTCCATATTAATGTAACGTCTTTCTCAGTAAACTATAATAATGATGATGATGATGATGATAGTAATAATAATAATAATAATAATAACGATAATAATAACAATTCATCTTTATATGATACTTTAAGGTTTGCAAAGTGCTCTATATACATTATAACATTTGATTCTCCTACTAACCCCATAAAGTAAATGTTACAGATGAGGAAACTGAGGCTCAGAGAAATTAAGTGTCTTGTGCAGGGTTCCTTGCAGAGCAGGACAAGTGTTTTTCATTTTGTTTTGTTTTTTCCAATGCCTAACATGATGCCTTATGCATAGTAGGTCTTAAATAATCTATTGAATAAATAAATGTCTGAAAGATTACTCAGTTTGGCCCAGATGATCTCCTGTGGAGTATTCAGTGTGAACTAACTTTTAATAATGAGCCCCTCCCCTCCCCTCCCCTGGCCTTTTCTGAGCCCTGCATCTTGCCTTTTTGCTGAGTGGATTTTCTCTTTTAAGGGGTAAGGGAATGAGAAGTGGAGGGTTTATCTGGTCTTCTTTTAAAAAAATCCCAAAGATAAAAATTTGGGAGTCCCATTTCTACTGAAGAAATTGGAGAAGCATGAGGATATAAACATCACCCCCACCCCCTGTACTCGATGTCCTCGTGGCCGTTGTCCAGCATCGTCACAATCCAAGAAAAGCAGAGGCATCATCCCCAAAGACTCGGCCCTTGCCAAGCCCACTGCCTGGTGTTGGGGAAGGGTAGAGATGGTCCCAAATGGCCTCCCCTGCTTTTGCTGCGAAAAAGGCAGGCAGATGAAGGACAAAGGCCGGTGACCAGAAAAGCTAATCTTTACTTTCAAAGTTTGGAAGTTGTTTTTCAAGCAGGAGAACATATCAGCTTTGATTTTTTTTTTTTTTTGGTGTGCTTATTTTTTTTGTTCACTCTATAAATAGCTCCTGGCAGGCAGAAACAGCCTTGATTGCTTGAGATGAAGGAGAGAGAGCAGCAGGCTGAACACAGAATCAATGGCCCGGTGCCAAGAGCTTCATCAAATGAATAATGGCTTCCACTTGACAATCAGGAAAGTGCCTCTTCTCCTGCAGATTTAGTTTTTAATGATGATTAGAGAGGATGGGCCCCGAAAATTTCTCTGGTAGAAATGACCTCCTATTAATTTCTGTTCCCTGAAATTCTGGATTTCAAAGCTCCCCTCCAGCTGCACCAGCACAGGCCCTGACATAAAGGAACTATTATCTTTGTAATTGTAGCAACAAGTAGGAAATTTGTCATTGATTAGCAGAGACTTTGTAACTTCACGATCCCCTCGCGCAGGCTGGGTCCCCACTCTCTGCTGATTTCCTTACTTTCTGAGGCAAATGCTACGTCGGAGCCCAAGCATCTCCCACAACGGCCTTTGTTTTAATTTAATATGGGCTTCCTTAGAGCATTCTGGTTTTATTATGCGCAGACTGTGAATAGTGGGCCAAGTTATAATTTCTAAGTTTGTGAGATTTTGTGAGAAGCAGCACAGAGTAGTCAGAAAGACCAGGGACTCAAGCCCTGTCTCTGACATCATGCTGGCCGTGTGACCCTGGGCAAGTCACCGAACCCACGGCCAGCTGATGCTCTACAACAAAGCTGAGTTTCTACACTGAGCAGTTGGTTCCATGCAATGATGAAATCACAGGTCTGGATAAAGCCAAGTAAAGCCACGCTCTGGCAAGCTGAGGGTTAACCCATAATGACTCCTGGGTGCTCTTGTCTTCCAGGCGCATTTAAAAGACTAGCGAGGCCGCCATCTTGTTGCTTAGTCTCACTGTGGAGAAGGGGGAGGATGTAGGCAAGAGTAACCCCACCAGATGTGTAGATATCTTGGCCCCTGGAGGGAATGACCACACTGAAGCACTCATCCATTCCTTCTACAGAGAGATGGTGAGGGAGAGGGTGAAGTGCCCTGGCTCTCAACGATTGTGCGTGAACCTTGCCTTGGGGACCACCTCGCTCGGTGGCCTTTGGACAGCTCTCTGTACTCCCCTGGTCTTCACTGAGATGCTTTTCAAGATGAGCTACTTTCCAAGGTTCCTTCTCATTTGAAATTCCATGAATCTCGACAATTCTGTGCCTAAAATCATCACCCCCCAATTACTAACAAAGTCAAATATAGAGGATGGACCTTCAAGGCTCCCAGTTTTATAGATGAGGGCTCTGAGGCTCAGAGCAGGTCGGTGATGTTCCTGAGGCCACACACTCAGTACAATCACTAACCAAAGAAATCTCAATCCATGACACTTTTCTCCCGACATTTTTCTTTTCCGGGAGAGGCTAAGTTCAGACAAGGCTGAACTGGTTTTGGCAACAGGAGTGGAACTACCGGCCAGGTTCTAGACTAACGAAGGACCCGATGGGCCCCTACTGTAAGGGCCACATTCCACGGGGAAAGATTTAAGTCAACTGGCAACTAAAGCCATATCAAGAGCACAGCTTGTTACCAGCGGCCCTTGTTGTGCTCCAATCACAGAAAAACAAAGTTTTAGAAATAAGAGTACAAGTTAGAAAACAAAACAAAACTGGCTCGAATGCAGGAAAACGATGGTGGTTGGCCCCAACCTTTGGTCCAGCCGGCACCAGCACCAGCACCAGAACCAGCGCCAGAACCAGCACCAGAACCAGCACCAGCACCAGAACCTGCACAGCTCTCATGGGCCAGGAAAGGTGAGAAGTGTGAGGAGCTAACTGTGAAAAACCACAAACCACTTCTGCCCAGTAACTAAGGCCCTTTTGTTGACACAATTGCTTAGGACCTAAAATAACATTGGAGGCAGTTGGAAAGTCTGACGGAAAATACGAACAAAAAGGAGGAAAGATTCACAGGGGCCGTCCAAGATTTCCGATTCTCTCCCGGAGGCTCGGCAGCGTCCAGGACAGGGCAGAGAATCTGCTCCTCGGAGGCACAGGGGCTGTGGCTGCCAAACAATCACTCTGACCGTTCCGTGAATCGAGTGAGGACCCATGTGGGGGACAAACAGAACCGTGGATACTCCCCCGCTCCACCCACAGCTTCGAAGGATGCAGAAAAAACCAAGAACAAGATGTTGCTTTTTTTTCTCTTGAGATGCAGATAACCTTGTACTAGAAAGTCAAGGTGAACTTTTCTAGCACAGGCCTGGTCTAGAGAAAGGTTTCCATGCAATTTCTTTTTGTCAGAAAACAAACAAACAAACAAACCAAGAGGGGGTGGCTTGCTAGCTTGGAGCCATAGCTTGGAGAACTGGAAGGGGCCTCAGAGACATCTGGTTCCCCCGGGGCAAGAAAGGAATGCTTATTACAACAGGCCCAGGGCCTTCCCAGGTCCCCCTTCTGTTGTTGCCTTCTCTCTGAGATCACCTGCAACTAATACTCTCTCTTGTTTTGTACATAGTTCTTAGGCAGCCGGGCAGCTCAGTGGATAGAGACCTGGGCCTGGAGTCAGGAAGACCTGAGTTCAAATTTGGCCTCAGATACTTCCTAGCTGGGTGATCCTGGGTATGTCACTTCACCCTGTTTGCCTCAGTTTCCTCATCTGTCAAATGACTTGGAGAAGGAAAGGGCAAACCACTCCAGTAGCCTTGCCAAGTAAACTCCAAATGGAGTCATGAAGTCAGACACGACTAGAACACAACAAAACATAGTTCTTGGCAAGCAGCTCCTCCTCCTCCTTCCCCTATTTAACACAGTGCCTGGCACACAGTAGGTGCTTAGCAAGTGTTGGTTGACTTGTCTTGACAAGAAGCCATCTAGTCTCCACTTGAAGGCCTCCTTGGAGAGAGAAGCAGCCCACTGCAGGGGGTTGGGTAGGTCTGATTAATGTCTAATAATTCATTCTCTGAAGAAAAAAAGGATCCATGACATTTTCAAGTTTAATCTGTATTACTCTCATTTTCTCCATCACTTTCTGGTCTGGACAGTCAACAAAGCATCGCATCAAGTCATGATTTTATAGAATTTACTATAGAATTTTACTGTAGAATTTTACTAAGAATTTCTAAGGTGAGCACTGTAAGAACCAACTCTGAGAAGCCTGGATAAACTGATTTCCAGCCCAGGCTAAGTCTCCTCTCGCCTTCCCTCTGTTGATTGTTTTCTATTTCTACAGTTCGTAACTTGCTTGTATGTATTTGTTTATATGCCTGCCCCATTAGATGATAAGCTCCTTCAGGGCAGCGACTGTCTTTCACCTAGTTTTGTCTCCCCAGCATTTAGCACAGTGCCTGGCACACAGCAGGCACTTAATGAATGCTCAGTGATTAATTGTCTTCCCATCAGGCCTAAATTTGCCTCTTTGATACTCCTTAAGATCACAGACACAGAGTTGAAAGGGACTGTCCAGGTCTTATAGGCCAACCCATCCCCTGTCGATTCCTTTCCACCTGCCTGCTGGGAGGACAGAGGCAGGTTTCATCATTCGGGATCAAGACTGGTCAGTACAGCTGTTTAATTTGCAGAAAAGGAAGCCGAGGTAGCGAATGTCGTAGACAGGATGTGAAGCCGGGTGCTGTGACTCAGAAGCCAGCGCTCCTGGACAATGAAGGATGCTTCCCATAGTGCCTCTCCACAGAACCCATGGGCAGATAATGCTGCAGGAAGAAGGGACGCTGTACGTTTCATTGGCTACTTGTCCTTGTGCTCCCAACTAGTAAGTATTTTTTCATCCTTCTGCTTCCTGGAGCCGGTATTCTTGAGTCCTGGGGAGACGCTCCTTCCCCCTTTGCTGACCCAACCCTGTTCCTCAGCCACGACTGAAAATTTCAACCTAATGAACAGATTTTCAGACAATCCCCTGGGGGCTCTGGAGTCAGTGCTCACCAGCCAAACTTAGGCAGTACCATTGTCTTAGGAAAACAATAACAGCTAACACAGAGAGCTTTAAAATGTCCAAAGAATTTTATAGTACATTAGTTCATTCGAGTCTCATGACAATCCTACTGAGGTGAGGTGCTGGAAAGATTATTAACTAACCCTACTTTATAGATGAGAAAATTGAAGCAGACAGAAGTTACTTGACTTGCCCAGGGTCACACAGCTACTAAGTGTCTAAGGCTGAGTTTGAATTCAGGTCTTCTTGATTCTGTACACTGCTCCACCTGTCTTTGCTTATGACTCAGTGAGCTTAAGTAGCTATTGTTTTTGTTTTGGCCAGAAACCCCTAGGGTATTCCCCTCCCAGATTGAGTTAATTCTATTTTATTTTATTTTTGACTAGGTAAGAGGCCATTCTCTGCCTCATTTCTTACCTAGCCTTAATCACTGAATGGGTGTTGCCTCAGACACACTGAGACCTGTTGAAGACCTCAGCTTAAAAAGGCCAAGGTCTCTCGCTGCAGCCAGGGCCATCTCCAGGCAGCCTGATCTATATCTGGCCACTGGACCTAACAGCTCCAGAGGAAAAAGTGAGGCTGGTGATCTTGCACAGCCCTTCCTCACTTAAATCCAATTCACTTGCGTGTCCCGGCATCACCTTCCTGATGTCATGGTCCCCTTCAGGAATAAAGGACAAACCACAAGGTGCCATGTGTTAAGGCAAAAGAGACAGTGCTTCTGGTTCTCAAGGAGCTGACGGCCTTGGACCCCTCTGTGCCTCAGATTCCACAGATGGACTCGGGCGTTTCTGCAGGCTCTCAGTCCATGATCTGAAGAGCAGCCTTGAGGATTTCGGGGTCTTCAGCACTTCCCTTCCCTGGGAGCAACTAACTCCCCTCTCCCTCCCCTGCCACTGCCAGTCCTGCTCCAGCCCTGCCGTGGCCCCTCCCCCTAGCGCCCCGGCTCCAAGGACACCCTACTATTTTGTGCGAGTGAAGCACCCAAGCTCCCGAGAGGAAGCTGCTGTCCGGGAGAAAGGCTGTGATGCGATTTATCGGGGGCAGAGATGCTTATGAAATAGAGCAGTTGGTGCTAAATGGTTTTTTTTTCTCATTAAAAAACAAGACAAGACTGGAAGCCTCCAGAGAAGTTGTCCTTGATCCATCCCAATAGGAAGGGCACAGTTCCTCAGTGAGACCAAAGGACGCTCCAGCTTGAAGGGCTTGGCCTCGTCCTCGTTCCGGAAGCCTCCTCTGGAGGACTCTTGGGCCTTGGCAGGGAGATGGACACTTGAATTCCCTCAGAGCTGGCTCTTGGCCTCACTTCCCTGCTTTCTGCTCCCCACCCCACTCATTTCCTATGCTTCCTTCCTCTCACTCTCTCATCGCAGCCTCTTCCCGGAGGTGGGCTCCTACAGATCATTTTTCCATCCCCTGCCAATCTCCCTCTACCTCAGGCAGTCTGGCTTCCCAGGTGGTCGCCTGTTTAACTGCCTAGATTACCTCCTGACATTAGCATCAGGTCTTGGGTCTAATAGCCCTAATCCCCTGAACTCTGTTCATTTACCCTAATGGCTCCCTCTTCTAGGCGTCTGAGTAAAGAAGAAGGCTTCAGGCAAGGCTTCTTGCTGCCCCATCAACCTCCCGGCCCCAATCCACTGAATGACATGAAACTCAAGGCCAACCCCCCAAGCCACATCTTTGATGCTTTTCAGGGGACCTACTTGTTCATTTTTTTAAGTAACATAATTTTTTTCTTATTATTATTTTAGTTGTTCTATGATGTCTGTTTCTATATCACAGTCCTTTCTTCAGATAGTAAGGGAGAGAGAGAGACAGAGACAGAGACAGAAAGATAGAGAGAGAAAGAGGCAGAGAGAGACAGAGACAGAGAGAGCAAGAGAGAGAGAAAGAGAGAGAGAGAGAGAGACCTTTCCAGATCCCAGGCCAACATTCTACCCATCATGCCATGCTCCTTTCTTCACACATATACATATGTATATTCAATTAACATTTGTTAATGTCACAGACATTACCTTGGAAAAAATGAAGTGGGCAGTTTGGTTTCTATGCCCTCCCACCTCCTTTTCATTGCCCTTATCACCACCACCCCATTTGTGGCCCTCTCCTTCTAAGCTCCCATGAATCCATCTCCAGGCTCTCTACTGAGATTTCGCCACCCCATGGCCGCTGCCATTACCTCTCCCTCCAATAATCTCTCCCTTTCAGAACCTTTCAAATGAAGGAGGTCAGTTACATGGCATTGAGGGTCCCTTCCTGCTCTCAATCTATGATCCTAAGACTAGAGCAGGAAAGAGAGGTCCCAGATACAGTAAGAAATATTCAGAGCAGCATTTGTTTTTTTGTGGGAGCAAACAACTAAAAACAAAAGGGGTGCCCATCCATCGATGTTTTATTGGACTGTAAGGAACAGCAAATACTGGATGAGAAAGACCAGCATGGCCATGTGTATAGTGAAGCCACAGAAGCAGGAGAACAGCCTGTATAATGACTAAAAGAGCAGAAATGACAAGAACAGGGAAGGTTTCACATCTTTGTGTATGTGTCTGAAGAAAGGAACATGAATGCAATGATCCAAGACAATCCCAGCGGACTGATGGTGAAAAGTGCTACCTGTCTCCAGAGAAAGAGCTGGTGGCATCTGAAAACTGACTGAAGCATTCTTTCTTTTTCTTTTTCTTTCTCTTTCTTTCTTTCTTTCTTTCTTTCTTTCTTTCTTTCTTTCTTTCTTTCTTTCTTTCTTTCTTTCTTTCTTTCTTTCTTTCTTTCTTTCTTTCTTTTCTTTCTTTCTTTCTTTCTTTCTTCCTTCCTTCCTTCCTTTCTTTCTTCCTTTCTCTCTTCCTTTCTTTCTTTTTTGAGTTTTCTTCCACAAAATGACTAATATGGAAATGCTTTACATGATTGCACATATATAACCTATATCAGATTGCTTACCATCTCAGGGAGGGGCAAGGGAGGGAAGGATAGAATTTGGAACTCAAAGCCTTAAAAAAAACCCAATAGATAGTAAAATTTGTTTTTACATGTAATTGGGGAAAAATAAAATATTATTTAAAAAAAACTAAGGAGCATTATATGATGGACAGAGGGCTGGCCTGGGATCTGTAAAGGTCTGGGTTCAAATCTTGCCTCTGTCACACAGGAGCTATGTGACTCTGGGCAAGTGGCTGAATTTCTCTGTCCCCCCAGGTCACTCTCTAGGGCTACAAGTCACAGAGGAATCAGTCAATCTGCACTGGCTGAGAGGGGTCTTAGAGTGGTGAATCACCTTTCTGGACCACAGACATATACACACACACACATACACACACACACACACACACACACACACACACACACCTCAATGAATTCTTAAGCTATTTAAGCTTAAATTGACACTAAGGTTTTAATTTTGCATCTAAGTGCATGGGACATGCCTGCACATACATGTGTACATGCTTACATACACATGTGCATGCCTATGCCCATACAGGAGGGCTACCCTGGCATCATGAAAAGCTAGAGGGAAAGGGTCCCATGGAGCCATAAAGTCTTGTCTCTGTCACATGCTGGCTCTGTGGCCCTGGGGGAGCAGTGCTATCAATGGCTTTCTAGGGCTAAAACGGTCAGGGAAGATGCCAACCTGCATGGGGAGAGGAAGCTTCCTCCCCCGGGAGTTCCCTGTACCAATGACATTACAAATCTCCTTGTCCTGGAATAAAGGGAAACACAAAGAATGAAAGGAAATAGTTCTTAAGCCTGTCCCACAGAAGAACAGGGAGCACAAAAGACAAACTGTTCTTGCCCTCAGGGAGCTTACTTTCTACTGTGGAGAGGGGTGACTGGAGAGGGTGCTGGGAAATCCTGGAGGTGCAGAGCTGACTAGAAGAGTCCTTGATGATGGACCTTTGCCAAAGACCATTGTGCGGGCCCAGAGTGCAGAGGTTTTCATTACAATCCTCACACTTGTAGAATGGACTTGTGACCACACGTATATGTTCACACGGAGGTTTTTATATCAAAAGATTATTTTTGTTGGGGGGTGGGAAGGGGTTGGAATTCAGATTGGTGATTTCATTGGTGCAGGAAACTCTCCACTTGGGCAGACCAGACTGGCAACTCACTGGTAATTTGTAGTCGACACTGAATGGTTAAGTGACCTGTCTGTAGTCACATAGCCAGGGCAGGGCAAGGGTAAGGCTTGAACCCAGATCTCGACTTAAGGCCTGGTCTTCCTAATGATGTCATGCTGTCTTTTATTAAGGTATGTTTGCATGCATGTGCACACACATGCATGTACTATACATTTGCATGTATACAATACAAACATATGTGTGCACACATATTCATTAAAATTTTTAAAACCTAAGTGCTATCGAAGTGATATTTCTAAGAAAATGGAAGCCTTTAAAAAAAAAAAACCGAACATGCAAACATGCACATGCAGACGTGGGCAGCTGGCTTCTCCCCAGTGGGTGGCCTCTGGTGCTCCTAGACTGACCCCTGACCAAACTCAAATCCATTTGCAGACCTTTAATTAGGGAGACTACGAGATGCTCCTGAAAGCCTCCCTTACATGTGCAAGAAATCTTCTCTACCCAGACACAAAAATGGAACTCGCCTCATGCTTATGATCTTGTGGGGGAGGGGCGGGAGGCACAACCTAAAGCCATCCAGCCCTCCCCGCCTTCACCCATCTTTAAGGCTGTTTCCTCTTGAGCTCAGCTTGGAATGCCAGTCAGGAGCAAGGCGGCTTCCTGCCTTCCCTACGTGGAGAAAGCCAGAAAACCATAAATGACCCTCAAAAATGATGTCTAACAACATAAACAAATGGGTAAGAGCATTCACCGGTTATAAATTGTTTATGGTAATTAATGATTGGGGGATCTCGACATAACATTAAGTACCTTTATTTGAGGTATTGACAAAGGGAGGGAACCCTTGATAAGTGAGTACAATCTATTTCGGGGGGAAATCTTGGCAGGGCCGTGGTTTAAAGAATGCTAATCAGGTGTTCCCCTGAAGGTAATTATAATGGGGTTTTAAAACACCTCCTGTTTCCCCACCTCCACACAACTCCTATCTGACACCCTGGGCTCCAGCAGGTTTTTAACCTCTAAACCCCATAGCAAATGTCCCCCGGTTTGGTGAGTTTATTTAATTTGGGTTGAATGAAGCGAAAATAATATTTTAAAATTCCAATCAGCCTCTGCAGGCAGCAGGAGATCAAGGTCTCTCCTACCTTAATGATGCAATTAAGCTGACCTTATTATTACCTAGAAACACACAATTCTTCAGGGTCTGAAAGCATCGAGAAAAGCTTGGTGCGGTCATGAGATGCCTGAGTGCTGGGGGGCTGAGCATTCCATTGTGGATTCTTATGCTTCGGGCCAGTCCAGGGGAGCGTGGTCATAGGGATTTGAGGGCTAGACAGCAGCATCTACGACGGGTTTTATTGCTGTTGTGGGTTCAGGTCTATGATTTTATCAGTGCACTGAACTGCTTTGTGGAAAAGAACCAGTCCCAGACAACACAGGTACAAGGTAGATAAAGGCGAAAGGGGTGACTTGTCAGGGGAGGCTCCAGGAATCAATTTCAGACACGGTCACTGATCACAGCGGGGAGGTGACCTAGGCTCATTCGTGTCCAGAACGTCCTTTTGGAGAGGAAGCAGATTTGGGACCTTTGGCAATTACTCTTCAATAAAGCCAACCAAGATGGGCAGAAGACAGACCCATCATACTTGTTCTGTATGTGCTCGATCCTTTTCCCCAGAATAAAAATTAAATAAATCATGAGAAAGGCAGTGTGGCCTCTGAGTGAGGGAGACCTACCTGCCTCTGACACTTAATAGCTGTGGGACCCTGGGAAATCCGCTTCATCTCCCTACTCTGGGCATTTGCATTGGCTGTGCTCCATCCCTGGAAACTCTCTCTGCGTCTCCACCTCCCAGCTTCCCTGGCTTCCTTCATAAATGCTAGGCTACTGACGCAGATCAGCAACTCGTTCTTAACGTAAAGCATTAGAGCATCGGCTCCTGGGCTCAGAGTGGTTAAGCAGGTTTCCAGTGGTCACAGAGCCAGGATAGGTCAAAGGCCAAACTCGAACAGGGGCATTATGAACTCCACAGCCGATCCTCCATCTAGATAAGAATGGTGCTGACAGGAAAGGCACCGTATCAGTCACTGTCAAGCGCAGCGATTTCAATGGAGACCTACCCACTTTCCCCACACGTCAAAGACAGCGTGCTTCTCATTATGTTTCTATGTAGAGAGTTTTTCTTGTAGACAAAAATAGAAAACATCACCCTAGGAGTTTGTCTGGGAGGGAAAGACTTGGTTTCACTTATCAACTCTTGTGGTTATTTTCATCCAAGCTGGGGATGGAATATTGCAAACGAGGCATGACAAGTGACGAGGTGCTTTCTGGGCTGTGTGGCGTGTCTCTAGGTGTGGAACTTCACCAAAGGCTCATTGATCATGTAGAATTTGTCGTTTTGAAAAGGCCACGGATTAAAGGAGTCATTCTAGGAATCAAAGTGGCTGAGGAGACCATCCAGGAGCCCATGGTGGCCTTGGACTTCCTCTGAGTGGGCTAGCCATTCTCCCCGAGGCCCAAGAAAGATCTCGATTTAGGGCAATAGGGACTTAGAGATCAGCAAATTCAACTACAGCCTCCTACCCATGGGGAAACCAAGATTCCGAGTGGGAGGGAGATTTGCCCAGAGTGTCACAGTGACAAAGTAGTAGAGGGAGGCAGTGTGGTACAATTGAGAGAGCAGTGATTCTAGAATCAGAAGACCTGGGTTCAAATCTCCCCTTGGATACCTATCATTGGTGTGACCTTGAGGAAGGCACTTAACTTTTCAGGGCCTTCATTTCTTCACATGTAAAGGGAAGAAATTGGATTAGATGGCCTCTGACATCCCTTACAGCTTTTCTTTCTCCCCCTCCTCCTCTCCCCCCTCTTCTTCCTCCCCCATCTCTCCCCCCCCCTCCTCCTCCTCCTCCTCCTTCTTCCTCCTTCTTCCCGGTAAGTGAACACGAGGCACCAAATGTGCTGTAGCAGTCACAAACCTGGATATTTGGAGGGTGGCAATGCTCTTGAAGTACTAGGGAAGTTGGGAAGGGGAGAATTTGAGATGAACAGTCATGAGTTAGGTCTTGGACAACCAGGACCTCACTGCAGCAAGGCAATCACTCCAGAGTTTTCTTATTAACTTGTTATCCCACTTCACAGCAACTGCTCAAATCTTCCACGGCACTTTCCCTGCCCTGCAAGCTGAAGACCCCAAAGCACACTCCACAGAAAAATTGAAGGCCGTTCACCAAGCCTTCCCCCTTTCCCCTCTTAGCCATAACTTAGCTTCCTTCTTCTACCATCTCCTCCATCTTGGAGGAAGAGGTGGCCCTTCTCCTCACCAAGAAGAGCTCCTTTACATATTTGCTTGATCTCGTTCTCTCCCAACCTTTCCAGTGATTTCTTCCCAAATTATCCCCACTAGCTTTCTTATTTTCAGTATTTTCTTATCTACTGGCTCCTTTTTCTTTCTTTTTTGGTGAGGCAATTGGGGTTAAGTGACTTGCCCAGGGTCACCTGGCTCCTTTTTCAATGCCTGTAAACATACTAATGTTCCTCATTCATAAAAAAAAAAAAAACTCACTTGATCCTCCCATCCCGTCTACCTGTCATCCTATATCTTGCCTCCTCTCCTCTTTTTTCCCCTAAATATCCTGGGAAAACCATATGCATTGAGCACTTCCACCTTCTTCTCACCTTCCTCTAAATCCTCTGTAATCTGTCTTCTGACCTTGTCATTCCACTGCAGCTGCTCTCATCAAAGTTCTCAATAACATTTTCTTTGCCCAATCTACTGGCCCTTTTTCCATCCTTATCCTTGCTGACTTCTTTGAAGCGCTTGACATTGTCCATGGTCTTATCCTCCTAGGTACTCTCTCCTGTCTAGGTTTTGGGGACCAGACTTTCTGCTGGTTCTCCTACGGTCTCTCTCAGTTGCCCTTGCTGGTTCTTCGTTCGTGTCCTGCATGAACCATGGATGTCCTCCAAGGCTCTGTTTTGGGCCCTCTACTCTTTTCTTTCCATACTGTCTTACTTGGTTATCTCATCTTATCCCATGGGTTCAATGATTATCTCCATACAGATAATTCTTAGGCTCTACATATGCAGCTCTAGTCTCTCCACTAAGCTATATTGCCAACTGCCTTTTGGACATCTGGAACTAGATGTCTCATAGGGATCTTTCTCCTCCTCATCATGTATTTAGAAGATAGGAATTTCATAGGCTAACAGAATGGAGGGAGGGAAGTGGTCTTTACTTGGGAAGAAAGAGGAGGAGGAGGAGAGGCTCTATATAAAGGATGATGATGATGATGATGAAAGGCTAATATAATTTTAGACTGCATTAAAAGAAGCATAGATGTCAAGAATGGAAGGACAACAGTCTCACTGTATTGTATCCTAGTCAGACTTCACCTGGAATATTGTGTTCAGTTCTTCGAGTCAGAGTTTAAGAAGGACATTGAGAAAGTATATCCAAAGGAGAGCAGCCAGGATGGTTAATGGCTTGCTGTCCATGGCAAATGGGCATCAGTCAAAGAAACAGGGCATATTTAGCCTGGGGAGGAGAAGATTCAGGGGGCACGTGAAACTGTGTCGGGACGGCCACGTGCAGAAGGGATTTGACTTGGGCCTGGAGTGCCGAACCGTCAGCAATGGGGGACAGTTGCAATGAAGCAAATTGAGGCTAGCACTGAGAGCTGCCCGGAAGTGGAAGGGTCTGCCTCTTGCGAAGTGACAAACTCCTCCTCCTCCTCGGAGGTCTTGGAGCAGAGACTGAACAGCCACATGCCCTGCTGACTAAGGTGGGCCTTCTTTTTGTGTGTGTTGTGGACTAAAGGCTTCTATGGTCCCTTCCAACTCCCAAATTCCAGGATTTTCGCAGACTGCAAAATCCATAGTGAGATACGGCAACTATGAAAACAACTAGGCTCTTCAGAGAGTTCTATTCCCACCAGGGAGGATGCGCTTGTTAGGTAAGTCTGAGAGTTCCGTTAAGTTCTGTTCATTTTTTTATGTGAGTTTTTTTTAAAGTCTATTAGATTTATTTTCCACATGAGGAGAGGGGTAAAGAAGTGACCTATCACTTTGCTTAAGATCATATTGTGAGCTGGTGGTAGAACAGGGAAGAAAAAAGCAGGGCATTCTGGGTTGTCGTTTTGTGTTTCTGACAAGCTATTATGAGTTAGGAGGCAGACCCTGGGAGACCCTTTTCTCCTTCCTCTCTTTATTCGGCATTTTCTCCTTTCTTTTTTCTTACTGTCTTCTCTTCTTTCTTCTTCTATTCTTCCACATCACTCTTTGTTTTTCCTTTCTATTTGTACTCTCCTTTTCCCCAGTTCTGTCTCTCTCTCCCTTTCTGCCTTTACTTTCTCCTCTCATTTCAATTTCCTAGAGATGGGTTATTTGACCTGGTAATGTCTCATCCCAAGAGGTGGACTTAAGCTCAGGAACTCCATCATTCCCATAGAAATTTTCAGGGGGCAAAAAGTGAAAAAGGTTAATAAAGTGCAGACATTGAAGACAGCTGGAAAAAGAACTCACTCAAGGGTCAGCTAGTTGAGTTTCCCAGCTGTCTTAACCATTTCCTCTCACTCTCAGAAGATTACTTGTTCAAGATGATGATAGAGTTTTTCAACGGCCACCTTGTGCTTCCCTTCCAGCAAGATTTATGCAAGCAACTTACACTTTGTCCCATCTTCGAGGGAATTTTGTCATTCTTCTGGGTCCATTGCTGCATTTGAACATAGCCATCTTTGACTCCTAAAGCTCCAGGAATGGATATGTCTAAAATCCTTGAATAGCCACTTGAATATTGTCCCCGAATTCCCGAATCTCAGAGTTGGGAGGTCCTCCAGAGATCATCCAATCTAACTCCTAAATGAGTCACAATCATTTCATGACAAAACGCTAACTGATAATCTCAAAGAGGGAGAATCCCCTAAGTGCAGAAATAGTTTATGCAGATTTTAACAAAGCATTTGATAACATCTCTCTGGCTATCCATTTGAGCTAGATATAGAGATGAGGGCTAAACAATAATGTAAGTCAGTGGATTCAGAGTAGTGACTACACCCCCAAATCAGCATGCATTGCTCATTATCAGCTTGGAAAGAGGTCTCTCATGGAGTGCCTCAGGAATCGACCCTTGGCTCTGTGTTCGTCAATCTTTTCATCAATGATAGAGATGAAGGAATAAAAGGCATAAGTAGTGTCCTTAGTCCTGGCCATTCTGCCTCTTTAAATGAAACCTTGGAACATCTTGAATTTTGAGGTTTTTGCGGTTCAAATTCTTGGATCTAAACATTTACAATTCATTTAAAACAAAGCAATAAAGTTTAAGAAAGATGGAGAAGTATGTTAATGGAAATCTGATCACTATTTCCACTTTAATTGTTAACAAAGAAAAAATTGATAAGGAACTTTTATTTTCCACATTTGTTTCTGATGTCTAACCGCCATTTCTGTAAAAAAAATGGAGGCGTTCAATGAAATGAAATTTTTCTTTACATTACTGTGATCAAAGGATCATTGGTTTACAGCTGGAAGGAATCTTAGAGGCTATATAGAGTTTAACCTTATAGTTCAGATGAGGAAACTGAGGCACAGAGAGGTTAAGTGACCTGCTCATGGTCATAGAGCAAGTAAGTATCTGAGGCTGGATTTAAACTCTTCTTGATGGCAACAGTGGCAGTCTATTCATAATACCATATGTGGTTTGCATTTTCTCACTTTCACCTGTGCTCTATCCACCCAATAGAAAGTAAACTCTTTCAGGACAGAGTCTATTTTGCCCTTGTCTTTGTATCCCCAGTGCCTAGCATAGTAATTTGCACACAGTAGATGCTTACTAAACGTTGTTGAATTAAATTGAGTTTTTATTTTGCACCTAACATTGTACTATGTTCTAGCCTAGTCTGCAAGGAAAGTAACACATGTGTTTAAAGCACTGAGTCCACTTTTAAAGAACATACCAGGGGAAAGGGAAGGGATAGGAGACAATGTAAATTTGTCGTGGCTCTGGTCAGCTAGGTCGAGTGACTTCCTTCAGCCCCATTCGTAAGTTTGATTAGATCCTTCACTTATAAATCTTTTTGATCAAGCGAAGTCAACAAGAATACAAGCAAAAGGAAAGATAATCCCTGATCTCAAGGAGCTTCCATTCTAGTGGAGGAAGATAATGCATAAAAAGGAAGTTGAAAAGGGCAGGAAGGATGGGGGAAGAAATTTGGAGAGTCAACAGTAGAGCAGAAAGAGAAATGAAGGAGGGAACATGAACGGCCTAAGTGATTTCCTTAAAATGAAGGTTCTCTAAGGAACTGACAGATTGAATTTTTTTCATAGATGAATCCAATTTTTATTCTTTGTAAAGTGCTTAAAACACAAAGAAAAACAAACAGCAAAGCAAAATCATGTCCACTCTTCTCTCTCCCTCTCTTGGGTGCCTCCATCTGGCATCAGAGGCAAAAAGACAATATATGAGAACTTTAGTGGAGAGATGGAGTGACCATCTATGCTTGAGAAGGCTGCTGGATGTAGGTAGAGAAAGAAGTATGGAGGAGCAGGAGAAGAACCCAGAAAGGAACAAGGTTACTTCGTCAAAACTCCATACTACAGATGAATTAAGAAAGCTTTGCAGTCGAGTCCAGAGAAATCCTACCTTTCCCAATAGCCAGTCAGCCACATTGGCCAACAGTCCATGGATGAGTAACCTCTTCCAAAAGGTTTTCTGATATTCCAAGGGATCTGAGAACTGATGGACAGATGTGACATTACCTTCAGGGCTACAGATTCAAAGCCATCCATGCATGTGGCTCTTGTCTATGTTTTCCTGTGAATTTATCACTGGGAACCACAGAGAGCCCTGTGGCTCTTTTGCACATTCTCTTGCCATTGTCCATGCAGCACATGGGCTGCCCGTTGGTCTTCCTTTTCTTGTGGAATGTCACTGGACCATTTTTTTCTGGTCATATGTATTTCTCATGACATCAGTCAATCAACCAATGCACATTTATTAAGGACTTACTATGTGCCAGGCATTGTGCAAAGAAAGGCAAAACCAATCCCTACTCTCAGAATGCTCATATAGTACTTTTATCAATAAGAGCTGTCATTTATACCACATTTCAATGTTTGCAAAATGCTTTTCATACATGATTTCATTTGATCCTCACAATAACTCTATCAGTTAAGTGCTATTAATATTTTCAAGGTCAGCTAGGTGACACAGTGGATAGAGTGGCAGGCCTAGAGTCAAGAAGACTCCTCTCCCTGAGTTCAAATCTGGTCTCAAACATTTACTAACTGTGTGAAACTGGACAAGTCACTTGACCCTGTTTGTCTCAGCTCCTCATCTGTAAAATGAGCTGGAGAAGGAAATGGCAAATCACTCTAGTATCTTTACAAGAAAACCCCAAAAGGGGTCATGAAGAGTTGGGCACAACTGAACAAAAACATTATTATTTCCATTTCACATGTAAGGAAACTAATGTTTAAAGTAGTTAAACACGTGTGACCTATGTCAGATTGCTTGCCTTCTCAATGAAGAGGTGGGGAGGGAGGAAGGCACAGAATTTAAAACTCAAAAATTTAAATTGTTTTTATATGTAATTGGGGGAAAATAAAATACTAAATAAAGAATTTAAAAAATAAAGTAGTTAAACAACTTGCCTAGGATCATACACCTGGTATAAGTCTCCCTGCCACTAAACCCAGCATTCCAAGACCTGGCGGCCTCTGGTCATTCTTATCCACTGACTAGGGGCTTACAATGCTTCTTTCATGTAATTCCTTATCATAATTTTGTAGCCTGCTTATGCCCTTCATTGCCTTTTGGGTAAGCCTTCAGAATTATAAGTGGTGATTAACACACTTTTATTTGGGGTTGAAAGACAAATGTATTGAAAACTTAGTATTTTCTTATATATATATATATATATATATATATATATATATATATTTCTAAAATTCCTAACACCATAAAAACGAATAATTCCATATTTAGAAAGACCAGAAGATTGTCTGTTTCATACAACTTGATTTTAGATCAAAATATGTATAAAAATTTTAACATCGTTCTGCTTGCCAATACTTTCTTTAGAACTTTCTCGTTTCCTCTCTTAAAATCCTCAGAACAGAACCAATTTACCTCAGATCCTTTGTTTTTCTTACATTATTCCCTCAATATCCTTTGAAAACATTAAGGTTCTGAGTTGTTTCCTCTCTTCCTCTTAGAATGTTAGCCCTTCCTGATTCTTTTAGCTCCTTCCAGTTGTTCACATAAATGTAACTTTCCAAGATTCTCTTGAGTCTTGAGTTTGCATTTCAATGTTCCTATCAGCTACGGTCTTCTCAAGAGGAAGATTGAAAGTCCTCTTTTCCATTAAAAATCCACTTCCCCCCTACTGTACTATACCCGGCTTTTCAGGAGAAGTCATTCTTGGTTGTAAGCCTGTATCTTTTGACTTTTTGGAATTCTGTATTCCAAGATCTAGTCTCGTATAACATAGAAGCTTTCAGGTCTTGTGTGATCCTTACTGTAGTTCCTTGGCTCTTGAACTCTTTCTTCTTTGCTACTTCCAATATTTGTTTTTCTTTTACCTGTAAACTCTGGATTTTGGCATTTTTATTGTTAGGACTTTTCCTTTTGTTTCTTTTTTTTTCAGGAGGAGATCAGTGTAGTCTTTCTATCTTCATTTTACCTTCTTATTCTAATAGCTTCAGGACGTTTTCATTTATTATTTCATGAATTATAGAGACCAGGCTTTTTTTTAAATCATGATTTTCAGGAAGTCTGATGATTCTTAAATTCTCTTTGCATGCTTTATTTTCTAGGTTAATAAATACCCTACATTTTCTTCTATGATTTTTGAACGTTTGATTTTGTTCTAATATTTTTTGTGTCATAGAGTCATTGGTTTCTGTTTCTTCTAATTTTCAGGTTATCTGTTACTTGGGTAAGGTTCACTACTTTTTGTTCCAAGTTATTTTCTACTTCCAATTCTTTTCTCCAGTACTTTTATTTTATTTTTACCTCTTGCTTCATTTCTTCTAGGTATTCATTTAGTACTAGTAGTAAATACATTTTTTTTCCTGGATTTTCCTTTAAGTCCTTGTTTGTAATTGTTACGAAGTTACTGTCTCCTAAGTTGCTTTTTAGGAATCTTTGGATCTATTGTAATTCCTTTAAAAATTAATTTTTTTCAACTATCAATGATTTATTTTTTCTGCCTTAAACTCCTTATTTTGGAAAAATAAGAAAAACAAAAGCCTTATAACAAAGAAATATATGTAAGCAAAACTAGTTCCCATATTGGCCATGTCCATTATTCTATTATGATTCTTTATAGAAGTCTATTTTTCATGACCCCTGTTGTGCTTTTTTTTTGTGGGGGGGCATAGTTGACCCTGCTTGGTTTTGACATGGGTTTCTGTGTTAACCTCCACCTCCTAGGTAGAGGACCTAAATGTAGGACCTCGCCCCTGGATTTTTGAAGTTCAGAGTGCTGGACCTTCAGGGTCTCAGGAATAGAGTTGTAAGAGGCTTGGGACCCTTAAGTCTGTAGTATCTTGATATGAGGGCTGTCAGTGATCACTAGGGCTTTCTGTAACTTCCTAGGTCCATGCTGTGGTTTTCTGATCTCCCTGGGTTTTTTTCAGGGAGTCTTTACTCTTGCTGACCAAGGACAAGAGCTTGGTAAGCTTCCTTGTCTCTGGTCAAACTTGGAATCTATCAGTTTGTTTTCCTGTACTGGTACTGGCTTTTCTTATGGGTCCTTTTGCCTATAGCTTCTGGGTTTTTGGCTGAGTCTTTTTGTGCTTGAGTTCTGGGGTGGATAAAGCTATTACAGTTTCTCTTTGTATTTCTTGATCATAATCTGGCCTGGTACAATTTTTAGGTTTTAGGGGGAATGGGAGTGGGACTGCATGCCTCCTTCGACAACCATGATGGCTAGAAGTTAAGAAATGGCCATTTTCCATTGCCTTGGTATGAAGGTGAAAAAACCTAATAAGATAGAAAACAAATTATTCTTATAATTTTGCTTATTTTTAGTCTTTTGGTCAAAAGTTCTGCGTTTTGGCTTTTTCTTCAATTACCTGTAGATCTTTTCCATTACTACACATACACACATCCTTTTATCATACATAATATATATCAATATGATATACATATTGTACATATATATTTTATCACTTACACTTGAATTGTCTTAGGAAGCTTCTGAAGATCACCTGGCAGGATAAGATACCAGACACTGAGGTCCTTTCTTGAACTAAACTGCCAAGCATTCAAACTCTACTGAAGAGAGTGCAACTCTGATGGGTTGGCCACATTGTTCAAATGCCAAACGTATGTATGCTTGCCTAAAGTACTATTTTATGGAGATCTCACACAGGGAAAGCATTCACGTGGTGGTCAGAAGAAGCCATACAAGGACACTCTCAGAGTCTCTCTTAAGAACTTTGGAACTGATTGCATGCCATGGGAGACACTGGCACAGGACTGCTCAACATGGTGTGCCCTCATCAGAGAAGGTGCTGCACTTTATGAGCAAAGCAGAATTAAAGTAGCTCAAAAGAAACACCAGATGTGCAAATTTAGAGAATCCACCCCAAATGTTCATGTGAACTATTTGTGCCGACCTGTAGTAGAACATGCCAAGCTCGTATTGGTCAGATCAGCCACAAGTCCAACACACTGTAACTTGCCTCTAACATAATGATGATCTAACATAATTTTAGTCCTCTTCGAGAATAAAGGACGACAACCAACAACCGTCTTATATATGTCAATAGCAATATCACGTGTGTGTGCATAAAATTAAAAAAAAAGAAAAAGTAGTCTGAAGCTTGCCCCTCGTTACCCAGTGCGAAGCTGCCCGCTTATGCCAAAAGGAAGCAACCAAGGATGGAACAATGGCTGGTTTTACGACGAGGAGTTTGGGACTCGGGTGCTGGCTCCATCATGAGCTCCCTGGGAGAGTCAGATGAGTTTCATCACCTCCAGTCTCTGTCTCCTCATCTATAAAATGGGGGTAATCATAGCTTCCACGATTAATAGGAGGATAAGATAATGTATCTAAAGCACTGAAAGACTACTTGATCATCAGTGCTTATTACTAATTACCCCCCGGGGAAGATAACATGGGATTCCGGATTTGAAGGTGTTTTGTACCCCAAAGGGAATCATCACTTCAAAGCATGATTAGTACTGCTCACTACGCTGCTATTTCATGGGCTGACAAGACTTCCAGAGAAGGAGAGTTCCTTTGTCAATGCAGATTAGTACTTGCTTTACTGATTTATAGTTTTAGAAAGCTGCCTGGGGCAATGATCAAGTCAGAGAGCTGGTGGGGCATTCGAGCTTCAGAAGCAAAGCTTGAGCCCAGGTCTTCCAGACTCCCAGGGCAGCGCTCTGGCCGGTCTGCTTTTCTGCCTTTCTTGATATTCATCAGTACCATTACAATCATTTGAAGATAACTTATTTCTCACCTACTATTGTTCCAACACTGTGTTAGGCACTGTGGGAAAAACACAACAAATATATTGTTCCTGACTTTAACGAGCTTATAATCATTTCACTTTAAAAAAATCATTAAAAAAAACAACAATCATTTTTTTTTTCCTTTGCCCTTCATGTACTGGAGGAAAATATGCAGTCATGTGAAACAAACTCTCCCTTTGGCCAGGTCCAAACATACGTGTGCCATTATTCATAGTGGGTCCACACCCCCCCCGACAGGAAGTTGGTGACATGCTTCATCACGGGATCTCTGGAATCCTGGATTCATCATGGTTTTCACGGTTCATGGATTCGTCATGGATTCATTGGAGTTAAGTCTTTCAGAATTGTGTTTACACTGTTGTCATCGTAGAAATTGTTCTCTGGGGGAAGAATTTCTATTATCATCAGGGAAACAAGACTTATACATAACAAATATGTGAAACAATTAAATGAGAATACAAAGCAGTGTGTGATTTTAGGAAAATTCATTTTTGTTCATTCACCAACAAGCATTTGCTATATGTCTACCATGTGTTAGAGGGCAGTTGAGTGGTGCAGTGGGTGGAGCACCAGGCCTAAAGAGGACCTTAGTTCAACTCTGGCTTCAGACCCTTACTAGCTATTTGAACCTAAGCAAGTCACTTAACCCTGTTTGCCTCAGTTTTCTCATCTGTAAAATGAGCTGAAGAAGGAAATGAGAAACCACTCCAGTATCTTTGCCAAGAAAACCCCCAATGAGGTCACAAAGAGTCAGGCATGACTGAAAAATGCCTGAAATACACGTATTAGTCACCATCTTTGGAGCTGGGGATTTAAAGATAAAAATAACATAACGGTCCCTTCCCTCAAGGAGCTTATGGCCTATGACGAAACAGTTGAGTAGATCCCAAACCCTTACAAAGCAGAACTAAATGATTTCTAAAGGGTGGGGGTAAGCTGAGATGTGGGCTGTGGTCAGGAAATCCCTCAGGCAGGGTGTGGCACTTGAGCTGAGTCTTGGAGAAGCTGGAGACTTTTCTAGGTAGACATGAGGAGGGAGCGTGCCCCAGGCGTGGGTGACATCTGTTACAACCCACAAAGAAGGACCAGCATACAGGTCGGTTTGACCAGAATGTGGAGTGTGTAAAGAGAGCAATAGGCAATACTCGTGAAGAGGTTTATACCAGGTAGCCAGAGGGGGCTTGACTTTGACTGTCAAATAGCAAAATTTATGTTTTGTCCTAGAGTCAGGAAAAACAGGAGGGGACATCACCCATGCAGATCTGTACTACAGGAATATCGATTTGGCAGCTGTCTGGACGATGGATTAGAGGGGGAAGAGCCTGGAGGTGAGAAGACAAATTAGAAGGCCACTGCAATGGGTGAGAGATTCTGAGGACTCAAACAAGGCTACATATGAGAAGGGGGCAGAGGCAAGAGATGTCATGGCATGGAAATTGGATAGACTTGGCGGTACCTATGACTTGGGTTTGAGAAGCATGAGAGAAGGAAGAGTAGAGAGTCACTTTGAGGCTCAGAATCGGGTGCCTGGAAGGATGACTCTGCCCTCGACAGAATGGCCAACGCGGCCTATTCCATGAGGAAGAATCAGATGGCACAGATCAAGTGGTCGGCCAAGGGGGATCCAATGGTCTAAGGCCAGATTATGAAGGGGGAGGGACAAGACTGAAATAAAGGGGGGGAGGCAAAGACGAGGAGGACATTTCTGCATGGCATTCTGTCAAGGAATAAAATCCCCCGGCATAGGAGGTGGAGAAGTTTTAGGAGCACACAATCCCTTCATCAATCAAAAAGCTTTAATTAACCTTGTGTTATTACCAGCCACTGTGCTACATGCTGGAGGTACAGAGACAAGCAAAGTAGATGCTGCCCTGGAGAATGAGGAAGGTGATACACACATGACAGGACATGTAAGAGATGCATACAAAACCCAAGGGAGCCATGGAAGGCTCAGGGAGAGAGAGGATGACTTGGGGCGCTTTGGTTAGTGTGGAGGTTACACCTAAAGCTAGAGACAAAACTAGGTATGGGCAAAGCGGATAGCTCCCTAGGGTGCGACACATGGAGAGAGGCTGCTAGTTGATGCAGTGGAGAGAGTGCTGGGCTTGGAGTCAGAAAGATCTGAGGTCAAATCCAGCCTCAGACGCTTACTAGCTGTGTGAACCTGGGCAAGTCATTTAATTCCGGTTTGCCTCAGTTTCCTGTTCTATAAAATGGGGGATAACGATAGCATCTACCTCCCAGGGTTATTGTAAGGCTCAAATGAGATCCTAATTGTAAAGTGCTTAGCACAGTGCCTGGAGCATAGTGAGCACTATATAATTCTTAGCTATTATTAATTAGTGAATTTTTGGTACAGCTTTTTATAAATGAATACATTATGCATTCCAGTGTCCGTAGCATGTAGGTATTTATTTTGCGATATCAATCCACATGTGTTGCAGGGAAGGCTCAGAGCCCCCAGTGGGCAGGAACACATTGGCCAGTGGGGGAGGGGGTTATAGTTTTCCAACACAAGGGGTCATCATTGTCCAGCTCTGTCTTACATACAAGTATGCTCATTCTAACTCCTCCCTTCAACATTGGGAGAGCAGGGGACTCACTTTTAACTGGCATGTATGTTTCCAAGTCAGTTAGTGGGGTTTCACGTCCTATCTAGTGAAGAGTGAAATCAATTTCAGTTTCCACCTTCGAAAATAACTTGTAGTCTCCATGTGTTTGAGTTGAATGATGGTCTTCTCTTTGGGAAACTGACGTTCCATACATCCCATTGTCTGTGATGACATCCTTGATGAAGGGTGGGAGGCAAACCTTTTAAGAGGTACTAATATCCTTTCATCTCAAAATAGACATAAGTGGCTGGACCAGAGCCTGCACCAGTGATTTTCAATGTGTCCATTTAAAAGACACCTTTGCTGCTAGTGCTTTGGAGTCAGAATTTTGAAAAATTTCTTGGAATCCCCCTGTTCCATTATTTGAATAAGTATTTGAGTAAGCCATGCATTTTGATGATATTTTGGAGAGATCCTGGGTGAACGCTCCTGTCGTTATCCAAAGGACCTGGTCCTCAGCCTCCTTCCCCCTCCCCAATTGTTCCTACTGTGTGCTTTCTGAGACCTCTCACATTTCTCCTTGCCTTGTGTTAGCTTGATTTTCGGCCATTCTTCTTTCACTTTATCAAGCATACGGGGATGTAATAAAAAACGACCTTTCAGATTTAAAATAACAAAGCCAGTTTAAAAATAATGAACTCTTTCCTCTGTTTCCTGTCTTCTTCCTCTTCTTTCTGTGTAAAATCCCTCTCCAATTCAATTAAATTTGGAGAGAATTTGTCCTCCAAATGTGTCAGTCTTGTCCTTCTGATATTTCTAGGCGCCGGTGGATAAGAATGATTTTTTTAATTAAACGTGATTAACAAATTGATTTTCTTCTTGTCTCACCTTTCCGCCCCTACATCCTCTCAAAAAAAAAAAGACCAGAAACTTCTCAGGTTGTTGTTTAATTGTTTTCAGTCATGTCTCATTCTCCGTGACCCTATTTGGGATTTTCTTGGCAGAGATCCTGGAGAGGTTTGTCATTTCCTTCTCCAGCTCATTTTTACAGATGAGGAAACTGAGGGAAACAGGGTGAAGTGACTTGCCCAGGGTCACACAGCTAGTGCCTGAGGCTGAATTTGAACTCAGGTCTTCCTGACTGCGGGCCCAATGCTCTGTGCACTATGGCAGCTCTGCGCCGCCCCTGTTCCCACATTAGCCCTGTCCCAAACTGTGGCCTTCTTTCAGCATCTGGAGTCCATCATTCCTCCGTCACAAGGTGAACAGCATTGTTTGTCTTTAGTTCTTGGGAATCCTGATTGATCATTGCCATAAAGTTAGAGAACTGCTACAGAGTCAGGTAAACCTGGGTTCAAGTTCTATCCCGGACCCAGCCAGTATTAGGTCTGGATTCGGGAGCTCTTGAAGCCTGTCAGTGATAGATGAGGTTCTGATTTATATCAACGGAGAAAAGTTCCCATCACACGATCCTAGATTCAGAGCTGGAAGAAAACTCCCACGTTTTACAGATGAAGAAACTAAGGCTTAGAGAGATTAAGGAGCCTGACAAAATGCACTCATGTAGCAAGAGGCAGAAGCTGGATTAGAACTTGGCCCTCCGTGTCTGAAGCCATTCTGAGAGTTTCTGGCAGATCCAGTCCCAGGGCTTACTGAGCTAGACCATTGACTTAGATGAGAGCCGCAGAGCACCAGCAAGATGGTGGAGCCCAACTTTGTTACTTTGCGCTTGGGGAAGGTGAAACCCAGAGTGATGTGATCACATTGCACAGGCACTCAGTGACGGAGTGATGGATTCGAACCCAGGGCTTCTGACGGCCAAGGCACTGAGCTAGCTGCCTTCGGCTCCTCTGCTCCCGTCCCAGGAGGGAGGGCAGGTTGTAGTTTAAATAATAACTTATGTAAGTTGGGGGTGACCAGACTCGGCACATGGAGGAGGACAGAGAGAGACAGAAAGAGACAAAGACACAGAGACACAAGAGAGAAACAGAGAGAATGAAAATGAGAGAGAGACAGAGACAGAAAGAGCACAAAGGACAAATGAAAAGCTCCAGCCTGGCCCTGCCTCCCCCACCTGCCTGGCCGCGTCTCTGGGTAAGCTCACACGGAGGCTGTGTGCGCTATTGGGCAGGCGAGCTTGCTAAAACCCTGAACTAAAGTCTGCCCAGAAACGTTAAGGTCTGCGTTTATTGTTTCAAGTTTAATGAGCATGGTTTTAACTCAAGGCAAAGACAAGGGCTCAAACCAGATTATGTGGTCTTAAACCACACAAGAATTTCCCTTGTGAAATTTCTTGCTGTTTGAGTTTAGTTTGTATAAAATAATCAAAACACTCTGTAGGAATTATAAGCTTTTAAAGTGTTTTATCCCCATGGAGCAGGTTAGATCATTTATGGCAGGCCGGAACTCAGAAAGTGGTTGCCTTAATTTATCACAAGCATTAGAAATCAAAATTAGCATTAGAACATTAGAAATTAACCCCTTGTGATTTCCACCTTCCTCCCCTCCCACTCCCAAGACTCACTCTTACCCCATGTCCGTGGCCTACAG
>NW_020954582.1:3357338-3403367 GCF_900497805.2 Vombatus ursinus
AAGTTCAGCCTCTTCACTTTACAAATGAGGAAACTGAGGCTCAGAGAGGTGGCATGATTTGCTCATCTAACATTGTTAGTAAGCACCAAAAAGAAGATTTGAATCCAGGCCTTCCTAAATCCAAATCCAGCTTCCTGTCCAGTAAGCATCCCTGCCTCAAGGTTTTAAAAATAAGTAAATCGTCTGGCCTGAAGTCACAGTTTGCAGACAGCAGAATGATGTCTTATAGGCCATGTTCTGCTTATGCCTTTTTTTTCCCTCGTGGCTGGATTCACACAAAATCACGTCTCATTTCCACAATATAGGGGCTCAGAGAAACTGTTGTCTGATGACTTTGATTTATATGGGAAGAGGATAATTAAAGTATTGAATTCTCACTCAGGGTTTTTATATACCTTAAGGGTATTGCATATATGTTACATGTGTGTTTATGTATGTTATGTGTATGTATGTGTGTATGTAATATCTATATAAATATCTGTATGGTGGGGGTAAGTAGGCTGCCCCTCACTGGACACTAGGAAATGAACAAGCATTTATGTAGTGCCTACTATGTGCTGAGTGATGGGGATGCAAAGAAAGGCAAAATCAGTCCCTGAGGCATCATGGAACTTACAATCCAATGAGGACCCTACTGGGGATGAATAATATACATACAATGACACCCATGTAAGCTAGCACAGTGGAGCCCATCCCATGAGGAAGGCAATTACATGAAAAAGTCTGACTTCTTATAGAAGGTGGGGCTGGAGCTGAGGCTTGGAGACTGGACTGGACACCCATTTGTTGGACAAGATGGAACATGCATTGGTTAAAGAAGATTGCCTCTGAAAGCCAGTCCAGCTCTGAAGTTCTGTGTTCTGTGAACGATAGATAATAGATCGATAGAATGAGAGAAAAATAGCTGAGCTTCCATCTTTTCCACATTCAATTTAATTTAACTCAATTCAAAGCAACACATATTTAGTAAACTCCCATTCTGTACAAGGCATTATGCTTCAGATACAAAAATGAGCTTTTCAAAGCTTAGAAAAGCTTTTGAAAGAAGGCCACAGTTTGGGACAGGGCTAATGTGGGAACAGGGGTGGTGCAGAACTGTCCTCAAGAAGCTGCGTTGTATTAAGGAAATGCAACATGCACACAGACAAGCAAGTATAAAATATTCATGAAGTGATTCGAAATAATTTCAGGAGGGAGAGAGCATGAACTCTTGGGGTGGATGGAGACAAGGAGAAAGGAAAGGCCTCACTCACAAAGTGGCTCCTGAGTGGGGATTCAAAGAGGCAGAGGGGAGGCAAGTGTGAACTTTAGACTTTTAAATATTTTACATTGTATGATCACTATATTGTGGCTAAAATCGCCGAAGTTCAAAGGAATAATGGATTTTATTCACAATGCCAAGGGCATAAATTTCTTTGCAATGTGAGTACTCTGCAATTGTTACTACATTTTAATTAATTCAATAGTTTCTAAAGCAGTAAAAAGAGAGAAAAAGAAAGAAAGGAAGTAAGGAGGAAGGAAGGGAAGGAGGGAGGAGGGAGGAAGGGAAGAAGGAAGGAAGAGAAAGAAAGAAAGAAAGAAAGAAAGAAAGAAAGAAAGAAAGTGAGAAAAAGAAAGAAAGAGAAAGAAAGGAGGGAGGGAGAGAAGGAGAAAAAGAAGGAAGGGATTAATAAGAAAAGGCTACAATTAAAAACAAGCAAAATAGAAAGAATCTTTGAAAGAATCCAATCTTTCCCCCTCCCCTTGCCAAATCATAGACTCCAAAATCTAGAATATCCAGCATGGGATGAAATGGTGTTTCCTTGAATAATCCCCACAGCCTTTGGAGAACAGCTGGGTAAGTGTGGGATGAGCCCTTGCTTGTTATTTTAACAATACCGTCCTTGCTTTATGAGATCCATTTCGGGTCCATGTTTCCTTCTTAGGTAGACTGGTAATTTGGCCAACTGCAAATCTCCCTGGATTTTTTAGGACAAAAATGGTGGGTGTTTTTCCATCATCTATTTTTTGAAACCCAAGCTGATATCGCGGAATCCTGAGGCCACAGATGTGGCCAGTAGTACTCAGCTCAGGCTCCCTGACTCTTGCTAAAGAAAACAATCGCTAATTAGAGTTAATAAAGGTAATACATCTCCTGGCCATTCAGAACGCAACTCACAGCAATCTGGTGTTTGTACAAAGTGAAGGCTCTGGGCAGATCTGGGCTTGGGACCCTGCTGGCCCCCGTCTTTGTTTTGAGATACACACAGAACTCTTAAATACCATAATCCCTGAAAAGTAGAACAAAACTCAGTGACAAACTTTGCTTGTATTTTGAATGATAAATGTTTGTGTGGTCAGAAGCTGTGACGTCATATCCCTCCTAAAATGTAAGCTCCATGAGGGCAGAGGCCATGTCATGTCTACACTAAACAGTGCTCTGTATAAGTGCTTTGCATAATCACTGGTTGTTGGTGTATATAACTCACCTACAGGCAAACATTCACAGGGAAACAAACATCGCTTGGGTGCCAGAGGACCTCTGATACTACCTGTGTGACCTTAGGCAAGTCATTTAAACTCATTTGACCTCAGTTTCCTTATCTGTGAGAGGAGGGGAATTGAGTTAATGACTTTGAGATCTCTTCCCACCCCGGCTCTAAAGTCTCCTGATCCTCGAAAGTACTCGAAAGATTCTGAGATGTTCTCAAATGGACCTTACTGGGGAATACTGTGCAGCGTTCAGTTAACTGAGAAAAGGAACACCAGCTCTTTGCTGGTGGAGCAGACAGATCCTTTTGAGTTATTTCTGAGAGCAAGGGAAAGATATCCCTGGGCCAAAAAAAAAGTGCCTTTAGCAGCGCTTGGTTTAGTTGACTGAAATTCCCACTGCATATTAATGTTTTGAGTTAAGATGTATTTGAGGAGGAAAAAACCTTTGTCAAAACAAATATACACACATATGTATATATTGTATTTGGATGTATAAAATAATGAAATGAATGTAATAAATAATTCAAAAAGCTACTATTTTATATACACTCTACCAGACGTGGCTAACACATTAGCTCAGTAGCAACCAGGTTAATTGAACAAATTAGGTAGTGCCACCTTGTAGACCAGGACCTTGAAAGAAAAGACAGAGAACAGGCTAGTGTTGATGGGTATTGAAGTGAAATCTAGAATGGTCCAGAGCCATGGGTGTTTAGGACCACACTGTGAGGGAACGAAGCACATGGGCCATGGTGGGAGAAGTGGGGAAAGTACGTGGCTTCTGAAAGAAAGACCAGGTTGTGAAAGGAATGGGAAATCCTAAAATGAGTTTTCCCTCCTGCAGCTTTTCCTAATAACAAGAATAATAATCATCCCCCTGCCAAGACTTCCTTGTTTCCCTATGAAGTACTTTTAAATAATTCCAATTCTCCTAGGCTGTAGAAGCATTGGTCAAGAACAGACACTTGGATTCCTGTTTTCTAAGTCAGTAGCTGCCAAACTGCCATGTATGCACTCCTGGGGAGTAAATAAGGCAGTCCATTGTAAGAATTAGGGTTTCAATTTATATTTATTTTTATCTATATTAAGAAATGAAACTTTATTGATATTTAATATCTAGATTAATATTGACTATATGTCAGCCATCCTTGTCACATGTGGTACTTGAGGCGTTGTATGGGTGGCTAGGAGCAAGCAGGAGGGGAGGCCCTTGCTTGTTACTTTGCTTTCAGTATATTTCAATATGTTTGTTTATGTATATTCAGTTAAGCGGATTTACTGATCGCATTATCTAGTTTTAACAAAAGTAATCTTCACAAAAGGGACAATTTAGCTTAAAGAGTCTTGCAAAAAATCTCAGACTGAAGATGATGCCAAAAATATGAACACATGAAAACAGAAAGAAATGCTGGGGCTGATACTTTCTCACTGTTAATATGAGGTCTTTTTCAGCCTCATTATGACGGGAAAACCACAATGACCTAATCCAATGTGAAACAAGTCAGGCACCCTCAACTTTGATTTACATTCACTAGCATTAACAATAAACCTCACCCTAAGCCTATAGTAAGCCATGAGATATTAGCCAGTGATGGTGGGAAGCCATAATGATAAGAAGACATTGAAAAACGAAGCTTTTGTTGCCAAAAATAACGTACGCAGGCTATAAAAACTCTCATATCTACACACTTAGAAAACTTGGAAACAATTTTTAATCTGCTTAAAAATATTCCAAATGAAGGCTTTTAGGGGGTCTACACTCATTTGTAAAAAAAATATGGAAATATTTGATACCTTCTGATTTCCTTGCAAGAACAAATGATTGATACTAGGTTGAAAATAGAAATTTACTGACTGAATTAAAAAAAAAACTTTGTATAATTGGTGAATGGATTTGAAGGAATATCATGACTTAGAAAGATAGTCAATGTTCCAATGTTCCAGCTGTCTCTGTGTCTTTTTGAGGTCTCTCTTTATAGTGACTATTAAAACAGAATACTGAATTAACCTGATCTAGGGACTAGATCTTTGAATTGTCATAAACCAAGATTTTCCTCTGACCACCACCTCCCTCAATCTGCCCTCCCTTCTATCAGCCCCCCTTTTCTTTCCCCTTTCCCCTCCTACTTCCTCACAGGGTAAAATAGATTTCTCTGCCCAAATGAGTGTGTGTGTTATTCCCTCCTTGAGCCAAATCCAATGAGAGTAAGTTTCAAACAATGCTCACCCCCTCCCTTCTTTCCCTCTACTGTAATAGGTCTGTTGTGCTTCTTCATGTGATATAATTTATTCTATTCTGCCTTCCCCTTTCCTTTTCTCCCAGTACAATCCTCTTTTAACCCCTTAATTATTTTTATATCATCACATCAAAGTCAACTTACATCTACACCCTCTGTCTATGTATACTCCTTCTAACTGCAGTACTCGAGAGTTACAAGTATCATCTTCTCTGGGAGGGAAAACAGCTTAAATCTTATTGAATAGCATGTTTTGTTTTTTCTTTCCTGTTTACTTTCTTACATTTCTTTTGAGTCTTGTATTTGAAGATCAAATTTTCTGTTCAGCTCTGGCCTTTTCATCAGCAAAGTTTAAAAATCCCCTATTTCATTGAATGCCCATGCGAGTAGTTGATTCTTGCTTGTAATCCAAACTCCTTTGCCTTGTAGAATATCATATTCCAAGACCCCCAATCCTTTAATGTAGGAGCTGCTAAGTCTTGTACGTGACTCTTTGATATTTGAATTGCTTTTTTCTTGCTACTTGCAATATTTTCTCCTTGACCTTATAATTCTGGAATTTGGCTACAAAATTCCTTGGATTTTTTTATTTTGGGATCTTTCAGCAGGTGATTGGTGGATTCTTTCAATGACTACTTTACCCTCTGGTTTTAGGATATCAGGGCAGTTTTCATTGATAATTTCTTGAAAAATGCTACCCAGGCTCTTTTTTTTTTCACCATGGCCTTCAGGTAGTTCAATAATTCTTAAATTATCTCTCCTCAATCTATTTTCCAGGTCAGTTGTTTTTCCAATAAGGTATTTTACATTTTCTTCTATTTTTTCATTCTTCTGATTTTGTGTGAATGATTCTTGATGTCTTAAAGAGTCATTAGCTTCCACTTGCCCAATTCTAATTGTTTTCTTCCAAAACAAATTGTTTTCTTCAGTTAGTTTTTGTATATCCTTTTCCGGCCAATTCTACTTTTAAAGGAGTTGTTTTCTTCAATGGATTTTTTTCCCATTTGACCAATTCTATTTTTTAAGTTGTCTTCTTCAGTCAATTTTTGTGCTTCGTTTTCCAAGCTGTCGACTCTTTTTTCATAATTCTCCTTCATAGCTCTCATCTCTTTTCCCAATTTTTCTTCTACCTCCCTTACTTGATTTTTAAGCTCTTCCAAGTTCTTCCAAGAGGACTTTTGGGGCTTGAGACCAATTCATATTTCCCTTTGAGGCTTGTGAGGGACTGTCTGATGTTGGCAACTACCAGGTTGGGTGCTGTGGCAAGGGTAAGGTAAGATTTGGGTATTTTGGAAGTCGAGGCAGGGACTGTGGTAGGCAGAGTCCTGTGTACTGGGATGGGCTGGATACGGAGAAGCCATGAGGCAATTGGGCAGTGCTATGAGATAAGCTGGGTGCAAGGAAGTAGCCGAGCCTGAGCTCCTGAGGCAAGGGGCGGTGCCACGTGGGAGTGGGATGGCAGAGGACTGAGTTCCCTCTGCTTAGTCTCCTCCCTATATGCAACGTCATCCCCAGATGCCTCTTGTGACCTTCCTGACCTCCGGGTCCCTTTGTGCAGCACTGACCCAGTCCCCTCCTGAGTCTGACTTCCTAGGTCACGTACTCTTGTCTATGCGTCAATCCCAGATGCCTCCTTCCTGTATCCAATCCTAGCCTCCTACGTCACTCCCTCCCCCTTGGTGTGCTAAACTCAGACAGCCCCTTCCGGTATCTGACCCTACAATCATTGGCTAGTAGCGGGCTGGGGAGGAGGGGCTAAGTAGGTACTTAGGAACAAGCGTGGTCAGATCACACATGTGCGCTCCCCTGGCTCCTGCCCTGTTGCTCTGGCCTTGCTGCTTGGGCTTGCTATGATGGTTTGCTGTGTTGGCCTCTGAATAAAGCTCTGGTGTTGGTGCCTCCCGATGGCTCGTCTCTGTATGGTGATCCGGCTGAGGACCGAAGACCCAGGAGTGGGTAAGACTCTGGCAGTGCACTTCTTTTAAGAGAAGTGGGTACTGGCGCACGACTGGCAGAAGGTCGGCGTGCGGCCCGTATAGAGGCTTCACACGTAGGCAATTTAACATTGCTGTCCTCTTCTGAGTTTGAGTCTGGATCTTCCCTATTGTCATAGTAGCTTTTTATGGTCAGGGCTCTTTTCTGCTTCTTACTCCTTTTCAGCCTATTTTGTGACTTTTAAAGCTCTGTCCCTGGGGCACAGGGGGCAATATCCCAAGCTTCTTATGCTGGGGGCCAGGGCTCTGGTCACTGACTTTCCATGCTGGGGCCTCAGGTGCTGGTGATTTGCCCATGCACTGGGAGTGGCCAGCTTAGTCAAGCCTGCTGTGCAGGGGTTCTGAGGCTCACAATTTGCCCTCTGTGCTGAGGCTGGAGGCCGCATTGCTGGCCTGCTGAGCCAGGACTGAGGGGCCTTCATTGCTGATCTGTGCTGTGGCTAAGAGCCTCCTACTGGCTTGCCTGGATACCATCTGTACTGGGCTACACTCCCCTTTCACTCAAGTGAGACAGACATTTCCTGAGGTCTTTATAAGTTATGTTAAGCTGGAAAATTGTTTCACTCTGTCTTTTTGTGGGTTCTGTTGCTCCAGAATCTGTTTCAAGGCTTGATTTAACATTGTTTCTGAGGAAACTGGGGAGAGCTCAGGCAACTTCTTGGCTTCTCTCTGCTATCTCTTGGCTCTGACATAAATCAAGATTTTGAAAAATAATGACACATATTCAATGCCCTTGCCCCCAATCAAAATATTGCTACCTTTAGTCAGAGCAAAACAGGTTTTATAACACTATTAGTGATAAAATAAATTATTTTGAAAGTATTTTCCATTTCATATTTATCTCATCTCTTTTAGTTTCTGTTTTGTGTATATTTTGTGATATACATCATAGGGTCAAACACACAGGCCATTACTGCATGAGGCCCACCACATTCCCAAGTCTAGCTGGAACCAGATTAAAATGTAATTGGGAAATATTTAACAGAATAAGTAAAAATACAATATAATATAGATAACATTACATTCTAAAACTGTCAATCTGTGACCTTCAGGGATCCTTCTGTACAGATTAGTGGCCCCCATTTTTATTTGAGATTGACACTACTGATGTATAGAATAGATTAAAAACTAGAACATGAATAACTTCCTCTTCATTTCCTCTAAGGTTTGACAATTCAGCTCCACCCTCTAGCTCTCATCTCTCTCTATCTCTATGGTACTTCTCTACCAGACCTTCAAGGAGAAATCATTGACACTATCTCCTTTCCCATTCTGCCCACTCCCAATGCACACTTACAACCTGGTTTCCATCCCCATCACTCAGCTACTCTCTCCAAACTCATTAATAATGTCCTTATCACTAAATCCCTCTGACCGGCCATTATATAATCCTCATCTCCCTTCATTGCTCTGTAAAGAGCACTCTGCAGAGCATCCTTCTTGAAGTTCTTGCCTCCCTAGGACTCTATGACTCTGTGCCCTCCTGGCTATCATCTTATTCACTAATGAAGGCATCTCTCAAGCCCTGGTCCTTGCTCCTCTTTTTCCTTATGTCTTCTCCCTGTATGGATACAATTCCCAAATCTGTCTCTTTAGCCCTAAGCCCAGAACTACTGCTTTCCCTGAGTTCCTTCCCTGTACATTGCCCTGCCTGCTCAGCCTCTCTTGATGGTACCATGATTCTCTCAGGCACCCAGGCTGACAGCTTCAGCTACATCTGGGATGCTTTTTCTTCCCATTTTGCTTTCCCCATCCAATCAGTTGTCAGGTCCTGCTAATTACAGTTTTAAAATATTTCTCTAAGTGCTTTCTTCCCTTCTGCTCTGACTATAACCACCCTCTATTACCTCTTACCTGGGGTACTCTAGCAGCCTCCTAACTGTCATTCAGCTTCCTGCCTTTTCCCTCTCCAAACAGTCCTTCACACCATAGATCAGATGCAAGGCTCATAGAGTATCACTCTTCTGCTCAAGCATAATCAATGGCTCCCCATGGACTATTAAATAAAACATATTCTTTATTAAGATATCTAGCTCTAGTCTTCCTGTCCAACCATAAAAAGAAGTACCTCCTTAATACTTGATGTCCCAGTCAAAAGAGATGATCTGCCTTCCCCCATTCTCATCCTGCCTCTTCCTACCTTTGTGTTTTCGCTTATGTTATACTATGCTCCTGGAATGGACTTACCCTCTAATTCTACCTGTTAAATTTTTTTCTTCTTTCAAGATGAAATGCAGTGACTACCTTCTCCTCCATGAAGTTTTCACTGATTTCCTCCTCCCCAACTCCAATATCTTTCTTTCAAATTCTCATAATACTGTGTACCTCTCTCTTCTAATTCTTTTTGTGTCTATCTTATTAGAGGGTATATGGGTGTTCAGGGAAGACTAGTACCTCTGGTGTGAAGGCTGCAGAACCCTTCTCAGGGCTTCTCACCACCTTTGGTGTGCACCTGATCCACCTATCTCTCACCTATGTTTCTAAGAAGTTGTAGCAGGCACAATGGTGTCACCCTGGTAAACAATCTCAGCAGATGGACTAAACCAGATTGAGGGTGACTGAGGGGTGTCAGATCCATCAGTGAGTCAGGGCAGTGTCTACCCCGGCGTGGGAAGGCTTCCCCTGGCAGAATGGGCAGGAGAAGACAATTTGTTCCAATGCCACTAAGGCAGCTGGAGAAGGTATCGTGAAGGGCTTCGAGCTTGGTTAGACATCAGATGTCAACGTGATCCACTGCACCCCAAGCTGCTACTACCAGTCACCTCAACCTCTGTCTTGCCACTGGACTTTGATGACTCTGGATGACTTCAGGTAACTTGGCCTCACTCAAATCCAATTTATGCACAAGTCAAAATACCTCACCCATATTGTTTTACCATTTTTACCTACCTCAAAGTCCTGTAGGTCACTCAGGCAAGTGATGTGGCAGGAAGTGTAGATACACTGGGAGCTGCAGTCACAACCCTGCACGCACGCAGCCCAGACCATAGGGTTGTCTTCTCACTGGACTAGAGCAGAGTGGGAATTGCAGCCCCATGGGTGCTTGAGCAACCTTTTAAGGACTGCACTGCTAGCCTCCTGGTGTGAGGAAGGGGCTAGAAAAGGTGCCCTAAAAATTGTCTGCTCTGCCCAATCCTGGCCTGTTTACCATGGCAGGTGGGGATCCTACTCTGCCATCAAACAAAACTTTTGCAAAGACGATTCTACTCACTACCAATACATAGAATTGTGCCCACTTATGGACAGCACAAAATCCAGTAGACCTGGATGATGAACAGCTCTTGTGAGAGAATTCAGCAGCCATCACATCCAAACAACAGCCCTGAAAGAAACAACGCTGGCAAATGAAGGCCAACTTGCCAAAGTTGGAGCTGGAAACGTTTTTTTTTTTTCCTGGAGTGGACACAGTGATGGGGAGTGCTGTAAAGCTGGCATAGGTTTTGAAATCAAAACAAATCCAGTTAACAAGCTTGTGTGCCTCCCAAAAGGAGTGAATGACAGACTCATGACAATGTGATTGCCACTTGTAGGAAAGAGCCATGCTGCCATCATCAGTAAGAATACTCCCACCATGATGAGCCCTAATGAAGTCAAAGAAAACTTTTATGAAGACTTAGGTACCCCAAAGGAGGATAAGCTTACAATTCTGGGTGACTTTAATGCCAGAATAAGCACAGACTGTCAGACATGGCAAGGAGTCCTTGGGAGGAATGAGGTTGGAAACAGCAAAAGCTATGGTCACTTACTACTGAAGACTTGTGCATCTCGTGACTTTCTTATCACCACCACTGTCTCCCATTTACCTAAACACAATAAAACTTTGTGGATGCACCTTCTCAGCAAACATTGGCATTTAATAGACTATGTGATTGTAAGGAGAAGACACAGACAAGATGTGAGGGTGACAAAGGCAAGGTGTGGCCCAGAGTGCTGGATGACCATGGATTTATCCTCTCCAAGTTAAACACTCCCTTCAACGAAAGTGATGGCCCTAAGGCAAGACAGCTCCCAAAATACTTAAGGTCCACAGATTAGAAAAGAATAGTTCATTGCTAACTTGGAGAGAAAGCTGAGCCAATACACAATGGGCAACAGCGGAGGAGCAGAAAAGGAGTGGGCGGCTTTCAGAGACTTGGTGTACAGCACCACATTTACTCATCTGGGCCTGAACACTCACAGACATCAAGATTGGTTTGATGAAAATGGTAGAGAAATTCAGAAGCTGCTAAATGAAAAACAAAAACTCTAGATAGTTTACCAGTAGAACAGTCCATCCGTCTCTAAGAAGGCAATGTTTAACTTCATCAAAAAGTAAAGTGTAAGTGAAGTTTAGAAAGAGGCAGGATTCTTGGCTCAATAAGAAGGCAGATGAAATTCAGTTCTATGCTGATAGTAACAATCCAAAGGGCTTTTATGATGCCCTGAATGCTACTTATGGGCTAAAGACCTATGGTGTATCTCAGCTCCTCAGCTCTGAGGGAGCCACATGGATTACTGATAAGGACATGATCCTGGAGAGATGGGCTGAACACTTCCATAGTACCCTCAATAGGGCATCATCAATCAATGCTGAAGCCAGTGACTATATACCTCAGGTTCAAGTTAATCTGTCTCTCTAGTCGGAACTTCCAACTGAAAAAGAGGTTTTGAATACCATTAGGCTCCTCTCATGTGGCAAAACACCTGGGGCTGATGCTATTCCAGTTGAGATTTACAAGGCAGGGGGTCCACTGCTTATACAAAAGCTGACTGAAATCCTTCAGGTTATATGGCAAGAGAAGGCTGTCCCCCAGGAATTCAAAGATGCCTTCATTGTTCATCTCGACAAAGGAAAAGGAAATAGGTTGTTCTGTGACAATCACTGGGGGGATGTGTGCCTCTCTCTCTTAGTTGTTACTGACAAGATTCTTGGCAGAGTCCTCCTTAATAGGCTGATCCTTCACCTAGAAGACAGTCAGTCATTCAACCAAGAGACTGTGTGACTTCAGGAAAGACTGAGGAATGGTCAGTGTGGTGTTTGCTGCCTGACAGCTGCAGGAGAAATGTCAGAAGCAGAAGAGAGTTCTGCATAGAACATTCATTAATGCAACCAAGGTCTTTGATATTGTCAGCTATGAAGGCTTGTGGAAGATCATGGCACAATTCAGTTGCCTGAGGAAATTCATTGGTACTGTATGCCAGTTCCACAACAGCATGCTTGTGTGGGTTCTGGACAATGGATGATGCCCCCACATTTTCTCAGTCATCAATGGAGTAAAGCAGGACTGTGTGCTTGCTCCCATGCTGTTTAGCATGATGTTTTCAGCCATGTGGTCAGATATCTTTAACAAGGACAAAAATAGGCTCTAGGTCAGCTACCACAGTGATGGTAAATTATTCAACTTGTAAAGGCTACAAGCCAAGACTAAAGTGGAGGTGGAGTTGGTGCATGACTCTTTGCAGATGATTGTGTGCTCAGTGAAGCCTCTGAGGCTGAGACACAACAGAGTATGGATCAATTGATTCTCTGCCGCTTGTGCAAATTTTGGCCTGACAAATAACGCCAAAAGAACACAGGTTCTCCACCAGCCACCACCACACCATCCAGATGTGGAACCATCAGTTCCAGCAAGTGGAGAGATTTTTAATACCGTAGATAAGTTCACTTACCTTGGCAGGACACTTTCCGGGGATATGTACCTAGATGATGGGGTTGATGCATTCATTTCCAGAGCTAGTTCAGTATTTGGGAGGCTCCAAAGGAAAGTATGGGAGAGAAGAGGTATTAGACTGACTACCAAACTGAAAGCCATTGTGCTGACCTCATTGTTGTATGCCTGTGAAACCTGGACAGTCTACCAGCGCCATACCAGGAAACTGAATGGCTTCCCTTTGAATTGTCTTAGGAAGATTCTGAAGCTCACCTGGCAGGATAAGGTGCCAAACACTGAGGTCCTTTCTCAGACTAAACTGCCAAGCATTCAAGACTCTACTGCAGAGAGCACAACTCCTATGAGCTGGCCACAGTTATTCAAAATGCCAAACATATGTTTGCCTAAAAGACTATTTTACAGAGAACTCACACAAGGCAGGTGCTCACACGGTGGTCAGAGGAAGTGATACAAGGACACTGTCAGGGTCTCTCTGAAGAACTTTGGAATGCAATGACCCAAGACAACCCTCAAAGGACTCATGGTGAAAAATGCTATCAACCTGTGAGAAATGTCTGATGGAGTCTGATTTCAGCTCACAGCATGCTATCTTTCACTTTCTCTTTTTGGTCCACGTCTTCTTTCACAGCACAACTGATACGGACAAAAAAAGAACTTTGGAATTGATTGTGAGACATGGATAACTGGCACAGGACCACTCAGCATGGCATGCCCACATAAAAGAAGGCGTGTTCTACGAGTGAAGCCGAGTTGCAGTGGCTCAAAAGAAATGCGAGATGTGCAGATTTAGAAAATCTACCCCAAACGTTCACATGAACTATTTATGCTCAACCTGTGGAAGAGCCCTCTGAGCTCACATCGTTCTGATCAGCCACAGTTGGACACGCTGAACCTTGGCCCCTACATAGTGATGTCATTTTGGTTCTCTTCAAGTACAAGGGACAACCAACCAACCTTCCTAGGAATCGTGTCCTATTTCATCTTAGTGACCCTAGCATTTAACACAGGATCTTAAACATAGAAGGTGTTCTTGTGGAATGGAAATGAGTTGTTGAAAAGGACAATGAACAATCATAATAACTATAACAGCAACAATAATAATAATAGATGTTTACATATAGCTTTATAGTGTCTAAAGCACTTTATATATATTAGGACTTGTATACATTAGGTCGTGCTTAGTGTGAATAAGGAATTCCTAGATGTGGCCACATTATTTGAATTCACACTGCACCTAGGTGGAGCAGCGGATAAAGTACCAGGCCTGGAGTTGGAAAGATCTGAGTTCAAATTTGGTCTCAGACACTTACTAGCTGTGTGACCCTGGGCAAGTCACTGAGCCTGTTTGCCTCCATTTCTTCATCTGTAAAATGTGCTAGAGAAGGAAATGGCCAACTGTTCCAGTGTCTTTGCCAAGAAAACCCCAAATAGGGTCCCAAAGCGTTGGACACGACTGAAAAGATTCCACATATGATTATCACTTTGTGCGTGCAACTTCCTCATGAGATTCATTATTCATACAAATGGGGACCCAGATCTCTCATTGGAGTCTTACCACAGGCTTGTGAGGTAGAAAGACATTGAGATCCAGTTGGATGAACCCTGGCTTTGTGTCAGGGAACCTGGGTTGGAATCCTGAATCTGCTACTTCTTTCTGGTCTGACATCGAGCAGGTTACATGACTTCTCTGGGCCTCAGTTTCCACATCTGTAAAATGAGGGAATTTAACTAGGGGACTTCTACAGTCTGCCATAAACCCATGAGGGAAAGGGGAGGGAACAAGCATTTATCAAGTGCTTACTGTGTGCTGAGGGCTTTACAAGTATTATCTCATTTGGTCCCCACAACAACCCTGTGAGGGAGTTGCTATCATTATTCCACTGTTACAGTCGAGGAAACCTTCTACCTACAATTCCTGTCTCAACTCACGCGGCAGCTCTTTTGGCAAATGCTTGCCTTTCTTTATTCCTTTTTCTTTTCTTAGTACGTTTTCATAAACTAGTGTTCACCAGAAATGATTGTAGCAGCCTTTTATGAAAGCGCTGATCCCAGGGAAAACACCTCCCACGAGGGGAACCAAGCAGTTTTGAAGTTTCTACTTGCAGTAAATATTAGCATTTTCTCCTAACAAACAGCATTTTACCTTTGGTGTTTGACAATTATTAGCCCTTTGATGGTACCATGATTTTCCCAAATTTGAAATATAATGTCACAAAGAAGTCTGTGGGCCATAAGGAAGATTTCCAAGCAAAGTATCCACTGCCTCTCAAAGTTTCTCTCTCAGTCTTGACACCCACACAAAGACATCTCTCCCTGAACCTAGGGGATCCCAAGAGAAACAACTGGATGAAAACATTTTGGAAGGGCAGACCTCCTCATGCGCTAACAAAATCAAGAAAAACCAGCCAACCATCAGGCTTAGGAATCAATCTTAACCGCTGCCCTATAAATTTCTAGGGACTTCAGAGATTTGGGAAGGCAGCATCAATCCTGCACTCAAGTCTCTAGGGCTCCTCTCCCAACCCATACTTGACCAGTCAGGCCAGAGGTCAGCACACTATGGCCCCAGGGCCAGATTCAGCCCACCTGTTCAGCCTTAGAGCTAAGAATGGCTTTTACATTTTAGAATATAATAAAACTTTATTTAAAATATGGAGCCATACACAAGAGTGGCATATTATCTTTGACCCTCTGGAATAGTTTGCCATCCCCTGCCATAGCATGACTACCATCATCTCCTCAGGTAAACCTTGAGGGATTGGGGAGATGGGTCTTTCTAATGCTATAGCTCCTGAGCTCCTACCAGGGTGATTCCCTCTAATGATCACCAATTGACATAAATAAATCAGCTAGACTTGTTAGGTTTTAGAAAGGGGAATTTGTAAAGGTGGCATAGTAAAAACAATTGGTACAAGATGTTTCCTTGATGTGTGGCAGGCTTTCCGTGAACACACACAAAGCCTGGGACAATGGGCTTGGGCTTGGAGGGCATGGGCTAGAGTGGGTCGTGGAGAGTCTGAACTCTCTTTGCTGGGAGCCCTTCTTTGGCCTCTGTGGATGCTCGTCAGTCTCCGTGTGAGCACAGGAGGGCTTCCTGCTCAGCTCCTGGAAATGTCCTGGAACCTCTGTCTTTCAGCGGGTCTAGTTTACCTTCAGCTACAGGTGCAGATATTGCTGACAGCCAGCCATCAGGGCTGGCATTATGAAGATGCCAAAGAAGAGTCCCAATCATTGAGGTGGGTAAGGCTGTCCTCTGGTCAATGGAGGAGTGATCCTGAGGTTCTGTTCTTTCCCCCAAAGACCCCAGCAGTTCCTGTTCTGGCGTTTGTTTGGAACTACTTTCTCCTGGGCCATTCTCAGAATGCAAAAAATTGAATGGATTTGCTAATTTGTAGAAGCCTCCCAGGATAGGATATCTTTATCTATATCCATATATATATATATATATATATATATATATATATATATATATATATATCCATATATATATGTGTATATATATATATGGAGTCTATTAGCTTAATGCATTTCTGTGTATAATGATGTGTAGATATAGATATATACACATATATAATGTGCATGAATACATACGCATATCGTGCATAGTAATGTGTGTATACACACACCCATACACATACCATTCTATTTCTGCACCTTGAATCTATCAATTCTCTGTTAGTACGGGGACCATACTAACTTCAGGCTTCTGGAGCGGCCGGGTTGATCAGAGTTCTTAAGACTTTCAGACTTAGCTGTCTTTCGGTGATATTGTTATGTGATTGTTCTCCTTCTCTGTTCATTTCACTCAGTCTCAGTTCATGCCAGTCTTTCCAGATTTCACTGAAATATTTTCTTTTATCTTCACTTATGGCATGATGGCATTCCATTGCAGTAACATATTAATGTACATTAATTTATCCTGACATTGTCCCATGGATGGGCACCCCTGCACTTTCCAGTCCTTTGTTACTACAGAAAGAGCTGCTATAAATATTTCTGTACACTTGGGTCCTTTTCCTCTGTCTCTGATCTCTGCGGGGTACAGGTCTAGTATTGGTATTGTTGAGTCAAAGAGTCACACTTTAATGACAATAATCATTTGTTGAGCACTTAGATATTCCAGGACCTCTGCTAAGCACTGAGGATGTAAATAAAAGCAAAAAGTACAGTCCCTGACTTCAAGAAGGTCGCATTCTTATGGGGTAGATCACACGCAATTAAATAAATGTAAAAAAGTATGTATATATACATGCATATATAACATATATGTACATATCTACGGACATATACGTGATACACACCATGTAAATGGCAGTTAATCTCAGAGGAAAGTCATCAGCAATGAGGATGAGGTGGGGTGGGGTGGGGAGGAAAGCCCCCTTACAGAAGGTGGGTTTGAACTGAGTCCTCAAGGGAGCTGGGAAGGTCAGAAGACAGGGGTCAGTGGGTAGACATGTCATGGGTGAGAAGTAGCAGGAATGGTGGCCATGTCTGGGGTGGGGAGAAAAAAGGGGAAAAAAGAAATTTACATGATAACTTTGTTGTATATTTAAAAGGAATAGCAAATTGTGCATAGCAGATTTGCAGTTTCATGGCAATCATCTTTTGTAGTAGACTATGTTATGGAAATGCTTGCTTTATCCCATAAATCAAAAATAAAATAAATTAGAAGGAAAGAAAGACCAAAGAGTATGTCAAAGGGAGTAAAGTGTAAGAGGTCTAGGAAATCAGGAGGGGCAGGTGGGGATGGACTTTCAAAAAGAAATGGAAGGTTTTCCGTTTGATCTTAGATTCGCGTTATAAGGAGCCTCTGGGGTTTATTGAATGGAGGGAGGAGAGCACCCTGGTGAGACTGAGGCTTTAGGAAGATCCCTTTGGCAGCTGCTGGATTGGAGCAGGGAGGGACTAGAGGCAGGGAAACTGCCCAGAAGACTATCAAAATTATCAAGATTGAGGTGGTAACCTTCACTGGGAGGTCCTTGAGACTGTTTTTTGCTTTTCTTTCTTTCCCCAGTATTTAGCACAGTACTGGGCACATAGTAGGTATGTAATAAATATTTGTTGACTGACTGACTGTGAAATTGGAATAGTAGCATCTACCTTACAGTCAATCGATGCACATTTGTTAAGCAACTACTATGTACCAAGCATTGTCAGACAGGTGAAGGATTTTTTCAAACTTTAAAATATTTATGTAGATATCATCATCATCACCATCATCATGGATAAGACCAGCAACCTGTCTGGCCCATCTCTACTTTACTTTCACACTCCGACAATGGCAAGTCAGAAATCTGTGAAATCTTATCACAAGACAGTCCATGGAAAGATGAAGCCACATTTTCTGTTATTTTTCTAGGCTATGAGACATCTGGATGCTGTGATCCATCTGGTGCCAACCTATCTGGCCGATCCCATGGAAAGGGCTAAAGGCATTCTGGGCAATTAGAACTAGATGCACTGGTGTAGCCTGTGAGTATGCCAGGATCAACAGAAAGGACGTTCACTGTTATTGTTGCCTTTTTTGGAGCTGACCTGTGGTTTCATTGGTCTAGGGGAAATCCCAAAGAAGAAAGTCTCTTTACCAATACGAGCTGACATCTGCTCTGCATCTTACAACCCTAAGGACATGTGGCAAGTTCCATGTCTTGCCCAGAGTCACATAGTCAGTCTGCAGTTTCTGGGGAATCTCATGGTCATTGAGAGTGCCACACAATTCCCAAATGCAAACTCATCTACTTACTTCTTGTTCAGTTCTGGACCCAAGTCATTATCCATCTGAAGTGAGTGTGTATGGATATACACACATATGACTATCTGTCTGTATCTAAATATAGACAGAGGTAGATAGATATAGAGAGAGTGAAAGTGGAACAGGGAGGGGGACAGAAAGAGAGACAGAGAAACAGAGATCTGCCCCCAAGGAATGGAGAACCCACAGTTAGGAAATCACAAGTTGATCATCTTGATTGATTTAAGAGCTTCCTAAACTTGCTAAAAATGGAAATGAGCTGAGTTTGCTGTGGCTTGTTCGTAGGGAGCTGCTGCAGGTCTCAGGTGACTTTGCCGTTGATGAGGTGCTCGGGACCATCTGGTTAATAATTCATTCAAGAATTCAACAACAGAATAGATTATCAGTTTACTGTTGACAGGATTAATTGTCTCCCCCATTTGGAAACTGGGACGTTTCTCCTTTTCCAGTCTCTCGGCACATCTCCCGTTCTCCATCATTCCTCAGAAGCACTAGTAATTGTCCTATAATCCTGTCTGGGAGACCTTTCTGTTCCCTGGGACAGAATTCATTAGAGGCCAGAACCGAGCTCATTGGATATTGCCAGGCATTTTCTTGCTACGTGCTCTCCTAACAATTCCCCTTTTGCCTTTTCAAGTCAAGCCAAGAAGCATTTGAGCCTTAAGCATCGACAATGCACCAGGCACTATGCTAAGGGCTGGGAATCCAAAGAAAAGTCAAATCTAGGCCCTGTCTTCAAAAAGTCTCAGCCTAATGGGCTCTTTCAAGTTCAAAAATTGTCATTTACTTCTCAGATCCTGGTGATTTGGCTTCCAATTCCATGCTTCCCCTGATATGATTCTTTCTTGTCTGTCAATGAGTTTAATTATTACATTTACTGCCCTTTTCTCTGCCCTCATTCATCTTGACCCCTCTGCGTTCTCTGATTCCTGCAACAGCCCCTTCCTTCTGGATGATCTGTGCTCCCGAAGTTGTCAAGACTCAGCTTTTTCTTCATTTTCCTCCTACCTGTCTGCCCACACTTTCTCAGCCTCTTTCACCAGACGTAGATTTCTTACCTTGTATCCAAGTACCCAGCCAGGGGTTTCTCTTTTCTCCTTACACTGTCTTGTTGATTTTATCACCCATCTCCCATCAGTTCAACTGTCATCTCCATGCAGATGGCTCCCAAATCTCTGTCTCCCTGCACTCTCCCTTCTCTGCTCCAACTACTGACCTCCCTGGCATACTTTAAGTCCCAACTAAAAGCTCACCTTCTACAGGAAGTCTTAATTCCAGTGCCTTCATCCTATTACTTCCTATTTCTCTTGTCTACAACTTGTTTTGTATGTATTTGTTTGCATACTGTCTCTTCCTTTAGATTATGAGTGCCTCGAAGGCAGGGCCTGGCATTTAGCTCTTTTTGAATCCCTAGACCATAGCACAGTGCCTGGCACATGGCAAACACTTAATAAATGTTGATTGACTGATCGATCTAGCTCTTCCCTCTTGCCTGTGCTCCACATCACCAACTTCCTGCTGGACAGATCCGCCTCAAAGTCTTCCAGGCAAATCAGTCAGGCTCCCAAAGGGAACTTGCTCCCTTTTCCTCCACCAGACCCTCTCCTTTTCCTAGCTTTTCTATTAATAGCCCCTACCTCATAGGCTTGTGAGGAGTAACGAAAGTAACATTTGTGAAGTGCTTAGCAAACCTTAAATCACTTTCTGCCCCGTCATCCGTTTGTATCAGGGAAACCAGCTCCTCCCAATCGCCCCAATCCACCAGCTCACTCTCCCTCACCTTCACATCCCATCAGTCACCAAGTGTGATTGCTTCTCTCTCTAGCAGCTTTTCAGCCATTCCTTCTTTCCACTCATGCCATCGGCATTTTTCTTGGCTCATCCTCTTCCCTCTGGACCACCGTGGCCTCGGCTCTCTCTCCCTCTCCAGTCCATCCTCCTCCCAGCTGCCAAACTGATATTCAAAAACGTCAGGTTGAACCATGCCAATCTGCTCAAGAAGCTTCAGAGGCCCCCAATTTCCTGTGGAATAAAATAGAAACTTCTCTGTTTGGCATTTAAAGCCTTCACAATCTGTTTTCAATTTATCCTTCTAGGCCCATTGAACATCTCCTCTAATGTACTCTGTGTCCCAGCCAGACTGGCCTTCTTGTTGCCTGTACACGACATTCAAATTCCCATCACCACACTCTTGTTCATGCTGTTCCCTACACCAGACATATCTTTCTCTTCCCTACATCTTGGAATCCTTAGCCCCCTTCAAAGATCAGCTCACATGCCATCTTCTTATCTCCCCCAGTTATTAGTGCTCTTTTCTTCTTCCCTTAGATTTTTTCCAGAGATAATCTGAAACAGAAAGATCTGATTTGGAATTCTGCCTCTGACTCCTACAAGCTGTGGGATCATTCTCACCTCTAAAACAGGGATGAGAAAATTTATGGAACCTCCCTCACAAGACTGTCAAAAGAATCAGGGAATTAGTCAATAAAATTCTCTCTACCTCTGTTTCTTCGCTCAGATTGTATAGTCAGAATTGATTTGTGAAGATTTTGCATGACTCAAGTTGTGTAACAATAATCTTTATAACGAGCTTTGAAATTCACAAAGCACTTCCCTCACAAATCCCTGGGAGTTTGGTCATAGAAATATTATATCCCCATGTCATAGGTAAAGAAGCTGTAACTCAGGAGGGTTGAGTGATTTGCTAAATTCATATGGCTAGTACATGTTAAAACCAGGGTTCCAAACCAGGTTTTTCTTGGATCCGTATCCAGAGAGGTTTCTCGGACACCATGCTACCTCTGGTCTCTTTTACGCTGGCCAAGGTTCATAGCTATCTTTTCTCCGTGGTTTCTGAAATCTGCTTTCCCCAGATCTGGGTTGCATGCCTGCCTCATCCCCTCAGCCCAGTGTTCTCTTCCTTCAGTGTTATGAAGTCCAAGATGACATGTTAATTTTCTCTCAGGTATTCCCTCACTTACACGTCACCAGTCCATTCATCTTCTTAGTCATAATGCAGCTGAGAGTAACTAACTTGAGAGATGAAATGTTAGACAAATTATGAATGCAATCGGATGGTCTGTTTCTAATTTAACTCGAATTCCTGCTAATGTTCAAGTGGTTGGAATCTTTCAGTCCTAACATGACTTATGTCTTTGCCAATTTTGTAATTTGTATTAGGAATGCATCGTATGTATATCCCCCCTGGCTGGGCAGTCTGCAGTATACTGCCACAATATATCACTACTATTTTTCTTCCACTTTATTATCATACAGATGCTATTCGCTGTGCAGCTACCCTTGAGCTCCTGGCCTCCTTCGTGGGGGTATATTTTCTTATATAGAAGTTATTGCTGCTTTGCTTTGAAGAAAGCAATGGCTTCAGAGAAACCCAGGAAGATCTGTATGGACTGATGCAGAGTGAAGCGAGCAGAAACAAGAGAAAGGATGATTTGTGCCCTAACATCGAGACCACAAAAACAAACCATTTTGAAAGATGCAAGAATTCTGATCCATACCCTGATATACCATGATTCCAGAGGACAAGAGATGAAGAATGCTACCCACTTCCTAACAGAGAGGGGAAGAAAGACACATTTTTGGACATGGCCAATAAAGGAATTTGTTTTGTTTCCATACGGGTATTTGTTACTAGGATTTTCTTCCTTTCTTTTATTCTTTTTTTTTCCAATGAGGGGAGAGTCAGTGAGTGAGAGGAAAAATATGTGCTTGATAATGCAAAAAAGAAAATTAAAATATAATTAATTTCTCTCTTCCTGTCTAATAGATTAGTTTATTTCGAACAGAGTATATCTTCCCACTGCTACAATCCTTCCCATGAAGTCTTGAAAAGGCCTATGGGTCATTTTTATCTCCTTACATGAAAATTTCAAGTTCACTTGATTCTATATTAGTGTAGGAATAACTGGCTCAGTAAATTTCCTTGCAGGCAACCTCCCACGTTTCAGGATTTAAACTCGGGTCTTGTTAAGTCCACCATTCTATCCACAGGGTTGCCGTGTTGCCCCACACAACATCAGCCTCATCCTCACCTGCCTCAAACACCTTCCTCCCTTTCATGCGCTTTGTGGCCTCTGGTCGTCTGGGCTGGCCCCTCTTCCAGCCATGCTCTCACTCTCCACCTCTATACCTAGGAATATTGGGTCTTCTTCAAGACTCAGCTCAAACAGTGTCTTTTGCACAAGGCCTTTTCTTGCATCCCAAGCAGCTAGGACATTTGCCCCCAAGGTTACCTCACGTGTCTTCTGTGTTCTGGGCCTGGAGTTCAAATCCAGCCTCTTACTAGCTGTGTGATGCTGGGCCTGTTACTTCACCTCTGTTTGCCTCAGTTTTTTCATCTGTAAAATGGGGGAAATAATTGCTCCTACCTCCCATGGCTGCTTGTGAGGATCCAATGAGATGATTATAAAGCACTTAGCACAGTGCCTGAACATAGTAGGTGCTACATAAAGTTGGCTATCATTGGCAATGATCACCACGTAACTATATACAGGCTGTGCCTATTATTTTTCCCATTAGAATGAAAGCTCCCAGAGGGTAGGGGCTTTGATACTTTGATCTTTGTTTCCCCAATGACTAGCACAGTGACTGGCATACAGTTGGTGCTAAATAAATGCTGGTTGATTAATTGATTAAGTAACCAGTGCTGATCACGGATTCTCAGGTCTGGGGCATCTCCTGGAGCCTGAACACTCCCAGGGGGCTGTGCTGGTGATTGTGCAAACTGTCATTTAGAGACAGCATGCCACCTGGACCAGAAAAGCCAGGAATGGTCTCCAGCCGTGGCGGCTTTTCGATTTATTTTTAAACGTATCATGAACCATCAGGCTAACACATCTGGACCAAGGATAGGCTGCCCAGAAGATGATCGTTTTATGAGAAGTCTTGACAGAGGGATTTGGACCATGTGTTCCATTGCCAGATTGCCCTTTTTCCATCTGGTAAACACAAACCTAGCTGAGGCTCAGCGGGGAGAGGGTCTTTATTCATTTAAGTGGACACTGCATCGATGACGTTTGGGAGGAAAGACAAAGGCATCAGATCAGAGGGAGAGCCCACACTTTACCTACAGCGCTCTTAGGGTTCGTGCAAAGGCAGTGAAGCGCTAACTGTGCATTTCCTTGTGTCCTCCCATGTTGAAGCTGGTCTTGGATGATGCCAGAACTTGCAGGAGCTGCCATTAGCTGGGTCTCCACAGCAGAACTGAAAGTGGGCTCTCTCACCAGCTCATCATTCATGCGGCATCCAGGCAAACAGAGCGGGATTGGGTGGTTTTTCTTCTCCTTTTTGAAAAATTTGGGTTCAGCTTTGCAATTATCTATTTACCCAACTCAGGGATATAGCTGCCCCCTGGACCTTGCCTCAGGGAAGCCCCTCATAGAAAGAAGGTAATGTTCTTCAAGGGAAAAAAATGTGGCTGTCGGAGCTTTTGGAGAGGAGGCTCCTTGTCTGCTTACTTGGAACTGAAGCCTCAGGTAGGCCCAGTTTCCTGACTGCGGTGTCCTCTTCAGCCTCATGCCTTTCCATGAATCTGTCTGCTTGCTTTCTGTGGATGAGGCCAGCCTCAGGTCACATCCCATTGACTACTCTTTGTTCCTGTGAGAGAACAGAGCTGCCTCCTCTCAGCCAATCCAGACATCTCATTTCATTTATTTCCCTCATCCCCTCTTCCCCCCCCCCCAACTTCGATCAGAGAAGACTGACATTAAAAAAAATCAATGAAAGCCGATCTTTCTTATTTCTCATTGTAAGGAAAATGGGTCTGGTGTGAAAAGGAAGGGAGGAGTTATTACTCATGAACGCTTTCCAAGAAAGTGAAAAACTGTTAAAGCATCAACATGGGGACTTGCGATGCCTTCCGGCTTTGTATTTCATTTCCAGTCACTGCCTTCCTTCTCTCTGCAAGCATTGCACGGAAATGTGGGTGTGGATGGGCTTGCATTTTCTTTAGAGACAGAAGTGAGTTAAATTGAGCTTCATATTGTTGGGTGGTGTTTTTTTAAAGAATTCTAAGGAACTTCTTGCAATCCCAGGATCAAAGACTTACAGATGATGTTAGAGGCCATCTCAGCCTGCCTGCTCCTTTGACCAAGTCACTCCCATCCTTAAGAAGCTTCTGTATCTTCCCATTGCCTCAAGAATAAAATGCAAACTCTTTTGCTTAGCATTTCAGGTCCCTCACAATCTTCATTTGACCTAGCCTTCCAGACCGATTTCCCATTATTCCTATCTTGCTCTCTATACTTCAGGCAAACTGACCTAATTGTTACTTCCTGTAAAAAAAAAATCCATTTCTCTGCCCACCCACCCATTCTTCCCCTTCTCCCCCTTGTCCCCATCCCCACTTCTCCTTATCCTCCTCTCTCCCTCAGGGAATCTCTAGCTCCAGTCAAAGTTTAGCTCGTGGGCCAACTCCTACATGAAGCTTTTCCTCATCCCCCAAATGGCTGGTGCTCTTTCTCTAGTAGTTTTGTATTTCCTTTGTACACACACACACACACACACACACACATTTCCGTGACAATAGTTAATTTGTTACTAGTTATTTTGTACTCACTTTACATATATACATGTATATATGTGTGTATATATGTATTTGTGATATATATGCAAATATGTAAAATACATGTATATTTCTCTGTGTATATGATATTTCTCCTCTAAGAGAACAGAAGGTCCCTGAGGGCAGGGGCCCTTCATTTTTGTCCAACAGAGTGATTGGCATATAATGAGAACTTAATAAATGCTTCTTTAATTGACTTGAACTAAATTACAAGAAGAGGAAACTGAGGTCCAGGGAGGTAAGGGACTTATCTAGGATCACACAACTAGTCGATGCCATTTCTAGAATTCAGACTCATATTCTTCCGCTACAAAGAAGCTAATATTTTTAATTGGGCATACCTGTGGTGGAGAAAAACCAACCCTCGAACCCTTGAATAGAGAATAAACTATTCCTCTGACGGTAGTGAGGTGAGCTATGCCACTGTCTTGGCAACTCAACCCAATGCAAAATAAAACAGTTAATCATCCAGTGGTTGGTGACTTGCTCTTGGGGCCTGGGTTATGGCAGAAAGGCAAACCTGGTCTTCACTTTCACGTCCAAAGAATGGCTAACTGGTTTTCCCCCAGAAGGTGCCTGATGAGGGCTTCAGTTAGTGGTTCATACCGGTCCTGAGAGATTTCTGTCGTTCTCATTTGTGAAAGACTGAAATGTGACTGAAATGATGGAACTCCCTTCTAGTCAAAATGGCTTCCAATAGGGCTCTTTGAGATGGCGGGCTTGCTGTTGTTGTCATTGCTTTTAGGGCAATCCAAATCAAGATTTGTGCTTTCCTTCTTAAACAACAATCTTGTTTCAAAAACAAAGTCAAACCATCCTGGGGGTACTTTGTAGGACACAAAACAAAACAACAATTCCTCTTAGAGAGCTCTAGCTTGATCATGAAGCTCCATAACTCCAGCTTCCTTCACAGAATGCCCTCTTTAAGGGAATTCAAGTGTTGATCTTTCACTCCTTGTAAGGTTTTCTTTGGCAAGTCGCTGAAGAAGAGAAACAACTCTATCCCGCAGTGTGCAGGGGCAAAGTTGGATGGGATCTTAGAGCCTTTAGGTTTCTGCATCTGGCTCAGTTCACACCCCTTTGGCAGCACTGACATAGACTTCATATCTCAGCCAATGTGCTCATTTTGTCCGGTCTTTGGTCCAAATGTTATCAGGTTCAAACATTGTTTGGTTTCCATAGTTCTCCCTTTTAAGTCAGTGAGTGGGGCTGGAAGTAATTCCAGTTTTCCTTCCCACAATGGCAAAAAATGTTTGTGGCGTATCATGCTACCCCAAACCACCTTTGCAGAACAAAGAGAGGTTCCCAAAGAAAGACCCTACTGAGGGAGTTGGCTTGCTTCTTGAGAGATGGCTCTTCTGAGAGGCCTTGAGGACTTGGCCATTATTTAGGCCCTAATAGAATGACTCGGGTAAAAGTATATGTTTGTCAATTTGCAGATGAAACAAGAATGCAAGCATAACTAACACGCTAGGTGATAAGCCAGCATCTCCACACGTTCTGAAAAGTTAGAACTATATGCTAAATTGAATAAGATGAAGCTGAATAGAATGTAACGTTTTATCTTTGGATTCAAAACAATTACCTTCAGGAGTCTAAGAAGAAGGAACTGACGGATAGATGATAGGTATTGTAAAAAAGATCTGGGGGGTGTAAGGAACTGTCTCTTCTATCAATACGCACTAACTGTGTGAGATGGTGGCCAAAAAGATCATGCTATTCTAGGCTGCATCCATAATCTTAATCAATCAGTCATTAAGAACAGGCTTGCAAAATTGAAAGGGGGCCCAGCTGCCGTCTAATCTGACCCATAATGGAACAGGAAACCTCAGACCTACAGCATATCCAATAAATGGTAAGAGAAACATGTGGTCCAGAATATGGGACCTCAAATAGTGACATTATAGGCTTTCCTGGTCAGACCATAGCTGGTGTATTTTGTTCGGATCTGGGCATTCCCTTTGAAGAAAGACATAGAGAAGTTAGAGTGGGTCATCAGGATGGTGAGAGGACTAGAGACTATTTTATACCAGGATCAGTTAAGGGCTGAAAAAATTTACTGGGGCAAAAGTCAATAGCATGGAAGAAATAAGCACTGAATGTCTCCATTCAAAGCACTCTAATCGTTGAGAAGCTTTTTTTTTCATATCAAATCAACATCTGCCCCTCCTCTAACTTCTGTCCATTAATCCTAGTAGCTCTGTGCTCAAGGACCAAGCAGAGAAAGTCTCATCTTTCTTCTACATAACAGCCCTTGAAATATGTAAAAACAGGTATTGTGTTTTCTCAATTTTCTCTTCTACTTGATAAATACCTCTCAGTCCCTTGAGTTCCCTCAATAGACCTCTGCATGGCACCAGGAGCTCAGGAAGGGAAGTCAGATGCCAGAGTTCTCTCCTTCATGGGAAGAATACATCACCCTTCATAACAGCTAAAAATTGCTAACACTGATGTCATGTTTTGAGGTTACAAAGCACTTACCAAATCTTATCTCATTTCATCCTCACAACAACCCTGGGAGGTGCTTACTGAACTTAGAATCTTACATCATTGGGGTACGTGAAAAGACTATATACACGGAAGAAGGGGTGGAGAATGAAGGCACTATATGAATCTCATTTTCATCTGAACCGGACAAAGAATTGTTGCACACACAGACATACACTCAAAGAACATGATAGAGAAATATATTAAAATCAATAGTGAAATAGATGGAAACAGGGAAAGGGGAGCTTAAGAGAGTGAATGTAATTGTATTGATATTAGTCGTGAACAAAAGAAATTCAGCCTTTGAAGGATGATTCTAGAAGGAGGATTAAAACGAAAGAAAGTATAACCACCCATGGAAGTAGATTGTTTCAACTTTAGATTACTAGTGTTGAGCATAATTCCCTCTTACCACCTTCTTCGTTATAAATAATGGGATGGGGCAAAGAGATATAAGAGAATAAAAGAATATGTTAGAGGGAAATATACAACTAATAATCATAATCATAAATGTGATTGCATGAATTAAATTACGAAACAGAAATATATGGAAGAAAGGGTTAGAAAGCAAAACCAAACAACATGTTGTCTACTAGAAATATACTTAAGACTTAAAGATTTATGCAGAAATAAAATAAAGGGCTGCAGCAAAACATTTCATCTGAACTCAAAAAGCAGGGGCAGCAGATAAGGTAACAATAAAAAGACATAATTAAAGAGAAAAAATAGGGAAATTACATCATACTTAAAGGCACCATTGAAAATGAATTAATAACAATGCTTAACACACGTGCACTGAGTGGCATAGCATTTAAATGCCTAAAGAAAAAAAATAATCCATTTATAGGGATAAATACATGTAAATATAGGATAGAGTGAAATAATAATAGTTGAGGACCCCAATGAAGCCTCTTAAGACTTAGACAAATGTAACACAAAATCAAATAAGGAAGAAATTAAAGATTGAATAGAATTGAATTGAATTTTTAAAAAGTTAGATATGAATGACGCCTGGTGATTAATGAATGGGAACCAAAAAGATTATGCATATGCCTCAGTTGTGCATGACAACTTTTAAAAATTGACTACTTTTAAGAAATAAAAATCTTATAAATTCAGAAAAGTAGAAGTATTAAGCAAACCCCTTACTTATCATAATGAAATGAAATTACATTCAATAAATGACTTTTGAAGGAAGGGTAAAAAATAAAGAAACTAATCCTAAAAAACTGTTGGGTTAAAAACACACAATACATTAAGGAAAATGACAATAATAAGACAATACAGCAAAACTTTGGGGACTCAACCAAAAAAATATTTAGGGAGAAATCACTTTTGTCGACAAAAGAGTGAAAGAACAGATTAATCCATGTAGCCGAAGAGGGTACACAACTAAAAAAAATAAGTAGCAAAGCCAAAAATAAAAAATCTCAGCAAAGCACCAAAATAGAAATTTTAAAAATCAAAGGACAGACTAATAAAATCAAAGGAGGGAAAAATAATTGCTGTGATTAATTAATAATGAGTTCTTTTTTTGGTGGGATGGAGGGGAAATGGCAATAATTAATGCAATATATTAGTTATTGATACATTGTCATATTATAATATGATATATTATATATTAATTAGATAATCTGATTTTTTATAAAAGAGGGAAAACAAATTATCAGTATCACAGACAAAAAAGTAGGGGGAGAATTCACAACAAATGAAGATAAAATAATTGAAATAATCAGAGACAAAATTGAATGCTTACAGAAATATCAAATACTCAGATTAATGAACAAGAAATAGAGAATTTAAATAATCAAATCTTGGGAAAAAATTAGACAAGATAAACGAATAAACCCTTGCCCTTGCCAGTCAGGCTGACTGCAGGGCATTGCCTTTCCACCTCTGCCTCATAGAATCCCCCTCTTCCACCATGATGAAGCTCATGGACCACTTTCCACCCGAAGCTTTTCCTGATTCCCCCAAACATGAGAGTCCTTCTCCTCCACCTTGTATTTATTTTGTATTTATTCTATAGATAGACTTTAATAGCTTAAAATTGCAGCAAGAACTTTAGAATATGCTCTAGTTATGTATGTATTTTGTGTCTCCTCTGTTAGAATGCGAGCACCTCGAGAACAGGGATTGTTTTGTTCTTTTTATATGCAGTAGGAGCTTAATATGTGCTTGTTGACTGATTGGTTGATTGATTGACTCTGTCAAGCTAAACTGTCCTCTCCAGTCTGGTAATATTCTAATGAATTTTCTTTTACGCCTCCCCAGGGTCACTAATTGGAATTATGGGAAATCAGCTGGCATGGGAACAGGAATGCAAGTTGTCTTAGGACCTTCACTATTCTTCACACACACACACACACACACACACACACACTCACTCATATATCTCCAGCTGGTGAGAGGATAGCTATAATCTGCCTTTCTCTTTATATGTGACCAAGATAGAACTGTCCCCTTGAAAGACTTTGTATATTGTGGCTGGTAGAAATCTGGTATTTATTGATGGTTTTTGTCCCACATTCCTGGGTATTTTGGTAAGTGGTGATTCACTTTGAGAGGTATAATTTGTTTGGTTTGAATTAATGGAGCTTCATATATTTTTTTTCGTCCTTGGTTTACTCCGTGAAATGATGAGCGGGAAATCAGGAGGATGACAGATATTTAGGTTTGTCTTTGTGCCAGATGGACAGTGAAACATGGTGTGGGAGATGGAAAGATATGCTTGTGATGGTCACATCTTCTCCTAACCAGGCACCATCAGGATGCTGAGCCAGGTTTGGCCAGACAAATGAACTAACCCCTGGGAAGGCCTATCCCCTGCGATACATAATAAAGGAAAACGGTGGGGTAATGGCAATGTTTTTAGGAAGGGTCAATGCAAGCAGGATTCTTTCTGTTTTCTCCTTATCATACTTTATCTGTTGAAGAGCATGTCTTGTCAGCTCCTCCCATCCTTTCCAGTATCAAGATGGTTGAAGATGTGGGTGGTAGAAAAGCACACTCCTCCTCAATGTAGCTCCTACCAGTATAAGTGTGGTCCCCAAACAGGTCACAGGATTGAGAGGCTGGTTTCCCATCATTTGTATAGAAAAATAACACCGTGATACAGAATTGTGGTCCCTGATGAATCTTGTGGTCTAGATTGGAGGAGGCAGTTCTCTGTTGCTTTAATGAGGGGAAGGAGGGGTCAAATTTTTCTCATTCCAAACTGGCTTCTTCACAGGCAAAGCTTGCAAACAGGAGGTCACAGCCCCTTGAGGGGAAAGCTGAGGTCTGGTCTTGTATCTTAGCAGAAAGGCTCATGACTGAAGTGATTTGCTTTGACCAGTCCTTGTAGGCAAGGCTCCTAGAAGGTTCTCTTAGCGTGTTTCTTGGGTCTGCCTCTAGAACAGGGTTTCCTTAACATGAGGTCTGTAAACTTTGTTTTTGATAGTTGTATTTCAATATGATTAGCTTCCTTTATAATCCTATATATTTTATTTTATGCATTTTAAAACATGGTTCTGAGAAGGCTCCAGGTACTGGGGAAACAAAAGGAAGAAATGAAACAATCCCTGATCTCAAAGAACTCCATCTAATTGAGGAATAGCACGCAAACAATTATGTGCAAATCATATATAAGAAGCATAAATTGGAGACAACCTCAGAGGAAAGGAAGCAATGAGGAGAAGAGGCTTTGGGCAGAAGGTGGAATTTTATCTGAGACCCAAGAGAAGCCAGGGAAAGTGGGAGATGGAGATGACAGGGGAGAGAATTCCATTGTGGGAGGCGGGGGAGGCTCAGCCAGAGAAAAGGTCTGGAATCGGGAGCTGGGGTATGTTGCATGAGGAATTGTAGGGAGGCTGGAATCATGGGATCAGAGAAAACATGGAGGGAAGTCGGTGTCAGAAGGCTGGAGACATAGGAGGAGAGTAGCGTGCGAGGGGCTTGAAGTGCCAAGCAGAGGATTTTACATGTGATCCTTCGGGCGACAGGGACCACTGGAGTTTCTTGAGTGAGGAGGTGATGTTGTCATACCTTTACTTTGGGAAGAGTAATTTGGCAGCTGAGGGGAGGAGTGTGAGGGAGGCTTAAGGCACATAGTCCCAGCAGAGGCTAATCCAATAGTCCAGGTGTGGCTAATGAGGCCCTGCCACCAGAGTGGCTGAGAGGAGAAGGGGATGTATTGGAGAGATGATGCGGAGGTATAACTGAGCCTTGGCAACATCTTAGCTCTGGAGGGTGAGAGAGTGAGGAGGCCAGGATGGCTTCTGAGTGGGGAACCTGAGGGACTGGGAGGAAGGCAGTGTCCTCCACAGTATTAGGGAAGATGGATCCGGGGGGATGGGATTAGGGAGAAAGAGCATGAGTTCAGTTACTCCATGAATGGAATCCTCCATCCATTGTGACATGCAAACCTTTGTCATCTGCCAACCAATCCAAGAAGAAACAGTGGATGGCAGAATTCATGCTTAAAAGGAACAGAGGCCAATGTGTCCAACACAATGAATCACAAGGGGATGAGATGGCTCTGGACCATACCGCGGATGGCGGGGACACAATTCCAGCTTAGATCTCTGACTCCAGGTTCAACACGCAGGCCCCAAAGAGCACAAGGTTCGCCCAGAGAATGGGTCAAGAATCGGGGAATTTCTGCACTGAAGGAGATGCAGTGGTCCAACCCATCCTTAAACAAGAATCCTCTCTGCTCTGGCCCAGACAAGCAGCCATCCAGCCTCCTCTTGAATACCTCCAGGGAGCGACAACTCCCTACTTCTTGAGGCAGTTCATTCCACTTCTGGGTAGCTCTAATTGTTAGGAAGGCAGCTAGGTGGTACAGTGGATAGAGTACTGGGCCTGAGTCATGAAGACTTGAGTTCAAATCTGGCCTCAGTCATTTATTAGCTGTGTGACCCTGGACAAGTCACTTAGCCCTGTTTGCCTCAGTTTCCTCATCTACAAAATGAACTGGAGGGGGGAACGGCAAACCATTTCAGTGTCTTTGCTAAGAAAAACCCAGATGGGGTCACGGAGAATTGTACATGACTGAAAAATGACTGAACAAAAGTTGTTAGGGAGATTTCCTTTATGTTGAGCCAAGCTTAGTCTCCGGCAACTTCCATAGGATTAGCAATACCACGTAAAACTTGCCTCTCCTGTCACCTCAAATATGACAGCAAATTCCAGGCATTTTCAGGCTTCATCTTTCCCTTTATCAAGTTAAATGAAGATGATTATAATGGCCTCTTATACAAGCTCCCTAGGTCCTTTCCCTTTTCCAATCCAACCCGCCAAAATAATCTTCCTAATCCTCCCCCAGCCTCCTCAAAAACCTTCAACCGACCATAGGAAAAATGCAAAATCCTTAGCTTGTCTACCATTCAATGCCCCCCATAATGTGACTCCAACTGAATGTCCTGGCCTTATTTGACACTACTCCTTTTCAGACACTAGATTCCAGGAGAAATGGGCTTGGGAAGGAGTCCTGAGGTCAAATCCTGGCTCTGACAACATGGCTGTGTGACCTTGGGTAGACCTCTGAACCTCTTGGTAATCAGTGAAGACCCTCCATCCTGTAGAACCCTTGGCCATCCCATTCCCTAATATCATCTTTCACCCTCCTACCTCCTGAGATGTTCGTAAAGACCCATTTCTCTTGCAAAAATAGGGGGGAAGTTCTCACTTTTTTCCTTATTGCTGCTCCTTAAAATGCTTTTCTTCTTTCAAAATTTAGCTGCATTTTCCCCATGAAATCACTTGGGAGCCTATATGAAATTGCTTAATGTCTATATGACCTTGGACAAGTCATTGCTCCTGCATAGGACTCAGTCTTCCCATCTCTTACATGGAAGGCTTGGATCCAATGGCCTCCTGATGTCCCTTCAGGCTGGTGGTCCTCAATGTCCTCCTCCATCAAATGAACTCAGTGGCTTCTAAGGTTCTTTCGCATTACTGTTCCCTGATCTCCAGACCCTTTCCCCAGGCCCCCGGGAGTATTCTCTTGCTGTGGGCCTTTTCTTATGGACTGGTCAGAACGTCTCCTCCACCAGGGAGCCACTCTCTAGCACAGCACACTTCCTCATTGATGGCATTGTTTTATTCTCGCTGATGGCCTGGGTGGGCATTCAGGGCTTTGGTGGTCTGTCTATACCCAGAGGTTGACTCAGTGATCGTCATACAGCAGGCAGTCAGATGCCGAGGCAAACAGCTGGCTGAACGTGATGGTGAGGGCTGTAACCAGGGTGGAATATCTGGGGCTTAGACCCAAGCACTAACCTGGCAAGGTGCCCTTCCACCCCTTGGCAGACCAGACATCCTCTCTAGGTGCACACACTGGAGGGGCTGAGAGTGGAGGAAGCCGGTCCCAGAAGAGGCCAGTGGAGCCAGGCTGTAGGTCAGAAGGGGAGGGGAACATCCCACCCTGCTCCAGGGAGTCTGGACCTGCAGTCCAGCTGTCCCCCTGCTCGCTGTCAGCCTCCACCAACCCACCCAATGCTCTGCTGTGCAGCTGCGTCCCCTGCCATCCCCCAGTTTTTGCCTCGTGAAGATACTCCTTGTTAGACTGTAACAGCGTCAAACCTCCGCCCTCCTGCAATGTAACTGCTAGCTAACGTCTTCAACCTTTCCTGAATCTCCCCTGCCCCCGCCCCCCCATCATTAGTCCCCCCAAAATGACCCTGTACTTATTTTTATTTATTTTCTTGCACACATATTGTCTCCCCGGATAAAGTATAAGCTCCCTGAGAGCTCGTACAATTTCTTTTTTTGTTGTTTTTGAATCTCCCCACTCCCACCACACAAGCCTGATTCATGGTAAGCACTTAATGTTTGCTGACTGAATGGTCCAAATTGGACAACTGACCAGTCGGAGGTGAGCCTGAATTGACTTTTGTGGATCAAAGACGGAGGCTGATTAATGCATCACTGGCCCCAGAATAATCACTGCCTCATATTCTTCTGGCAACATCAGACTCAGTGGAGATGAAATCTGTGACCCTTTGACTTTGAGTTTTCCCTTTCCCCTTAAACAGACCTCACTCTCCAGAGCCCTCAGCCCCCGAGCATCCCACCCCACCCCACCCCACTGTCCAACAAGATTCCTCCTCCTGCTTCCTCCCACCCCATCCCCTCTGGCTGACCTCTGGATTGAGAGGAGCAGTCAGAGGTGAGAGAGGAGACATGCAGGAGAAGGAGGAGGGGGAGGCTCTGGGATGCTGAGGGGCTGAAACTTGGTCCTTTAACCCTTAAGCCCCACTGCGGACAGCTCCAGAGCAGCCTTGGGAAGGAGCGGCTCCTGGGGCTTAGTAGGAAGCCAGCGCCCGATGCCCCTTTCTCAGTGATGACTGCAAACAGTCATTTTTGTCCTTAGAAATTCCCCATTCAAGTCAGGCATTGCCACTGTTGACTGTCCCTTTCTCCCTGCCATCCACACCTTCTTTCTTTTCTGTCTTTAGTGAATAAATAGCTGGCCTTGGAAAGGGGTCCTGAGTTCGAGTTCTGACCCTGACACATAGTGACTGTGTGAGCCTGGGTAAGTCACTGAACCTCTCAGTGTTCAGTGAAAACACTTTATCCTATGGAACCCCTCAAGTATCCTGGCTCAAAACATTCCAGAAGATAATCCTGACAGGACTAGCTCCGACTTCAGTATTACAGGAATGGCGGTCTGTATTCCATATCCCTTTATCAAGACTAGTTTCTTTGAATACAACTGTTGAGGGAGCTCCTGAAGAATTGGTTTTGGTATAAAAAAGACCTTTTACATACAAGTGAAGGCCTTTGGGCAACTAGGAGGTACCACAGTGGGTGGAATGCTAGGCCTGGAGTCGGGAAGACTCAAGTTCATGAGTTCAAATCCAGCCTCAGACACTTGCTAGTTGTGTGACCACGAGCAAGTCATTTCACCCTGATGGCCTCAGTTTCCTCATCTCTAAAATGAGCTGGAGAAGGAAATGGCAAACCACTCCAGTATCTTTGCCAAGAAAACCCCAAATAGGGTCATGAAGGGTTGGACGCAACTGAAAAATGCCTGAACAACAAAAAACGCCTCTGGGGAGCTGTCTAAGATGATCAGTTGCAGAGAAAGCAGGCCCTCCCTCAGGACAGGGAGTTTCCTCAACTGAGAGGCCATTTACAATGAAATCACAAGCCCAGTCCCATTGCTTTCTTCCCATTTCCCTTCTCACATGGGGCAACAATGGAGGGGGGAGTAGCAGCGGAGTCCACAGCTGTAGCAGAGCAGAGGGTGGTGGGGTGCATGGGTGGAAGCTGACAGCGAGCAGGGGGACAGCTGGACTGCGGGTCCAGTCTCCCTGGAGCAGGAGGTGATGTTCCCCTCCCCTTCTGACCTACAGCCTTGCTCCACTGGCCTCTTCTGGGGCCACCTTCCTCCACTCTCAAGCCCTCAGGTGTGTGGACCTGGAGAAGATGTCAGGTCTGCCAAGGGGAGGAAGCGCGCGCTCTCACGTCAGTGCCTGGCAGAAGCCCCAGCTGTCCTCCTCTGGTCACAGCCGTCACTTCCTATCTGGTTGATCTTGCACTTGGCCTGACTTTTTGTTTCATGAAGTTGGGTATTAACTCCCTGGCTTTGGGATCCTGCTGCTGGGCTGGTTTCTATTAAACACAAAAAGATGTTGGCATCTTCCCTGACGTGAGTTTCTTCCCAAGTTAACTCACTTCGTCTCAAATATCTTGATTCAACTTCTATGACAGCAGCTTTTCTGGGCAGGAGAAAGAAAGCAGGCAGACTATCTGCTCCTGGCCACAATCTGGTGATCTAATTGCTGCATTAACCTCATGTTTGTTTTTATATCTTGGAAACTCTTCTTTAAAACACAAAGTAGGATTTACTCATGGTTTTGGGCCTTACAAATTCCGACTCAGGATGCCCTGCGAGGAATGATCATGATGCGTCTGCTTTCACAATGATCTAACCTTGCAGATTGCTTCTCATTTAATCCCAGGGTGCCCTGCCTGAGCAGACATAGCCCAGGGTCCCTGAGGTTCATTTCAGCCAAGCCGGCCTTTAGAAACATGTGCAGAAGGAAAGGCTGGGCTCAGTTTACATAAATACCTTCCTGCTCACATCTTCTCCTCCCTTGTAGCCCATGGGCTTAGCTCTGTAGGCATCTGTCCATTGTAGAATAAGGGCTCTTTCGACTTGTGGTGTGTAGCTGCCTTCGTGTTTCTGGCATTCCTCACCATTTTCCGAAGAAAGCTGCAGTCCTGGGTTGGAATCCTGAGTTTTTCACTTGCTAGCTATGCGGGGGAGAAGCATTTGTTAAGTGTTTACTTTGGCCAGGCGCAGGGTTGGGTGCTGGGCTGCAAACGCAAAAGGGAGAGGGTCCTGCCCTCAGCTTTCACGCCAGCTCTCTCAGGGGAACTTCCTTCATTAGTGAGTTAGAGGGTCAGTCAGTCAATAAAAATCTATCAAGTACCAGGCATTGTGTGAAGTGCTGAGGATACGCAGAAAGGTCAAAGACAGGCCCTGTCCTCAAGGAGTTCCAGTCTAGTGGGGAATGAAGCATGCAAACAGCTCTGCGCAAATAAGACACGTACCAGATACATTGGAGATGATGGAAGGAAGGCTCAAACATTAAGGGGGATGAGGAAAAGCTTCTTGTAGAAGTAGAGGTTTTAGCTAGGACGTGAAGGAAGCCAGAGAAGACGGCAGGAAGGAGAGCTCTCCAGGCACAGGGCACAGCCAGGGAAAACGCCTGGAGTCAGGAGATGGAGTGTCTCCTGTGAAGAATAACAAGGAAGCCAGAGTCGTTGGACTGAAAAGTACAGGGCAGGGAGGGAGGCTGAAAGACGGGAAAGGTAGGAGGAAGCTGGGAGGGGCTCTGAATGCCAAGCAGAGCATTTTGTATGTGATAGAGAGGAAATGGATCTGTGACTTCAGTTTCTCACTGAGAACTGCCTCTGCCAATGGAGTTGGCATCCTTTGTACCACCTGTGGCCTTTGAGAGTTACCTAAGACACTGGGAGATTAGGTGACTTGCCCAGGGTCATGTGGTCAGCATCTATTGGAAGCAGCATTTGAACCCAGCACATTCTGATGCAGAACCACCTCTGTTACTCCATGGGCCCCTCGGAGGGTTCTTATGAGAGTGTAGGCTCACAGATCTAGGCTGGGAAGGAGCCTCAGAGAGTGTAAGGCAAACCTTCTCATTTTACCAGGGAGAAAACTGAAGTTGGGGGCCCATGGCTGGAGTATGACATGCTCTTTGCAGACCTTCCAGGATGATGCTGTAGGAGTTGACCGGCCATGCTTCCGCATGACTGTGATTATTGCTTTGACCCTTTGGGCGACCTTTCTAAGATCCACGGTCTTGTTGGGAGTGAAGGGGGGGACTGCTGGACTCCCCCATGCTTTAGGTGGCAGCTCTTGTGTTTCCACGGCCATAAAAGAACAAAGGGCCCATCCCTTAGAAGGCTAGCCTCGGCTGCTGGGCCTCCCCAAGTCTAGCTTCTTGAGGACGGTCTGGCGGGAGGCTCCCACTCCATCTGGTCCCATATTTGAAGGCCTTGACATAGCATTGTTTTCACTGGCAGAGCCTTTGAGAACACAAGGCTACCTCTCCGGCATGGAGAAACCTTGGGGTCGGATTTTAGCGCATGACGATGACCATTTTAATTATTTCCTGCCAGGCTTTTTCCCCACCACTTAACTCTGGGACACAAGTGTAAATGTAAAAAGAACCAGTTCAAAGGAAGCTAATTTTTTTTAATAAAATTGAAAACAAGTTCTGCAAGCTAAATTTTAAATGCCATTTTTACTGAAAAAGTGAAGAGAATACAAGATTGTGCTGGGCTTTGTGTTCGCTAGTTATGCAAAACAAAACAAAGCAAAATCCTGTTGATGAAACAAAAGCAGCTTCTCCTCCAGCAAGGAGCCTCTTGGGCCTATATCAACATTATTGTCTATACCACACACTCTGAGGTACTTACCCCAGCTCCTTCCCCTGCTGAGGAGCCTCACTACTCCACGCCCTGAGACTCGTGGGGTCAGAGGAAGTATCTTTCTAGTATCGTAGCTCGTGCATTTCCATCAGTGTGTCCTTCTACCGTGGTTGCCAGTTGAGAATCGTTTAGTCAGCCGCACTTGTAGCTTTTAGAAACAAGTATTTACTAAGGTGGCACAGTAAGAACACTAGGTTCAAAACACCCTCCCCACCGAAAAACAAAACAAAAAACCATTGGTGATGCATCCCACCAACATATACAGAGAGAGATTCTGCCCTCGGCTTTAGGAAAATCACTCGGTCGGCTATGCAGACAACGGATCAGAGTGGGAAGATTTTGGAGCCTCAGAGATCAACTTAAAGGGTATTACAATAGACCAGATGAGAGATGATGAGGTCTGAGCTAGGATGGTGGCTGCGAGAGTGGAGAGAAGGAGCTGGAGACAAAGAGACATTGGAAAGGCAGAAGCAACACGATTCTGGGACAGATTGTGTGTGTGGTGCCCTTTAACAGTGAGAATCCCTTTCCCTATGTCTTCTGACCCAGACATGATAGTAAGAGATTAAGAAACATGTAAAACAGAGACAGTCTAGAGAAAGGGTTTTTTTTTTTTTTAAATTATGTGTAAGATTTTATTTCAAGTGTGGTGCTTGGAATATTCATGCAGTCTCTAAGCTCTGTTTTTATATGTGAGGCTGTGGGGATGGAGGACCCTGGGAGAAGAAGAGATGGAGGGGTGGGGGGGTGTGTAGGACAGCAGTTGGTTGTATGTTTTGACATTATATTAATAGCAGGAAAATTGCATGTAAAATACTATGTAAATAAGCTTCTGTTCTATCTGAGTTGCCAGCTGGGGGATTTCATAAAATAGAATTGCCTCCCTGTGGACAATGGCCCTGTGAATGTCTAATTCATGAAGAGATCCCTGGAATCTGCTATCACCATTTGGGTCTGAAGAGAAATAGGCTGAAGTGGATGGACCATTCAGCTGCGGAACAAGGGAGGGGCAGAGATTAAGGAGAGAGAAAGAGAAACTGAGACCCAGAAAGACAAAGAGAGAGGGAGAGAAAGGTAGAGATAAAGACAGAAACCGGCTGGCAGGCAGAGACAGACAGAGAGACACGCAGAAAGAGATCGACAGACGAATACGGGTAGAAATAGAGACAGACAGAGAGACAGGTAGAGATAAAGATAGGTAGAGATAGAGACAGACAGAGACAGACGCTGTGACAGAGAGCGCCAGCTTCTGGCCCCCGAGGTGTCCCTTCATGCCAAGGCTCCTGAGCCCTAGGGCTCCTTTCTTAGAATTCTAAGTCATGAATAGTCGGCAGTCAGCAGGGACTCCACTTGGGATGCTTTCTTCAGCAGGGCTAATTTCTACCCCCACTAATGGGAATTCTGCATTTGACTCAAGAGGTGTGCACATCACCAGCTCTGGAAATGGAACACAAGAGCTGTTGGTCTGAATGCAAATGTTCTCCTTTATTGTAAAGAAGGAAAAAAACCAAGTGAATGAGAAGCACTCAGCTGGCTTTCGAAAGCCACTCAGGCCTCAATTGGCCTCTGTTGGCTTGGCTGAGGACGTTTTGTTATCTTTTGGGGCAAATGAAAAGCAGAAGCTTACCAGAGGTCCCCCACAACTTAGATATAGAGAATAACAACCCACGAAATTTATTGAGCTGTCTATAATCCAACAAGGTTCTAGACTCGAGGTGTGCTCAGTGCAGAAAAGTCTCGGCGCCCAAGAAGAGCTAGGAGAAGACACCTGTCATCCTTCTTTGCAGAGATAGTGAGCTAGAGGAGGGGGACACAGCACTGAATGACAGATTTTTAATTTTTTTGAGGTGTAAGTTTTTTGGAATGATTTTTTGCTCTTTTAATTCTTTGTTCCGAGAGGGCTCTCTAGAGGGAAAGGAATATATTGGGAAACATGGGCTATGTAAAAACAAAAGATACTAATGAAATTAGTAGTAATGAAAAAGATACTAATGAAATGTACCTCTATAAAAGCATTGAGTTAAATTCCACAAAAATAAAATAAAATATCTATTATGTGCCTAGCACTGTGCTTCGCCCAGAGGATACAAAGGCAAAAATGAAATTATCTTTGCCCTCAAGGAATTGCGAATGGAGAGGAGAAGGAGAGGGTAATACACACAGAGAGAAGCAAATGCATAATATCTACACATGAACGCAAAGTGCAAAGAGGGCATCAATAAGTTGAGAAAGTATCAGGGTGGATCCCATTAAGATGGTTTACTCTTTTTTAAAAAATCCTTCTTGGCCAGCATCTACAAAGCATTTCCATATACAGATAGAAAAAGAGGACTGCATGTTGCATCTCCAATATATACAGCTAACATTTCTTTTCAAAATTATATTAAAAAAATTAACATGTCATTTTCTAAGCTATCCTGTTTGTCTGTGTCTCCTTCTTAACCTCATTCTGTTCATTTCTCTTAAAATACCACAAGACCTGCGTTTTTAAAATTTGAAGTCATGAGGATGGAGGAGACTGGGAAGAGAAGCAGGGATGGGCTGGAGTTGGGGTAGGGACAGTAGTTGGCTGTATTTTTTTCCTTTTCCTTTTGTTTCTTTTTTTTTAATGCACCACTATCATCACTCTTTCCATCCCTCCCAAATCCCCCACTTAAAACAACAACAACAAAAACTATGTAACAAAAAGCATAACCAAGCAAAACAAAGCTCCACACTTACCTATGTCTGAAAATGCCTGTCTCCATCTGTGCCTTGAGTCTCCCCCTCCTTGGTCAAGCAGTGGTGCCCACTTCATCGCTGGTCCTCCAAAGCCCTGACTAGCCACTGAATTACTCAGAGTTCTGAAGCCCGTCACATGAGTTTTCCTTTGTAATGTCACAGTGATGATAGGAATTGTTCTGTCCTGCTCATGTCTCTCAGAGTCAGTTCATATAAATCATCCCAGAATTCTCTAAACCCAACTCTTTTATAAATCCTTACAGTGAAAGAATACTCCACTTTGTTCACACGCCGTAATGTGTTCAGCTGTTCCCCAATTGTTGGATTTCCAATATGCTGCCAGTTCCTCACTGTAACACAAAGTCCTGCTGGGGCTGCTGCTTCTCTTGATCTCTGGGGCATAAGCCAAGTTATTACTAGGTATATACAAGGATGTCATTGGGTACGTAAATTTTTGTTTAAAGTTTTAGATTGCTTTCCAGAATGGTTGGACCTAGCTCATAGCTCCCGCAGCAGAGCATTGGTGGGCCTGATTTCCCAAAATCTCGCTCCTCCAGAAATGCCATTTTCTTGTTTTGGCATCTTTGCCATTTTGATAAGTGTGGGGTAGAACTACAAATGTATTCATTTTAATTCTCTAATTATTAGTGATTTGAATATTAACAAATTAATTTGGATAGTATTGCCATTTTTGTTATATTTGCATGGCCCAAATGTGAGCAATTAATAAATACTTTTCTAATTATTAAAGTATATACTTCCATAAAGAGTATTTTGTGGTTTTATTTATGGAATTATTGTGGGCGTATTGGTAAGTAGACTTCCAAATATTTCACCCTCTAGTTATCTTGAATAGAATTTCTGTCTCATCCTGGTGGGTTTTATTGATAATATACTGAGAAGCTGATGATTTATATGGCTTAATGTTACATCTTGGTACTTTGTTGAAGTTATAAATTTTTAATTAATTTTCATGGAGTCCCTAGGGTTTTTTAAGACCAATTTGTAATCTGAAAACCCGGCAATTTTGTTTCTTCTGCACTTATGCTTATTTCCTCAATTTCCTCTTCTCATCTTATTGCAATGGTCAGAATTTCTAGCACTACACCAAATATTGGTGGTGAGAATGGATGTCTGTGCTTTGCCCTTCATTATATTGAAAAGTCTTGTAGCATTTCCTTATTATATGTAATATTGGTCCTTGGTTTTAGGCAAATGCTATTTACCATGTTAAGAAAAGGCTTGTTTTCCAACGCTTTTTGTGTTTTTAACTAAAATGGATGTTGTGCTTTTTTCCAGTTTTCTCATCTAACTCACATTCTAACCCTAACCTTAAATGCCTCTGACTTTTTTCAAGTTTTCTTCTTATTTATTATAGAATTATGTGATTTTTTATTTTTTAATATGCTAATTTTCTTATCTTGAATTCAGCATGCACTCGTGCCGTAAGTCAAAGCTGGACATACTGTAAAATTTTTTATATGTTGCTATTGCTTCTTTGTTAATGTTTTATTGAGTATTTTTGCTTCAATATTCATTAGGTATAATGTTCTTTCTCTCCTTCACTCTCTCTCTCTCTCTCTCTCTCTCTCTCTCTCTTTCTCTCTCTCTTAGGTATGAAGACTGTGTTTGAGTCACAGAAGGCATTTGGTAAGATTCCTTCTTTTCTTATTTTGGCAAAGACTGTATATAATCCTGGAATTGATTCTTCTCTGGATATGTTAAAGAATGTGCTAGTTAAGCATCTAGTTCTGTGTCCCCTCTCCCTTTGAAAGTTGGCTTGTGGCTTCTTCAATTTCTTTTCCTGAAAATATTATTATCTAAATTACCCATTTATTCTTTTGCTAATGTGATATTTATATTTCTGTAAACATCCACCTAGTTCACTTAACTTTTTGTTGGCTTATAATTCGGCAAACCAGCTTCTGAGCAATTCCTTTGTTTCTTCAGTAGTTGTTTTGAATCTGCCTCTCTCTTTTTTTTTTTTGTTTTTTTTTTGGTGAGGCAGTTGAGGTTAAGTGACTTGTCCAGGGTCATACAGCTAGTAAGTGTCAAATGTCTGGTCTGATTCTCCCCTCTATTTTTTTTTAAATCAAATCATCTAATGGCTTATCTATTTTATTAGCTTTTTTTTTCACAAAACAAGCTCCATTTTTATGCATCAATTCAATGTTATGCCATTAGATGCATATACACTAAGTACTGATATTGTTTCACTATCTGTGGCACTTTTCAGCATAATGAAGTTTTCCTGTTTACCGCTTTTATTGCTGTTTATTCTTATTACTTTCTTGTCTGAGAACATGATTACCTTCCCTGCTTTTTTGAGTTTACCTGTGGCATAATCAATTCTTTTCCAGACCTTTATTTTAACTTTGCTTTAATATTTTTTTTCAAATGTGCTTTTCTGGGTAAACAAAATATTGTTCAGGTCTGTTTTCTAATTCATTCTCTCATTTTGGGGGGTAAATTAATCCCATGATTATAATTGTTAATGATGTATTTTGCACCATCATATTCCAGAATTGTTTTCTCTTCTCCCCCCCCCCCGCCCTGCCGCTTTCCAAAGAGAAGGAATTGGTGTAAAAGGAGCGTCATCAAAGCTAGTGAGCTAGAATTGGAACAATTGTCTTTGGTTTCACTGGCCCTCTTCTGTTCCCCTTGCCCAGACCCCAAGAACTGCTTCTTATCTTTTCTTTTTTGCCTTTTTAATCTCCCTTTTCAAACCTACCTCTGATGCTGAAATTGGTTTCCTTAGGACTCTTGCCTTCTCTGTCTCTGTCTCTCTGTCTCTCTCATTTTTTGTTCCCACTTCTTTTCCTGTTGAGCTTGATGCATATCTATATTAAACTCTTTATATAGGTTGGAAAGAGAGAGAGAGAGAGAGAGAGAGAGAGAGGAAAAGAGACAGAGACATACAGAGACACACATAGAGAGAGACCTACAGAGAGGAAGAGAGACAGAGACACAGAGAAAGAGACAGAGAGACACAGAGAAGAGACACACACAGAGAGACACAGAGAAAGAGAGAGAAGGAGGGAGAGAGTGAGAAGGAGGGAGAGAGAGGGAGAGGGAGAGGGAGAGAGAGCATGCTACCTTTCTTTTTCAGGTTCAGATATGAGTGAGATTCATGTGGTGTCCTTTCCGGGTTCTTGAACTTTTCCTCTCTGACTCTTTGTAGAATCTTTTTAACCTGGAATCTATGAATTTGGCAATGATATTACCAGGAGTTTTCACATGAGTGTTTCTTTCAGGAGATAACAGGTGGATTCATTCCATTTTCAATATGAATTCTGATTCTAGAAAGGGATCATGGCATAGTGGGCAGACAGCTAACCTCAGAGGCAGAAGATCTACTTTCAAGACCTATGTCTCATTAAACAGGGGGTATGGCTCTGGGAAAGTCATTTAATCTTGCAAAGCTTTAAAGGAGAGTTGTCAGACTCCCAGTTCACTGCTCCAAACTCCACCAAAACTCCCCAGTGTGCCCCAAATTAAAATGTAATTAGGAAATGTCTAACAAAATAAATAAAAACACAGTAGAATGTGGACGATGGTGATTTGAGGTTTTCTAAGTCAACACATGGCGCTTGGGGATCAGCTCCTCTTTGAAGCTGACACCCGCGGTCTCTCTAAGTCTCTAAGGGTAGGTTACAAAGAAGTTGCCAATCCGCATTGGTAGAAGGAATTTCCTCTTCTGGGGACTCTATATCCATCAGATCTCAGGTGCCTTCCCTATCGCTCTGGTTCTAACAGAACTGTTCAGTCTTCACGTGTCTGTTCTTGACAGGGTATCCAGATTTTTCTTCTGGTCGTGGTCATCAGGTCCCCTCATGGTTCTTGGCTGTCTTTGACCTGTTTCCCAGGACAATTGTTTCTGATCAGACGACAGCCTCCATCTCGTTCGGACATTTCTCGTCCCAGGAGTCAGTGATGTCCTGTCGATCCATTCTCATTTGTAGGGAGCCTGCTTCTGGTACGAGGTTACCGCCATCCCTTCCAAGCCATTGAGTCGCCCTCCACGCCTTTTTTCTGTAGCTCCCATTCCACATAGAAGCTCTTGCTAGCTTGCTTCCAGGTATTCTTGAGGTCCTTGTGGACAAGTCATCTTCCTCTCAGAGGCTCTGCTTAGAGTAGTTATGGAGTCATCGTCTTCTTCTGGGTTTTCCTCTGGGCACGATATTTCTTCACGGCTTGTGTCTTCTTCTGTTGGCCCTTATTGCCAGCTTCAATTCTTGATGGGAGCCTTAGTGGCAAGACCAGAGCCCACTCTCAGATGGGATGTCCAGGCCCTATTTGGGCCTGACCTAGGTGTCCTTGATTCTCACTGCTGGGTTCTGCTTCCCTCGGCATGTTGGCACTCAGAACCCTGGCAGGCTTGTGTGTCCCCAGTGACAATTCTGAGAGTGGCTGTCCTTGGTCAGGGTACCTGATGTTCTTCTTTCCCCCATAAGGCTTCCTTGGTAAAGGGTCTGGGTGCCCCCTCCTCCTTCCTCATCAGGGTTCTGTGTGGTCCCTGTCTCCCTGAGGCTTCCTTGATCAATCCGAAGGGTACATCTTTGTCCTTCCTCAGGCTTCCTTTTTCAGGGTGCTGGGCATTTTTCTGTCCCCTCTGGGCTTTTTCAGTTCGGGCTGTTCCCTGGGTTTTCCCCGTGAGGATACTAGGTGGTCTTCTATCCATAATTTTCTGAAATTTTCCTAGACAGAAAGCTGCTCCTGGTGGTCCTTGTATGCCCTGGAGCTTTCCTTATGGGAAGGGAGCGGGCGCTGGATGGTGCTCCCTGGGTTTCCCCTGCCAGGGGCTGAGTGGTCTTCGAGCTCCCTGGGGCTCTTCTAGGTAGGGTGCCTCCAGGTGGGGCTTTCTCGGGGCTGCCTCCTCTCATAGTCCCCTTGCAGGGTCTGCAGCTTCCGGCTGTAGTGGGGGGAAGGCCTAGGCTGGATGAAGGCACTCACTAATAGTTCTCTGGAGTTGGAGCTCAGTGTTCGATCTGATGCTCTTTTTCAGTGTTTCTGGATTAAAAGTGGGACCAGGGGAGCCAAAGCGTGTTGTGCCGTCCAGCTAGAGGTAGGGGATTTTGTCTGAGCTAAGAGTAGACTAGAGCTGGGGATTCCGAGAGGAAGAGGTAAGGGAAATTTGTGTGTGTGTGTGTGTGTGTGTGTGTGTGTGTGTGTGTGTGTGTGT